>NW_011888805.1:885895-897428 GCF_000151845.1 Pteropus vampyrus
AAAAAAGAAAGACACAGGTTGGGGCTAGAATATCTTCAGCATTCTATAACTAGATAATCTCTTTTTACCAGAGAGAAAGCTTTAGGCTTAGAACCTTGAACAAGTAACTTTATCTAATTAAAATTTAATGTATTTTTTCATTGTATTCATTTTTAGCATTACCTTTTTTTCATAGCAGTGAAACTGGTTCTTATATTTCTACATAGAAGAGTAATATAAAGTTTCTTTTATAAATTATTTACATAGAAAAATCAGTCCACATTTAAAATTATGAGGTCTTTGATGGTAGACAGGAATACATGATGTGGCATAAATTATAGAAGTAGTACAGAAATCGCTGACATTTGGAAAAAACTTGTGGAAAGAAAAAGCAGTGGATTGATCATCGGCAGCCTGGCTCTAGGCCAAGTTGTGTGACTTTGAAGAAGTTACTGAACCTGGCAGCCTCACTGTCTTCATATGTAAGATGTGGGTTAGACTGAATCTGTAATGCAACATGTTTCTGTCCTCATCCCCCTAGACATGGGACACACTCCCATCGAGCAGAGTGACCTCACTACTGCAATGATGGTGAAGTGAGGACTAACTACATGGTCAGAAAGAAATGTCTAATTTTTTAAAGTTCCCCACGCTTCCAATCCCAAGTATATTCTCTTCATCATGTTAAGAACATGATGGGAGTTGAGAGTCACCAGATAAGACAATCTCTAAGGCCTCTTCCAGCTCTAAAACTCTAAGAAGCTCTGATTTGGCATATAAATGCTAGAGCAAACACATCAGGACTATTTTGTAGCTGTGAGACGAAAATATGCCCATAAGTTCTTTAAATAGGAATAATTATTAAAAAAATAACAACAGTTCTACTTCTTTAGGGAAAAGTTGTACATGGGCCAAATACCAGCAGAAAAATACTCTCTGCAATACTGACTAAAACTTGAGCTCTTGTCACCAGAGACAACGTGAGTCTGCATAAGAAACTTTACTAAAGTATCTATTTCCCACTTACCATTTCCTAGTTACTCTCCCACAATTTATCCCCTAGGAGTCAGAATTTCCTTTTACTTAGTGTATTCACTTCTGCGCAATTAACACCCTTTGTTAAAACGGTATAGGAGTCCCCAGGTCTAACCACCTCTTTATGTTTTCACGTCTGTTCCGTGAAGCCCTTGTGCACGTAAAAATATTAAAATTTGTATGCCTTTTCTCCTGTTAAGTTTAATGCACGTCATCTAAAAGGATAGAGGAAAAGTGTTTCCTCCCCTACAAAAGAAAAACAATTTTTTGAGAAACACTAAGTTCAACAAAATTACGTAGGATATCTTCCCTATAGGACTTCGGGGATCCTTTAATATGTTAAAATGTATTGTGACTCTCCAAGGAGAGAATAATTTACTGTTTCCTAAACTTATTTGACCAGCGGTCCTCTTGATTTCAAAGCCATATTTATAGTTCCAAAAATGATGATACCTACATTTCTAGAGCTCCTTTAACTTTTGAATTTTCTAAGTGCTTTCGTATACATCGTTTCGTCTCATTTCATCAGCACATCACACAGAGTGCGCTGTCTGAAAATTATTATTGCCCTGTGATGGTGGAAGAAACAGATGGAGGACCGAAATCATAACCCCTCAACCCCTGCTTTTTCCTCCAAAAGATAGCATTCTAGCTGGTGTCCTTGAACTAAATTCTCTTGGCCTTCGATCATATCTCCTCTACAAAGTTGGACATTTCCTTGAAAACATCCAGTGAGGAAATTGGAGGAGACAATAACGTTAAGATTTCCTTACAAAACACCCTAAATCTCTAAAAGTATTCTTCGAGAGGGTTGTGATATTTTAATAGTGTATAATGCTTCCCCTCATGTCTTTATTTCATTTCCTCAATGAAATGCAGAGCGTCTGAAAACCACACTTGAAAATTAGACAAAAGACGCTGAGTCAACTGAAGTACAGTGATGTTTCTGAAGTAATGAGGAATTTTCCAGGAGGTTTTAGGTAGCACTTTCTGGTTGAAAAAAATTGCTCCACAAAGAACATTCTTTCGTAAAGGAAAAGCTTAGTCATTCACAAGAAAAAGAGAGAAGTCCCCCATGGGCACCATAGTTGGTAAGCACAGCGGTAGCTGTGGGCCGCTGCCCAGGGGGGCTGAGGCAGGGCCTTAAAGAACAGGACAGAGGAGCTGGGCTGTTATGTACACCAAGGGGACAGAGCACAGACAGAAAAGAGTGGGAGATATGCTTTCTGGACAAGATGGACAAGCCTTAGAAACGCCAGAGAAGACCAGAGCTCGGGCTCAAGGCCCCACGCCACCACATTCTGCTTTTATAATCCTCAGCAAGTTGCCCAAAGGCCCTGGGTTTTGGTCCCTAAGTCAACACAATGTCAATGACAATGTCTCATGTGCCTGTAGACCACAGGTGTGCTGGATGGACTCTGAATGCTCAGGACTCAGACCTGTCATCCTAAGGATGACCCTCTTGCCAGGCCACACCCTGACATTGGGATCCTCAGAGGACTACTGCCCACACCATTGTTCCCAGCATGAGGTGGCCTGGGAGGAGGGGGAAGGGCTGAAAAAAAGGTTCCCCGCTTTTGCCAAGCCGTAGTATCTACATCTTCTCTGAGGATGTCACCCTTGTATAATTCATTAGTCCCAAGGGGATTTGGGGGCCGGTGGGGGGCGGGGTCGGTGGTTCCATTTTCCACAAAGATACAGGATGTCCACCAGGGGGCCCTGGATCCTCAAGACTTTAAATCATTGAGTCGAATCACTTGATGTAAGAAAATAAGACAAAAGGTATTTCTAATAGGCTCAAAAAGTATCTCCTTACTGTACTTCTGAAATTATTGTTTAAGAGAGCAAATAAAGAAACTAAGAACCCTGCATGAGTGACCTGAAAAAAAAAAAAAAAAAAAAAAGACCTTGGAACAGGAACTATGGACTCCAGGAACGCCTTACAGGAGAAGAGACCAGCCCTCTAGAGGCTCCAGAGAGCCGTCTCCTGCTTTCTTTCTAAACTGAAAATAAAATTAAAGTTGAATTTTGTTACTTTCTGTTTATTTTTGATACTTTAATTTTGTTGCTACATAAATGTGAGGAAATTGATTTAAAATATTTGAAGTGTGTCCCATTTTAGAAAAAAAAGAGAATTGTTTACATTCATTTGGACTTATGTTTGATTTGGTATTATCTGAGGAAAACCTATCAAAATTGAATAATTCAAACAAATCTTATTTATTTATTTATTTGGAGTTATCTAGCAGTCTCGCTCATCAAAAACACAGCTGAAAACAGGAGCTAAACAAACAAACCAATAAGGCTTCTGATGAGCTAATGGCCTGAAGTCTAAGAGATAAAGACCATGACTGCTGTTCATTTGTTCACTAAATACAGTGGTTATAAAGTGCTGGTGAGTAAGCTGGACACTGTGTGTGGAGGTTAAAATGACAGCAACAGCAGACATGGTTCCTGTCTTCAGGGAGGAAAACATCAAGCGTGCGTGTAGAGCACTACTCAAAGCTAGTCCCCCTTGTTTTAACAAAAGACTCCAACGAGTTGTTATTTGTTGTCTAAATTTGCTTAGAAGCAGCAAGTTAACCGTGGAGAAAGAGCGGCTACTGCCAGCCACCTGAGAGCAGGGAAAAGCACCAGTGACAAGACAGGAGACAGCAAAGCTATAGACAGGCACGAATTCACAAGGCAAAGCAGCCCAAAGAGGGGGCATGGTGAGGATGGCAAGCCCCACCCGCCTTGACAGACCTAGAGAACACAGCTGAATCACGGCCATCGTTCCCCACAAGATGCCTTAGCAAGGGCTGCGAGCCATTCAAAAAAAACAAAATGTGACTAACAGTTTCATTTGAGAAGAAAAGAATGTGTAATATGTTTTAGAGAAATTTCCAATAAAATAGCTAAAGAAAAGGGGAAGTATAATGGCGAAAGATGCAAACCTTCAAGAAAACATTGTTTCCCGGAGCTGGTCATCCAAGTAACTGGGGTTGCAGACAACTAAGATTTTGCATGACCTTTTATTACAAGTATTTCCCCTTACTTCTTTTCAAAATACTCAGTTCCAACTGCTGTAGCTCATTAAACTTTAAGTTTCACTTTAAAACTAACCGTGTACAGAGAAGAATTAGATGACTCTGCACAAAACTGGTAGTCACCATTAAACAGCTCTATTTCCAAGTCTTTGAAATTCTCAGTTACATCACTGACCACACCTCACCCTCAAAAATCTGCCACAATCACTTCTGATGAGAAAAGGGTTGAACATGTTTGAAAATGAAAGCCAATGGTCATATTTTTTTGAAATTTGGAAGAAGGTTCACTAACTGCCTGAATGAAAACCAGAAAGTACGTAAATGTCAAAACTGCTCTAGAGCCCAGAATAGCATCAAGCTGGGATTTAAAGATAAGATCTGTCATTTTTTGTTTGTTTCTCTGAGATGAAATAAATTTGCCCTGTAATTCAGCCAAAAGAAACAAGAACCATTCTTTGAAATTCACGTATCCTTTAAAAAATGCAGAAAATAAAGTATAAATAACAAACTTTTCAGCTCAGAGTTCCTCCAGGTTGAAAAAAAAAAAGACAATTAAAGATATGTGTCTTGTTCTCTGAGCATCCCACGTGTAAAAATTCATATTTTATCAAGTTTAGATAGTTAATTATGACATCATAAAAGTAGTTCCCATAATTGGGATTCTTTCCCAATAAAGTTAAAACTGTGGACTACTACTTTCACTGCCAAGGACTGACAATGGGGCAGTGCATAGTCTGGAGTAATACTGCCTGGGTTCAAATCCCGCATCCTCCCTTGCCCAGCAAATTGGTTAATATTTCTAAGCCTCAGCCTGTCCGTCAGTAAATTGGACTGCTAATAACTCAGGATTTTGTAACCATCAAATAAAATCAATGACATAGTGACTGAGCCCAAAGTAGGCAATTAACATCAGAATTGTTTTTACTAGACTATAAGCCCCTTGAGGCCCCCTGGCACATAGTAAGTGTTCAATAAATACTTTTTGAGAAGTGACTACATCAACACAATTTCATTTTCCATTCAACCGCATTCCTATTTAATTCTGTTTGCATGTTCCCTGCTAAGAACTAAATATGGCATCAGATACCATGACAAATCAAAAAAGATGTGTGGAGCATAGTCCCTGCCTGTCATCAAAGACTTTACAAACATAATTGAAATAAGGTGCATGGCACAGTGAAATAATATCCAATGAATATCAGTGGGATCAAGTTAAATTCTGCCTACCACCACCACCACCAAAATGGAACACGGTTTTCTCTGTAACAATGAACAAAGAAATGACATGGTATTTATAATCCCTGCTGCCTCTAAGAAACTGGCAACCAATGGCTTTCTATTTGCTAAATGAAGAGATGGGTGTGGGAATGTCACATCTGAAAGGGCTCAGTGTTCAAATACTCCAGTTGAGATCAAACAGCCTTGCAGATAGAAACTTGCATCATTTAATTTTTTTGTTCTTAATCAAGGGTGTAATTCAGAGCAACGACAGGTTGTGGACGTGGTGGCGCGTGCAGAGACAGTAAGGGGAGGGTGAGAAGCATGGAGGAAACTGGTTTTCCATGCCTTCCTGGCAAGGACATTTCTCAACGTGCAGCCATGCTCTCGGGTACAAAGACTCGGTAATGGCCTCTGGTGACCAGGACAGTTTCCTCCACTCGGAAACCTCTGAACGCACTATATGATTCATTTTCACCCATGATGGTCCTCTACGTGCTGTCTCAATAGAATTTCAAGTGTTAGAAGAGCAAGGACTCATTTATACTGTGATGGTCATCACACCTTTGGGCTCACATAACCCCATAAGATTTTTGAGAAACGTGTATGTCCTAGCACATGTTAACATTCAGAATTTTTCATCTCATGTTTAAAAAGCTGCAAGGGATGTAATTTCCAGCAAGATATATATCAATATTTTAATATAAAACAATTATACCCAACAGCATACATACACACACACACACACATGATAAGATATTTGCCACTGGGAATATAAAAATTTGTTTCATATCAAGTAAAATCAACTAGAGTTGGGACATATGTGTAAGGGGGTGTGTATCCTGTTGGATATATGGATAAAAATGATATAATTGTTTGCTTTAAAATGTTGATACACATACACACTCACAGAGCTAGATTTACAGTACAATTACTAAAGCTTAAACCTCAGGAGCTCTTACTTGTATAAATAAACTTACTGGCAATAAAGGCACTTGGTCACCTGTTTTTGTAAAATCTGCAAAGGTAAGTTATTTAACTGCAATTAGTTAAGACCACTGTCTCTTTCCACTCTGACTTCCCCTTCCACCTACACCCTCTCGAGTGGGTGACACTGCACTGGTTGGGCATTTTAAACTCATAATTGTTTATTCTTTTTCCTAAAGAACACTCAATTTCATAGTATATTCAAAACCTGGCAGAGAACAGTAAATACAAGATCGAGAACATTAGTTAACTCAGAATGGGGAAGCGAGGGGAAGGTGGAAGAGGATAACACAGGTGTATTTAAGATGGCCTCAGGATGGGAAAATCTTGTTATAGGTGAGAGTCCATTATGAAGGAAGGAAGGGGAGGAAGGAGGGATTAATAGGCTTTTCTTTCATTCATTCATTTATCTCCAGTAACTTATATTTTCATTCTATTTCACCCACATGCTCTAACAGAATATATTTTTATGTTTGAGAATATTTATGATCACTCTTCTATTTTGTACAACATAAATACGTATGTAAATTAAAATTCATTTTTAAAAATTTCCTATGACAATACAAAATGCTCCAAGTGTTTAAAAATATATTTTGAATTGAGTTATTATTCAGATTACCATTGGTTCATAATTGATCAAATAACAAAGGTTTTACACATTTCACAAATAGTTATTAAAAAGCAAAAAGTATGTACTTCTATATTCACTGCAGCGCTATTAACAGTCAAGACATGAAAGCAATCTAAGTGTTCATCAACAAATGATTGGATAAAGAAGATGTGGTACGTATCTACAATGGAATATTGCTCGGCCATAAAAAAGAATGAAATCTTACCATTTGCAACAACACAGATGAACTTAGAGGGTATTATGCTAAGTGAAATAAGTCAGAGAAAGACAAATACCATATGATTTCACTTACAGGTGGAATCTAAAAAAAAAACAAACAAACAAAACAGAAACAGACTTATAGAGAGAGAACAAACTGATGGTTGCCAGATGCAAGGACGGTTGGGAGGCTGGGTGAAAAAGGAGAAGGGATTAAGAAGTACAAATTGGTAGTTACGAAATAGTCACGGGGATGTAAAGTACAGCATAGGGAATATAGTCGATAATACTGTAATAACTATGTGTAGTGCCAGGTGGGTACTAGATTAATCAGGGATCACTTTGTAAATTATATAAACGTCTAACCACTATGCTGTACAACTGAAACTAATATGAAATAATATTGAATGTCAAATGTAATTGCAAAATAAAAATTATAAAAGCAAAAGTAAAATTTGATTGAAAATCCATCCATAAATGAAAGAGGGCTTTGTCGTTTAACTATTTGACATATCTATAACTGAATTTCACTTATTTCGACTTTATTCCAATTTTCATTTTAATAAATGTAAACACTGAAAAACCTTGTTCACATAAATTAGGAGATGAGAATCAGAGTAGTTATACTATTGCGATGTCTCTCACTTCTTTAACATTTTTCTAAATCCTGTAGTGATCTGTTGCTCACCTACCTGAAGAGATAACTTGCTTCCTTGAATAACTTGATTCTTTGATAAGTTGAACTCCTTCACTTTGGTTGAAAGGAAAGAACGGAAACCACCTGACTTGCAAAGAGGTTTCTTACCTTCCATAGACGTGTACTTTCTCAACAGCAGCCATTTGAATTCTTCCTTGACACCTGGAGATGTCTGACTCCAACAGAGTAGAATTCAGGGAAAACTCTTTACAAAGTGTGGGAAGGGCAGTCAGGGAGAACAGGTGGAGAAGGGCAGCCAGCAGGACAAGTTCTCAAGCTGATCAATTTTAGGAAGGAATAATTGGGCAGTTGATGACTGAGAATTTTATTTTAAACAATCCCTGCTCAATTCCCCCTGGAAAATTTTTGTGTGCACAGTGCCCAAAGGTATACAAAACCTGATTCTGCGATGCCACAGAATCCAAAACCTGGCATTTGGTTCAATTTCACAAATTTACATCTTACTTCTATCCCTTACATTGTCCCTTTCAAAACATAACAATAGAAAAATCTGGATGACTGTAAAAATATTTAAACAAAATGTCACCCAATGGAAAGGGCTTGAATATTTACTATTTCCAGTGTACTAAAACTGCGCATGTGTGTATGCATGTGCATGTGTGTACGTGTGTGTGTGTGTAAAATAGTGTTCTGGTGTTTCCATTTACCTCATTTACACATGAAAAATAAATTATACTCTTAATATACATCATCTATTCCAAACATTAAAAAATTGACCATTTTCTAATTCACATAAATTTAGGCAAAATTCAAAGATATGGAAAGAAATCTAAGCCCCAAATTATAACCCACTTTATAATCGATTTCATAATATCCTTTATTTTCTAGGATTTTTTTCAAAGTTCCTCATACATTTTTGTGAGATCATGTACCCAAGAGTGCCCGAAAAATGGCAAGGCTAACAAAAGTTTGCTGAATTGGAAAATGAGTTCAACAGCAAGAAGAAGAATTTTAAAGGTTGTTAAAGAAAAGCCAGTAAAATGAATTCCATTCTCTCACTGACAACTGAAAGTATGTTAAATGGTTTTTTTTGTTGTTGTTTTTTTTTTTAAGAAAAAGCCCTCTAAGAGGTCAGTTGTTAAGGCATTCAAAATATGTTTATTCAGAACTTCTCCCTCTGAGAAAGATTCTGGCCCAATCTCAGCTGCCAGAGCCCACGTCTTGCTAATGAGGAAAAATGCTGAGAATCCAGCAGACCCAGCAGATCCCAAGCAGCCTGACCAACCAGGGAAGGCGAATGAACCAGAACATTGCTCTCGCTGTTTAGTCATCCACCATTGCAACATGCAAACCAACTCAGCCACACTGAATTTCTACACCTCAGCACTTAACGTCATTCAACCCACTACTTTCCTGTTCCTGCCAAAAATAAAGCAGAAGAAACTGATACTTCAGAGAAGCAATCAGAGCCGTGCTCAAATATCCACTTTGTGAACACATAAACCCACTGAAAAGCAAGACACCCAAACTGTAACAGCTCGGATCCCCGGGAAATGCCATTGCTTAGCTGCGAATTGATATTATGCTTTTCACTTTTATAAAGAACCAATGTATGGCATAGCCTCTTGAAAACATGCCATTCTCTGGGGGGGATAAAAAGAGAGAGAGAGAGAAACACTGAAGAATACACATTGCCTGTTATAACATTCTAAATCAAACATTCTAATATCAAATAAATTTCTCCTACGATTTAGAGGTAGGAAAAGACAGGCCATCTTTTCTCAATGAACAGGTACTCTTCTTATATTAGATCATGATGACATGACACATTTTATTCCCTTTTGCCTTGGTCTCCAAATATTTCTGATATATATTTAATATACGGCTACAAAAATGCTCTCACTCTGGGTATATGTTATAATTACTTTCATAAACTGTATATCATCCAATAAATACCAGACCCTGGGCAAGTTCAGACAGGCTCACTCAGAGTAGAGCATCCATCTGGGCCTTTTACCATTTCTCTAAAAAGACGTCCTAAATTTCAAGTGCTCAAATACTCATTTCGAAGACTACCTACCCATCCACTACAATCTTAGTTCAATTTTTTTGTGACCTAGACCTCTCTCCTCCAACTGTGCTTTAACAAAATTAGAGATTTAGAAACCTGTTTCTGGTTAAAAACAAAACTAAACCAAAACAAAATGATACAACAATTTTGCTTTAAATCTTCCAGAGCAGGTGGCAGCACAGGTGGGGCCGGATGTCTTCCAGCAGGGGTTGGGAGTGCTGAACAGCTTTAGAAAAAGCTACACTCAGAATACAAAATCAATAGCTCCAGCACACGGGACTCAGGGAAGACACAAGTGGAGGCCCTTCTAAAGAATCTTCTATAAAGCTACAGAGAAAATAAACCTGCGATACTCAGCACACAGTCATTTTTAAAACAGCAAGAAATTATAGCCTAAATTCCAACCTAATCTATGACAAATGGCATGATCAAAGTTACTGAAATAAATAAAGAATAAGTTCAAAATATGTTATATCCTTTCCTATTAAAAACATGGTGGGGATTTCCCCCCCCTATTATTTTAGCTAATCAGAGAAAATAAACCATCAGCTTGTAGAATGCTATCATAACAGGAAAATCTCAGCAAGGAGGCAAATCAACATGACTATATTATACTAAATAAATACCTGCAGGATAAGAGTTAAGTTGATTTTCCTGTCAAACTTTCTAATCAAGATGAAAACTACTTTGAGAGTTCTCACTAAAAGAGTTAGAACAATACTTTAGTATTTTTGTGGAAATAGTAATTTGTGGAAATCACTTGGGACTGAGAAGGCCTGGACTGAATGCAGCGTCCTCCTCTCCCCACTCCACCAGCTGAGCAATTCACAGGCTTTCAAACATCTCTGGACTTAGGTTCTTCATCTACAAAGTGAGCTTAACACAAACTATGAAGGAAAAGAAAGAAGCAAATGTGATAACATGTGTGCAAATATTTTATGAACTTTCGGTTAAGATGATGTAGTAGGTAGATGCTGTGCTTGCCTCCTCTCATGACAATGTCAAAATTACAACTAAACTACAGAACAACCATGCTTGAGAATCACCTGAGGTCTGGCTGAACAAAAGTCCTACAATTGGAGACATGCATAAGAGTCCACCTAGAGACTGGTAGGAGGGGCAAAGATGTGAAACGGGCTGGTTCCACAACTGCATGTGGCAGTTGAGAATTGGAAGGGATATCTTGGCTACAGAGGTTCCCCTGGAGGAGTGAGGCATCCCAGCCCTACAATAGGCCCCCCAGCCCAGGGTTCCAGTACCAGTAAAGGAAGTCCCTACAACCTTTGGCTATGAAAACACACAGAGATTGTGGCTGATTGAGGTAGAGGGAAGTGGGAGTGACAGGTGTTCCTCATAAAGGGCTGGGGCACAGACTTACTCGCTGATGGACTAACTTTCCCTAAGCTCCAGCTCTGGAGCAGGTGTTGGAGGAGCATCAGGGACATACAGAGAGAAACTGAGTTGCCTGGCTTCGGGTCGAGGGCTGGAGGGGCAGCTTGCTCCCAAAGAGAAGTGCTGACAGAGGCCATTGTTCCTTTGTCAAACCCTCCCAACTCCTGGCATGCAGACGCAGGCGGCCGCCATATCTAAGCTCCGTCAACCTGGCTAACACTGGTTGCCCTGCCTTGTTGATTCCCTGAGACCCCACCCCTCCCAAATTGCAGGCCCACCCAAGCTGCTTCTAGTGGAGTTTTCATATAAATGGCTTGTCTTGGCTCATGCTTTAG
>NW_011888805.1:897478-901862 GCF_000151845.1 Pteropus vampyrus
ACCCCTCCCAAATTGCAGGCCCACCCAAGCTGCTTCTAGTGGAGTTTTCATATAAATGGCTTGTCTTGGCTCATGCTTTAGGCTTTCCTAAAATTACTCAAAGGTTCACAAAATCCAAACAAGTAGCATCTGGCCTCGGAGTGCCCCATACCTCTTGCTGAGCAGGCTCAAGCCCGCAACGAGTGGCAGCTGGCCTCAGTTCCCAGCTTGGCCTTTTGAAGTACTTCTAAGCCCAGTGTGAGTGTCGGTCATCTGCAGATCGCTTGGTGAGTGATGCCAAGTGGTCCCGAACAGTGCATAGGCTGTGGCTGAACTTAGCCTACAGTTGGGCCCCTCCCAGGAGGCCCTTAGGCTGGGTTGCCTGGTGGCCAGCTTTGACTGAGGCTAGAGCATCACCCAGATCTGTATCTAAGAAGGACACATTCAAAGGGCAGAGTGAACAGGCACCAGAGCCCTGCTAAAGTGAATTCTGCTCCATAAGGTGAGCCCCTTACCGGCCAATTCTCACACCCAATCACCCAAGGGCCAATCCCTCCCATTGATGTGCAAACATCAACCAAGGCTCAACTACAATAGAAGGGCACACACAACCCATACACGAAACACACCTGGAGCACCCAGTTCAGATAACCAAGGAAGACTGCACCACTGGGCTCCACAAAACCCCTAATAAATCCTCTCTACTAAGACCAGGAGACTTAGGAGCCCTACTTAATACATAGAAACAAAAATAGGGAGGCAGTCAAAATGGGGAGACCAAGAAACATGTCCCAAATGAAAGAAAAGAACAAAGCTCCAGGAAAAAAAAAAAAAAACTGAACAAAAAGGAGACAGGTAATCTACTAGATGCAGAATTCAAAACACTAGTGATAAGGATGCTCAATGAACTAAGGGGAAGAGTAGATGAATTCAGTGAGAACTTTAACAAAGAAATAGAAAACATAAAAATGGAGATAGAAAACATAAAAAAGAACCAGTCAGAAATGAAGAATACAATAACTGAAATGAGGAATACCTTAGGAGGAATCAACGGTAGATTAGATGAAGCCGAGGATCGAATCAGCAATTTGGAAAACAAGTCAGCAGAAAACATGCAAGCAGAACAGCAAAAAGAAAAAATAATCCAAAAAAAATGAGGATAGTTTAAGGGGCCTCTGGGACAATATCAAGCATGCCAAGTTTTGCATAATAGGGATACCAAAAGGAGAAGAGAGAGAGCAAGAAACTGAAAACTTATTTAAAGAAATAATGATAGAAAACTCCCTAACCTGGTGAAGGAAATAGACATATAAATCCAGGAAGCTCATAGAGTCCCAAACATGATGAACCCAAAAAGGCCCACACCAAGACACATCAAAATTAAAATGCCAAAGTTTAAAGACAAAGAGAGAATCTTAAAAGCAGCAAGGAAAGGCAGTTAGTTACCTACAAGGGAGCTCTCATAAGACTGTCAGCTGATTTCTCAACAAAAACTTTGCAGGCCAGAAGGGATTGGCAGCAAATATTCAGAGTGATGAAAAGTAAGGAGCTAAAACCAAGATTGTTCTACCCAGCAAAGCTATCATGTAGACTCAAAGGTCTTCCCAGACAAGAAAAAACTAAAGGAGTTCATCATCACCAAGCCAGCATTACAGGAAATGTTGGAGGTACTTCTTTAAGAAGAAGAAAAAAATATATATCAAAAATATGAAAAACAAAATGGCAATAACTACATATCTAGCAACAATTAATTTAAATGTAAATGGAGTAAATGCTCCAATCAAAAGATAGGGTGGCTAAATGAATAAGATAACAAGATCCTTACATACGCTGCCTACAAGAGACTCACTTCACATCGAAAGACACACAAAGACTGAAAGTAAAAGAATGGAAAAAGATGTTTCATGCAAATGGAAACAAACAAACAAAAAAATCTAGGATAACGATACTTATATAAGACAAAATAGACTTTAAAACAAAGGCTATAACAAGAGATAAAGAAGGACCCAGCAATCTCACTTCCAAAGGAACCCAAAATACTACTTTGAAGGGAAATGTCCATCCATATGTTCATTGCAGCATTATTTACAATAACTAGGATGTGGAGGTAACATGAGTGTCCACTAATAGATGAATGGATAAAGAACAGGTGGTACATATATACAATGGAATATTACTCAGCCATAAAAGTAAATCAAAAGAATGAAATTTTGCCATCTGCACAACATGGTGTACCTAGAGGGTATTGTGCTGAGTGGAGTAAGACAGATCAACAAATGCCATGTGATATCACTTACATGTGAAATATAAAGAACAAAATAAATAAAACAGAAACAAACTCATAGATACAGAGAACATTTTGAGGTTTGCCAGATGGAAGGGGTGTTGGGAGGGTGGGTGAAAGACAGGAAGGGATTTAAAAGCACAAACTGCAAGTTACAAAATAGTCACAGGGGTACAAAGCACAGCGTAAGGAATTTAGTCAACAATAGTGTGACGACTATGTACGGTGACAGATGAGTACTAGATTTATTGGAGTGATCACTTCATAAGTTATAGAAACATCTAATCACTATGTTGTACACCTGAAACTAACATAATATGCCAACTATAACTGAAAAATAAAAAATATTTTAAAAATATGTTATGAACTTTAATGTGCTATTCAAATCTGAGGACCATTTCAGACACCTGCGTAGGCTCTTCCATGGCTTTCTGTTTCCAGAATTATCTTCATGAATAACAAATCTGCTATCACTCTGCAGCCTGGAAATGTTCAGTGGTTTCCCCACCGCATACAAGTTCTTCACTATCTACCCTTTACCTTAGGAGCCTCCCCTGCAGCAGCTCCCCTGCCCGCTTCTCTTCCTCTTTTCACATTCTCTCACCAGCCACCCTGTGCTGCTCGTGTACCCACAGGTGCCACCATTTTTCCCACTGGCTTGCCTTTCCAAGGGCTGATCTTTCTGTTGTAATGTCTTTTTCCCACATCTCTGCTCAGCAAACTTCTCTTTATGCTTCAAAACCTAGTTCAAGTGTCACCTCTTCCAAGAAGCCTTCTTGTTCTAATTTTTCCCTAACCTATGCTCCCCAAGACATGTGGATGAATCTTTATGGCCACGAATATGCATGAAAATAATGAATGTAGACATCTGTATTTGAGAGTAGACTAGCAACTCTTGTGGAAACTTTATGTGTTCAGCATACTTGATTTTGAAAAAAATATTTAAAAATTAAAATTTTATCCAATGATCATAGCGTAAATGTTTTAGAACTCTCGATCCTTAAGCTAGTCTTAAATGAAAATTTAAAGTGAAGCAGCCAGAGGTCTTTAGACACACACAAAACCTTTAGTCCCTTAGAAGAATAAGGATATAATAAAAATATCAATAGACCGAAATCTAATTTACATTATCTTAAGATGTACTTTCTACAAAAAAACGGTGACAGAAGTGGCAGAAATATACACAAAAACAATCACTTTTTGTGACTACCTAGAGACAGTTCTGATGGATTTGTTTGTTTATGTGTGTGTTGACATAGCACATACACACACCCCACAAGAAGTAGCATCCCTCTGGCTCCTACACTCTTGAGTGCCACCTGCTCTGGTTAGGCTTCTGCCTGGATAATTAAAATAAAGATGTGTATTAGCAGATACTATAAATGCAAATTTTCACAGTATTCCAGGCAGCAGAGTACCAAATAGCATTCTCTTTATAATGTGGTGGTGGTTGTTCTAGAACTGAAAGAGTCCCTCTAAAGGGACTCAGCAACAGAGACTCAGAGAGGTTAAGTGAATTACCCAAGGTCACACAGCTGCACAGTGGCAATGCCAGGACTCAAACAGAGGACTTCTGATATAAAAGCCCAGCGTTCTGTTACACTACACTGTCTCTTATAATATTAAACACATCCTGTTAAGGGCAATCACAGAGGAAACGTGATTTCCTAAAAAGAAAATATAGTTCTAGTAGACCATATGGCTAGCCTTTAAATGTCCGTGTTTTCAAATTGTGGTCCCTCGAATTTTATAAATATTAAAAAGAATTGCAACCCACAGGAACTAAACACCATATTATCATCTAGCTGCTTATAAAAATAGTGTTAAAATGAGTGCTGTCCCCAATACTGAGATGCTGCAAAGGGCTGAGGGCTGGTAGAGCCAGGCGGTCCTTAAGGAGCTCACCCATCATTCCCAGCGAAGGTTTCTAGCCAAACTGAAAAGGACACGTGTGACTGCTGGGAAGGCGAGGAGTGGGGAGGGGGTGTGTGGAGAGCCTCATTTTTCGCTTGAGATCCAGTAGGAATCCAAGAGGCTGAGACCTATTTTGCCCAGTCCTGCACTTGGGCAGCTCAGGCAGGCCGAGCAAGAAGAGTAGTCATGCCTGCCTGGCCAGAGTGC
>NW_011888805.1:902772-915679 GCF_000151845.1 Pteropus vampyrus
AACGGGTATACACTTTTTAACCCAGCAATTCCAAGTCTAGGAATTTATCCCAGGGAAGTAGAGAAGTATGCAAAATTGAACAATGGTCATCACAGCTTTATGTAGAATCATGAAAAACTGGAAATGAACTAAATATCAAAAAGGCCTTGCTAAATGAATTTTTGTATTTTCACAAGATACCATGCCACCAAGAAAACCAATGTAGAAAAATACATAAAGACATGGAGTGACATTTGTGAGACCGCAGAGTCGGGGAAGGAAGCCTAAAACCAAACAAAAGCAGCTGTAAGGGACTCATGCTTTTTACTTTGTGCTTTTCTCTATTTTCCAAGCTTTCTACAATGAGCATGTATTAGTGGTTTTCACCATTTCTTAAAATTGTGTTTTAAAGCATTACACCGAGCCATTCTAATTATTTGTTCTACATGTATCTAATTATTTTTTTCTAACTATAAACAAACAAACAAAAACAAACAAACAAACAAACACCTTTACCTGGAGTATTTGAATACTAGGGACACTTGGCAATGAATTCGGATACTATGCCTGTACATCAGAATTTAAGAGTGAAAGATCCGCAATAACTCTTTGAAGAAACGTCACAATCAAGACCGATTGTTTTACTTCCTAAGCTTACTGATGAACTTGACATTAGAGCCAAATCTCTATGTTCTCAAATCTCTAAAAAGCCTGCAGAAATTAATACAAACGGGCATTTTTAAACTCAAATCAGGCAACTGTGTGATTATCACTTAAGAAAAATCGAGGTTTCTTAGATTCAAACAATCATATTGGTGAATGAAAATTCGATTAAAAATAAACTTATAAAAAGTTTAATAACACAGCTCTTTGATGAGCTAGGCTGCATCCTGACTTCTCTGTCTGTTGACGAGTGTTAATTTCTTCCCAGAAAGGCTACAATGCAGACCTTTGCTACTCAAAGTGTGGTCCTCAGACTGGGACACTGGTAACACCTGGGAGCTTGCTGGAAATGCGGATTCTCAGGTCTCAGGCCAACCGCACTGGAATGTACAGTTTAATGAACCCCCAGGTGATGTGAATGCACATTACAGTCTAAGGTGAGGTGCTACAGAGAAACTGAAAGCTCAAGTATTATCGGCCACAGTCAAATAAAAGATTAGAGATTAAGTCACGCTCTCTCTAGCATCCAGCATGTAACTGGATTTGATGAACATTGTTGAAGGAATGAATCTGAATAAATGGAAGAGATGATAGAAAGACAGGAATACTGCCAAGCCACATGGGAAGGAGGGCGGGCATATAAAAGCAATGGGAAAACATATGTTCTCTGGCCCCTTAAGTCTCACTTATGTGAAACTTCAATGAAGTGTAAGCCTTGTGGGCGAGACTTAATTCTGAAATTAACAAAAGCTCACCTATCTTTCTGACAAGGTGGCCAGAAAAAATCTGGGGTAAGGGGGCTATATTTTGAAGCGGCAATGCATTATGCCATAAAGAAAGGAAACCCAAAGACAGAAGCCCTTCCAGAAACCAGAGAATGCTCTAGTATGTTTTCCCTACCAAACTAGGGAGCACACATAGCAACACGCCTACACGCACACACTCTAGGCCAGAGTGCTGGTCAGAAAAAGACCGACACCATTGTAACTATGTACATTGCCAGACGCAAGTACATAGATCTATAGACAGGAGAGCAAGACACAAGAATACTGGGAAAAAATATTGTCCAAATGCATTTGAAAAGTTCACCATCAAGCTACAAAACAATGAGCTTCAAAATATTATCACTAAAGGATAGCTCTAGAGAGCCTTGCCCAGGTGAAAAGGGCAAGAAAAAGATAAAGGTTACAGATTCTAACAAATACTTCTTTCTCATTGCCTTTAATTTCTGGGAACTGCTTCATCTCGCAGCAGGGCTAGAACATAACCGCAAACACTGCAGAATCTGTAAGGCCTTAGATCTCCGCTGGGCAAGCAAACAAGAACAGCCTTTTGAGTTGGGAAAAGCACGAGCAAAGAAAATAACATGGCCTCAATACTGTCATCTGCTAAAGCAAAATAAAGACACTGCGCCATTTGGTTTTTATATTTAGGTAGCTTTCCAGAATCCTTTTCTCCATTTTCACCTCCTTGTCCTACACAGCTCTCAGAGCGGCTTCTGTGAGACTGCCCTGGAGAGCACACAACACATTTTCAGGAGTAACCAATGTTAACCCCACACTGCTTAAACCGGCCTCACACTCAGAGGCCATGTCAATACGCTTCTCCTCCAGGCAGGTCTCCCACACAGGAGCTCTTCACTCACCTGCTAAGAGGGGACCACACCACAATCCCCATGCCAGTCTGGCACAACCAGAGATACAAGCATGCCCAAGCCCCAGCTGCTCAGACACCTCGCCTCCTGATTCAGCCCTGCCTTGGCCTCGCTGCCAATCGTCACTTTGTTTTCTTTCCCACTGTGGTAAAAATAACTTCCTCTTGAAGTGTCGAAATCTGCATGTGATTTTACACGCATTTTTTGGCACATCGTTGGATGAATTCTGATGCTGAAGCAGAATGAAATCACAAGAAATCTGCGATCACGTTTCCATAAAACTTCAACCAGATGAGTCAGTTCCATATTTTCTCAGATACTGAGAAAAAGACTTCCAGGCATGATATGATGCTGTCGTCTAAAGCGCCAAGTCAGTTCCTTCTGTCCTGTGCTTCTAACAGACTCAGCAAAGGCTCAGAGACTGAGGGAAGCAGAGCAGAAGGCGGGGGCTATTTCCTGTTAACCAGGGCTGTGGTTCTGAGCGTAAAGAAGGGCATCTCGGAGGGCAGACCACCCAACACAAATGTGGCCCCAAGAACTTAGCAAGATTTTGTATTTAGGACTTGAAACAGGGCTCCACTCACCTGTCATAACTACAGAACACTGGAGGATATAGCACAGTTGTTCTAAAAAGAAGACTGTTTTGAAGACAGTCACTTCTGATAGTGACTTGTCTCCACAAAATAGGTTCACAAATCAAGGGAACTGGCAAATTCTCCAGTTCTATCGGCCAGTGAAGGGCCATACAGACAGAGGAAAGTGAGAAGAAGCACAAGGGAATGAAAATCATTTCATCTTTTCATAAGCTTATTGGCCACTTGTGCTTCCTCTTCTGTGAATTGTCTGTTCACATTCTTTGTGCATTTATTTCATAAATTCTCTTTTTCTTATTGGCTTATTGAACTATCTGCATATTAACCTCATTTCCTAGAGAAACATCTGTCCCCATTCTGGGTTTTTTGCTTCTTTTATGGCATGCTATTGATCAGAAGATTTCACTTTAATGTTTTTTTTTTTCCTTTGTTGTTTGTGCTTTCTGCGTTGGAAAGTGATTTCAAATGAGCAACTACTGGAAGACAGATCTATTTGTCTAGACAACATTTGTGTGTGGGGCGAGCGGTGTGGATAGGGGAGGCCATGACAGTTATCTTCACATTGTCGATTCTTTGAAAGACAAGGAAATCCAATAGATTATTCTATGTAGCTCCCAGAAGAAGAATTAGCAAAAGCAGCTGGAAGCTACAAAGAAGTAGCCTGCCACATGGCAAAGAACTCCTTCAGCCACTGGGACTGTCCACCATGAAATGGGAAGATCAGTAGCAAGCAGCTGGGCCGAGGTTCTGAGAACCCTCTGAACAACAAGAATTTCTTATCCCTACTTGTTTTCCTTCTTTCTTCCTATCACATTGTTAGACTCTGACTTTTGGAAAGCCATGTCTTACTCTGCCTGCTCTCTCTGCCTTCCTAAGGATATTCTGCTTCCCACGATTTTGGGAGCAAGGTTCTCCCTTTATTGTACAAGACAGGCTGGGACAAACAGGTGATGTTGGGAAAACAAAACAAAACAAAACAAAACAACAACAGCAACAAAACAGCAACTGTGATTAAGACTTTGAAAATGATGGCTTCAAATGTTTTTGCGTATATTACTTGCCTTAGTCACTTGACTCTTAGAATCTTTTAAATAAGCATTTGGCTCCAAAAGAAACAGCCTTATATTTCCCATTGCTAAAATTAAATGGCTTCTTATCTCTTTCAATACATGATTTTAAAAGTAGATGAGAACTTAGAAAGCACCTAATTCAGCGATTCTAAAGAAAAAAAGAGGCACCACCCCCTGGGGCTGCATATAAAAATCACTTAGAGAACTTCTCTAAAGAACTCCAGAACTACCCCATTCTCCCCCTCCTGGCCACTGGGGCATATTCCCAGAGAGACCTTATGGAAACACCGCTGCTGATAGGGGTCCTAAGAAAGAAAAACAATTGAGAATCAGGGATCAAACTTCTTCATTTTAGAGGTAAAGGAACTTAAACCTAACAGGCTCATGTGACTTAGCAGCACTGACCACTGAACTATTTGGGGACTCTTTCCAGACTGAGGTCCAGTGCCCCTTCCATCAACCCACACAGCTCTGCCTGACAGTTCTGCTTATCCAATGGGAAGGTATTCATGTCAAAGAGTCTTCGTGTCAAAGCAGGAAGTTCTGCGCTAGCATTGCAAGGCCATAGTTCTCCTGGACAAAATTTAACTTTCTATTAAATAACGTAAAATCACACTTGCTTTCAAGTTCTCCAGGAATCGGGTTAACAGCTACAATGGATGGTAATGGCCTTGCGAGTCTTGCCCCAGCACCCATCAGAGGCCGGGCAGGTCAAGGCAACATGAAGAAGCAGAGAATGGAAAACAGAAGTGAGTTCACCAGCCTCTTGATGAAGACAGGATCCAGTATTTTGGTTCACTGCTGTTGCCCTGACTTCCAATGCAAGCAGAGAGAAGAAAGTAGCCATACTACGAGGCATGGCAATTCCATCAGAAGTGGGAGAAATTCTTGTAGCAGTCGTGGGTATGCCTGGCATTATGATGGAAAGGGCATGACTTTTGGATCACTAGCCCAGCCCTAGAACAGCTGGTGATTCCAGACAGTAAGCTACACCACACTCTCCCTCTGCACGGCTATTTTTATTTTGTGAATACAGAGGGGAAAAAAAGTGTGTATACATTCAAAATGGAGGAAAGCAGGCTGTGCAAAGGATGTATTCTTTAAAGACCGTTTCCAGAAAGCAGAAGAGAGGATAAGAAGCAGGAAGGTTTGTGTGTGTGTGATGAACAGGGCAAAAGACTAGAGCGTGTCAGCTGTTGAAGAGCTGCTGCCAATCTGAGGGAGAGGGTGACAAGATAAGCCACAAAAATCCTAGTTTAGTAATTTCATATTTCTTGCTTGGAATGGCTCTTTCAATGGAAGCCAAGCCATGAGTGAATTGGCACACTCCTCTAGTATGTGTTTGCGTGAGTGTGAGTGCACGTGTATGGATGTTTACGTGTGCCAGAAGAGGGAGTCTGAGAGAAGCAACAGATCAGGTCAGAAAACTTGACGTTTGTTCAGTTCAAATGCCAGGCCTTGGGTTAGAAAAGTACCCTATACACAGCAATTATTAATCCTATCGTACGGATCAAAACACCTGAGGTTCAGAGAAGTCAAGAAACTTGCCCAAGTTCTCCCAGCCAATAGGTGATAACGTAGTGATTCACACCCGGATCTCTGCCCTAAAACATATTCTAATGTCTGATGCTTCTGGCCCACCATAGGCCTTCAATGAATATTTGCTGAATGATCGAACAAAGCAATTTATAAGTTTTAAAATACTTTCATTTTTATTTTCATTAAGACTATGAAAGTCATACTCACTGAACTTGAAAAAAAATCAGTGGTGTTTCCAGAAATGTAGTATGGTTTTTTAAATTGTCTATGAATGAATGAAGTAAGAGTTACTTAAAGTTGTGACTTCGGGCTATTACAATATCTTTCATCAAACAAGGGTGATGGGTTCATGCATTAATCCCTACTTTTATAGTCTATAGTTTTGAGGTTCTAGGTTAAAATCCGTTCAGTCACTATTTCAAAAACTACATCATCTTATGGTCTCATCTCCTTAAAGACTCAAAGTCATGCTTGAAATGTACTAGCCAATTTAACACGAATTGCTACCGAAGGAAGACACTGACCTAGAGAGAGAAAGAAAATGCTATTCTGCAAACTCCCCAAACAACTAGGTTCAAGAAAATGACAAGAAACAAGAAGTCTGCATTCTAGTTGTTTGCAGCCAAATCTCTAGATTGACTTCGGGTATTCTTAATTACAGTAAGAGCTCTACAAATCTACTTTGAAATCCCTTCATGTAAGAGGTGCGTGATGATCCCCATGCACAGAAGACAATGTTTATCAAACTATATGGCTTGGTGGTTTTAATGCCTTTGCGTGGAGCATATACTTCAAACAGCCTAGAAAAGATGGGCTGTAGACATCAACTAAGCTTGAGTCTTTCCTGGTACCCCTCCCCACATTCTCTATTTGAAAACATTACCAAACAAAGCAGGCCAAGGAACCCTAGTGGAGAACAATCTGCTTAGCAAATACTGTATTGAATCAACAGATACTTCCTGCAGGCCTGTACAGAGCACCCAGGAGAGGTGTCAGAGTACAGATAGAAAGTACAGAATAAGCTTCTTCTTTTCAAAAGCTTGCCCACAAATGATCACAATACAAGGTACAATGTCAAAACTTCAGAAGTGATCATGAAATAAAAAATACTACAGGAGTTTAAAGATCATCACTGAATGTTAGCTTCCTAAACCATCGACACAGAGGCAACAGCAGAAGCAAAGGCAGGCACTGAGACAAGAGAAATGAGCCAGTGGCTATCTTTGGGAAATTACACATAACTAATATAAAACCAGAGACAGACCAAGAGAGATAGCATACTCTCAACACTAAATAGCTATCTGGCTTCCTGGTAATTTTGAATATGAGAGTGTTACAAATTATTTAAATTGAAACTCTACCAGGCAGCATGAAACTGACTCAACTTATTTGAAAGCTTCCTATTTTGATAATATATATCTTTAGAATCTACTAAAAAGTTCTAATGCTTTGGAAAAATGACATTTCTTCCTAAAATTCATAAGTTATTTTAGTAAAAAGAAACATATATAGGAAATATTGTTCCTATATATTTGTCCTGTATATTATACAACAACATGAATAAAAAATGAACTGTATATGAATTCCAGTTTTATGAGAACATTCAGGATATCCTTGATAGCTTTGTCATACATTGTATAAGGAACATAATGTATCCAAATGTTTTCCCCTGCTGAGCTCATCAGCTCCATTCTAGTGATCAAACACAACGACAAAATACTGGCATCCACCGCACCATAATCTACTGTTCAAAATTGGCTACGTGCATATTCCACATCCAAGTCACAGTAATCTTTGTGATATAGGTAAAATAGATAAGTGCTAGCTATGAATTATCATGTGTTAGAGCTAATGCAGACAACCAAAGTGTTTAACATGTGAAGTAATCTATAAGTGTCAAAAAGACTCCTGAGATTTTTTTGAAGAAGTCTTTATTTTCAATCAATTGTTAGAAATTTAATTAGGCTTTATTATATACCCAAACACTGTACTTAGCCCTTTGAAAGTGACTAAAGTATAAAATGAATTTCTTGCTCCTTGAGAAGGTGCATGCATAAGATACAGAAAACAATACATAACAGTATTGTGTTTCAACCAGTGTCACTATTTACAAATTCAAAATAGAAAGCAAAATTGTATATCCGATAAGGGTCTAGTATCTCATATATTTAAAGAACACTCCCCGAAAAAGACAATAACCCAATTGAAAAAAAAAAAAAATACAATAACCCAAGTGAAAAATGGGCAAAGAATGTGAATAGACATTTTACCAAAGAAGATATATATATGGTCAACAAACATTTGAAAAGATGCTCAGCATCACTAATCATTAGGGAAATGAAAAACAAAACCACAATAAGATACCACTTCTCACCAATTAGGATGGGTACAATAAAAATAATGGAAAATAACAAGTGCTGGTGAGGATGTGGAATAATCTTACATTGCTGGTGGGCTGTACAATGATGCAGCCACTGTGGAAAAGAGTTGGGCATTTGCTCAATAAGTTAAACATAGAATTACCATGTAACCCAGCAATTCTATTCCTAGAGATATACCCAAAAGAACAGAGAACAGGAGTTCAAACAAAAGCTTGTACATAAATTGTTCATAGTAGCACTATTTACAATAGCCAAAAGATAGAAACATCTATCGGTGGATGAATAGATCAACAAAATTCATATAATGGAATATTACTCAGCCATAAAGATAAAGTGCTGATACATGCTACCACATGGATGAATCTTGAAAACAATATGCTAATCACAAAGAAGCAAAACAGAAAAGACCACATATTATACGATTCCATTTCCATGAAATGTCCAGAACAGGCAAATCTATAGAGACAGAAAGTAGATTAGTAACTGATTAGAATGGAGTGGAGCTCAAGGGTACTGGGTTTCTCTTTGTGGTGGTGAAGATGTTCTAAAATTGACTATAGTGATGGTTGCACTTATCTGTGAAGATACTAAAAAGAAATATTGAAAAGTATTAAGCTATTGAAAATTTAAATGGGTGAATTATGTAGTCTGTGAATTATATCTCAATAAAGCTGCTTAAAAATTAATAGTATACGCCGAAATGCGCTTCATTTAGCATTTTCTTGTACAATAATTGCTACATTCTTTTGACTTTTGCGAATAATAATTTTTTTGTGAAATATTAGTGTTTCCGTCCCCATTTGTGATAAATAAAAGGGTTTATGGATATCAACTTCGCTTAAAGTTGAGTTTCTATGATAAAAATAAATATAGGTCAGACAAAATGTTATTTGTGGTCAAGTCTTCTTCCCCCGTACCCCCTCAAAAAAAGCAAGTTATAACTCTTAATTCTAGTGTCTACAATACGTCATATGAGATTCCTTGTCATTGTCCATCACTGTACCCTTGAGCATAGCTGCAGGGCACACTACTGTTTCTGCTCCAGCAGCTTCCCTTTGGGGAAGCAAAAGATATTATTTCTCATGGGACTCGAAAAACTTGACCACTTTTATTCCAGTTTCTCAAATACAAACCAACTAGTGTTTTAAACCTGGCTTGATGACAAGGAATTTGAAGAAAGACAATATCCAGATAATACATATTTATATGTATTTTTAAACAATTCATACTGAGACTAGTCTACATTAAAAATAGTTTACAAGGCAGAATGCTTTTCACCATTCATTCTATGTGTTTATAGAACAGACTGCACAGTTCAATTCCATTTTCTGTTCTTCCTCTAATACAGGGCTACTGTGTCCCCATCCAACCCTGTAAGACAAATTTGCAGCTATGAACAAGAATGTCATTTTCTTTTTATGTCAACAATGTATATTGATAACATCATATTGTATGCATTCATTTCCTAGAGTGCTGTCTGGGGCCTAGAGTACTATACTTAAACCATACATGATGTGCAGAAGAAAATTATATTTGGCTTTTTAAGGTTTAAAGACTATTTTATAACAATTCTGGATGTCTACTTCCACATTTTCCTTTAAATTCATATAAATCTAGAGAATTTTAAATTCGATACATCTTTTTCTCTCATTTTTTGACACAAAATTGTCATGCTCATTTAAAATATATATCAAGATGGGCAATTCTGAAAACTATAGTAGTATAAATTAAAAATGGAAAAGAAAGCATGTCAACTTGAGATCAATCCAACAAATTTAGTTCCCATGAAGGCTAAATCAACATATCCAAGGCTTGATGATAAATCATTAGAGTTCACTGGTTGTATAAGATCAGTAGTAAGCCATCTGGCTTATTCAGTTTACATCAATGTAATGAGTGTTATTCCAAGTTTTTGATATTTCCACAGCTCATAAGTAATGAGGCTACTGGCAGAAGATGCACCATAACTAAATTTCTGGGGGAAATTTTATTTGATTTTTATTTGTTTTCCATAGTAAATCAAAGCCTGAATACTGCTTCAAAAAATATAATTTCATTGAATTGAAAAGACTATGGTTTCCAAGTTTAAGCACAGCATTGCTATATCCATCTATTTACCGCATTGTATGTCTGCCTTCTCCTCCTTCCATGCATTCTGAGGAGGGAAAGAGTCACGACAAGTTATCTTTGCATAATTTTCCTTCTCCTAACTTATTTTCCATTTTTCAAATTGTTGCAGCCTTTCCCCAAGCTGACTATAAAGAAGGAACAGCTCGATCCCAGCTCCCGTGGGAAGAGAAAGCATCACCATAGACTCCTTTCCCTTCCTTCCTCACACTTTCTGGTTGCCCACCTTCACCCCCTTCTCTGCTTCTCCTAACCTCAGAAAGTCTAAAGCTAGCTGGGGCCGCAGCTGTTGGCTGGTTTTCCTCTTGAAACAATGGGGCTTAAGAAGCAAAGCAGATGTATTTTTTAAAGTCGAAATTTAAAAAATTAAACCATGTACATTACTTTTAAAATATTTTATGAACCTTTTCTCTCTCTCATCTCCCCCTCTTTCTCTTGAATGCATAGGAAGCTTCCTGAAAGCAATGCTTTACTCTGGAACAATGGTCCTCAAACTTGAGCCGGCATCAGAATCACCTGGCAGACTTGCTAAAACACAGATTGCTGGGTCCCACATCCATCCTCTTTCATATAGAGGGTCTGGAATGAGACTTGAGAATGTGCATCTGTAATAAGTTCCCAGGTGATACTGATGCTGCAGGCCCAGGACCATACATTGAAAACCACTAGCCTAGACAAAGAACGATTGCTAGAGAAAGAGGGAAAGACCGGGAATTTAAGATTCCGATTCACATCGCTTCCAGTTGTGCAGCTCTGTGGTGTCGAGTTCCCTAGTACATGGAGGCGGCACCGTGGAGTTACTACAGGAAGCCAGAGTTTGAGCAGACCAGTTGCTCGAATTATTTATCTTCTCTGTTGGCCCCTCAAGAGATGCAGAGTAAAAGTATCGAATAAAAGAAAGCAAAATTATGGAAATAAATATCATCATTTTTAACCCATCAGCTCTTTAGATTCCCACTTGCATCTTGACTGTATTTCCATTTTATCTCTTAAACTGCTCATAATGCTATACCATGAGTGCTATTCAGTAATCATATATTATATTTGGGTTCAGGTCTTGCCTTACTTGCTGTGTGTCCTTTGGCAAGTCAGTGAACCTCTTTGTCCTCATTTTCCCCACATCAAAGATGAGAATAATAGTGGGACCTACCTAAACTATGACTGTGCTGATGCAGTTTCATCCTGCACGTGCCTGGACTGGCACATGCACAACAATGTTAGCTTTTCTGTGAATGGTCATCTCTCTTGGCTTCCCTATGAGAATATTCGATGTGCAATATGTTAAATATCTCTATTTGACACAATAGGTTGTTATTACTTCAACAAATAATTATTGAGTGGCTACCATGTCTCAGATGTATAATATTATATGTGAGTATTAAAATAATATCCTGTCAAGGAAAGTATTTTTTATAAATATTATTTCGATTTGGAAAATTTTGACTTTACATGAACTTATATTTAAGAATAACACTTGCCTCTAAAATTGGGTAACTAGAGAAATTGAGAGGATGTGTTTACTAACCACAGATTTTGTTTTGACAGACACTAAAATAATAGAATGGAGGAAACAAGAGAAAAAGTAACACTGCAGATATTTTGCCTTATATTATTAAGGGTATATTTTAGACCCTCATAAAGACCACAATCCCACTTTTCCCGAAGATCATTATATTTATGTAACAAAACAACAGGGACCAAATTTGGCCAAAGGTATCCTATTTTCAGTTCACAGTGATGTCATTTTTTAACCCATCATGTCAGTCAGAAGTTTAATGATCACTTAGTAATAGCAGCAACATTCAGTCCTTTATTTGTTACTCATTTTCTGAGTGAAGGCTGTGAATTCACCCTTCTACCAACTGAGCCCCAAATTTATCAGGCCTCATTTTTTGAAATATATAAGGAAAGCACAAAATTCTGGATACCACGCGTGTTTGGCTGAATTTTCTAAAGGTTAGCGTGCTAGACGTTGAAGTCCTTGATTTTACTCTCTGTAGTGCCTTTACTCACTCCTCTTCCTGGATTTTTCCATCCCCGAAAAGGGTATTAAAACCACAACATTCTAGGAGCTGAGTGGACGTTTGAGACAATCTAGTCCAGCCCCTAATTTTACCCATAAGAAAACTGAGGCCCATGAAGTCTGAGTGCCATTCCCCAAAGCCAAGTGCTCTTGAGAACACCCAACACAGATGTCTTCCTTCCCCATGCGCTGGATTTTCTCTATCTACACCACTGGCCTCCATATTTTGCTTAGAAGGAACCTACACACACACACACACACACACACACACACACACCCGTGTGACACTAGCAGGTGTCTGCAAGCTATGAAGCTATGAGACTTCAAAATACAGAACTCAGGAAAAAAAGAAATCTGACTTCCTAACAAGAGTGCATACTATCCCAACCCTCTAAAAATAACAGATGCTCAAGATTGTACTTCAGAAATCTACTTGGACAATATTTCCCCTAAACCATCTTACAAAACCATAGTTCCCTAAAGTTTCTACAAAAATAGAAGTGTTACTTTTTAAAATCTGAGCTTCTTTACATGGAAAGAGCATTATTTTATCTGCGTTTCCATTTCAAAATGCTCTAACACATGTGTCACTTTGCTGAAGTGTTTTTTTCCTTCGAAAACTGTGTACTATCCAGACTTGTGGCTTCTGCAACGAAGAGGCTTTGGTGGGTAAGTGTGGCAGCCGCCAGCCTGCGGGAATCATTTGGCCCATTTTGGTTCCAGCGCTTCAGCCGCTTCCCTTTGCGCACCGGCTCGAGTCAAGCCAGATGTTTGCGGGTGGCTCCCGTTTATCACCTTGCACGTCTACAAGAAGCTGCAGCCAGCCCTCCCATGCTCTCCCTCCTTTCCCGAAAGACCTCTTCTGGCCACAGACTTGT
>NW_011888805.1:915729-918477 GCF_000151845.1 Pteropus vampyrus
TAACTAGAGAAATTGAGAGGATGTGTTTACTAACCACAGATTTTGTTTTGACAGACACTAAAATAATAGAATGGAGGAAACAAGAGAAAAAGTAACACTGCAGATATTTTGCCTTATATTATTAAGGGTATATTTTAGACCCTCATAAAGACCACAATCCCACTTTTCCCGAAGATCATTATATTTATGTAACAAAACAACAGGGACCAAATTTGGCCAAAGGTATCCTATTTTCAGTTCACAGTGATGTCATTTTTTAACCCATCATGTCAGTCAGAAGTTTAATGATCACTTAGTAATAGCAGCAACATTCAGTCCTTTATTTGTTACTCATTTTCTGAGTGAAGGCTGTGAATTCACCCTTCTACCAACTGAGCCCCAAATTTATCAGGCCTCATTTTTTGAAATATATAAGGAAAGCACAAAATTCTGGATACCACGCGTGTTTGGCTGAATTTTCTAAAGGTTAGCGTGCTAGACGTTGAAGTCCTTGATTTTACTCTCTGTAGTGCCTTTACTCACTCCTCTTCCTGGATTTTTCCATCCCCGAAAAGGGTATTAAAACCACAACATTCTAGGAGCTGAGTGGACGTTTGAGACAATCTAGTCCAGCCCCTAATTTTACCCATAAGAAAACTGAGGCCCATGAAGTCTGAGTGCCATTCCCCAAAGCCAAGTGCTCTTGAGAACACCCAACACAGATGTCTTCCTTCCCCATGCGCTGGATTTTCTCTATCTACACCACTGGCCTCCATATTTTGCTTAGAAGGAACCTACACACACACACACACACACACACACACACACACCCGTGTGACACTAGCAGGTGTCTGCAAGCTATGAAGCTATGAGACTTCAAAATACAGAACTCAGGAAAAAAAGAAATCTGACTTCCTAACAAGAGTGCATACTATCCCAACCCTCTAAAAATAACAGATGCTCAAGATTGTACTTCAGAAATCTACTTGGACAATATTTCCCCTAAACCATCTTACAAAACCATAGTTCCCTAAAGTTTCTACAAAAATAGAAGTGTTACTTTTTAAAACCTGAGCTTCTTTACATGGAAAGAGCATTATTTTATCTGCGTTTCCATTTCAAAATGCTCTAACACATGTGTCACTTTGCTGAAGTGTTTTTTTCCTTCGAAAACTGTGTACTATCCAGACTTGTGGCTTCTGCAACGAAGAGGCTTTGGTGGGTAAGTGTGGCAGCCGCCAGCCTGCGGGAATCATTTGGCCCATTTTGGTTCCAGCGCTTCAGCCGCTTCCCTTTGCGCACCGGCTCGAGTCAAGCCAGATGTTTGCGGGTGGCTCCCGTTTATCACCTTGCACGTCTACAAGAAGCTGCAGCCAGCCCTCCCATGCTCTCCCTCCTTTCCCGAAAGACCTCTTCTGGCCACAGACTTGTGGGAGATTTGCATCCTGCCTGGGCCAGGGAGCGCGAGCAGAGTGGTGCTGGGGACCAGGGCGTGCGCTGGTCGGGCCCTGGCACCGCTCCCTCCCCGCGCCGGGACAGGGAGCGGCGGGTCACGCCCTCTCTCTGAAGCTGCTCTTGTATCTCTGCACAACCCTTTGCTTACCTCTGCTAAAAATAGGTGGCCTCGCTCCGAATAAACCAAGCACGGCCCCTCACGAAAGTTCTGGCATGAGACATTCGTAGCGCAGAGGTTCGCCAACACCGCTGGTGAGGCTGACCTGCACCCTCCGACAGCCCCAGACCTCCCGGCGCAGCCCGCACCCCAGTCCTACTACCTGCGGGCTACGGAGTGAGCAGGGGCTGCCAGAGGACAAGCCAGCTCAGGGACAGCGCGGAGCCTGAAATCTGCCCCTGGGTCACCCACGCCGGCGACAGGAGGGAGAACTCGTGGGGCAGAATTCGTAGAACCCACTGTGAAGAGGAGCTAAACCCACCAGCGCAGGACAAGACTATGCTCACTAACGGGCCAGGGAGGGACTGTCCCTTCTCCTCGCCTCTCCGCGCACGGCCAGGCCTGAATATGCACCCATTCGTACACACCCACAAACACCCACGCCTACACTCTGCCCCAGATGGGGTGGCAAAGGCGGGGAAGGTATGCGGTGCCCCGCCCCGGGGTACCTGCCGGGCGGGTCAACCCGGTGGCGCCCCCGCCTCTGTGCAGACAGACGGCGGCGCGGGAGGCAGCAGGCGCCCCGGGCCGCTGCAGCGACGTTCGCGGGCGTCCCGCCTGGGCAGCCCCGGGCTGGGGTAGCACCAGAAGTCCCCAGCGCGTCCCCTCTCCCCCCGGCACAACTTCGCGCGGCCAGCGCCACCCTCGCGCCCGCCACCCCTCCTTACCCAAATACTGCCGCAGGTCGAGCAGGAAACGAGGGGGTCCCCCGCTGAGCTGATAGAAGAGGGAGCCCAGGCAGAAGACCAGCAGGGTGGCCATGCAGAAACCGTAGTCCCGGAGGGAGAAGCGCAGGAAAGGCAGCAGGGAGACCCGGCGCTTCCAGCTGCCCAGGCCGGGAGGGGCGCCCCCCAGAGGGGCCCCATGGGGCCAGGGATCCGCGGCGCCGCCGGGATGCTGCTGCTTCTTCTTCATCGCCTGCACCGCCGCCTCACACAGCCTGCCCGTGCCAGGAAAAGGTCACCCATCCGCCTGCGAAGAGGAGAGCCCGGCGGGCCGACTGCACATGGGCAGGGCCGCGCGGAGGGCAGCCCGGGTGGGGGCGGGGAGGGGCCGAAGTTGCCGGGCTCAGGAGACTTTCCTCGGCATGGTCCCCG
>NW_011888805.1:918688-920512 GCF_000151845.1 Pteropus vampyrus
GGAGGCGGACACCAGCCCCTCGCTCCACCTCCTTGACAGGGGTTTTCCTCCTTCTCCTCCCCTTTCTCCCTCCGGCTCTCCGCAGCCCTTTCTCCTCCCTCTTCCCTCCCTCTCTCCTCCCGGGTCTCCGGGTTTCTCTCGAGTGTCACGTTACTGCCTCTGCCTGGGGAGGGGCGGGGGGCGCGGCGATGAATCGCAACAAGGAAGAAAGTTTCTGGGTGTTTTTTTCCTCCCCCCCTTTCTCAACAATCTGGCCTCAGTTCCTGCGCCACCAGCGACCTCTTGGGGGCCCCGCTGACTTCCCTCTCGTAAACAGTCACGGGCAGGAAGAAGCACGACTTCTTTTGCCATATAGACATATATATATATTTTTTCATTTCGGTAACTCGATTCACCTTCTGTTCATCCCGAGCTGTTCGCCAAAGGCCGATAAAAGGTACTAGGATATAGATTCAAGGCTTTGCTGACATGATGACAGAGCAAGCGGTGTAAATTAGAATTCAACACGCCCCATAGCGCCAGGCTCGTCGCCCCGACTCCTGGAAGAGAAACACAGCTTTCTTCTCGCTCGCCCTCGCCCCACAGCTAAGTGCTCATCGACGGTAGTGACCAGAGAGACAGGATGGGGGTGGAGAGGGGGAGGGGATACAGAGCAGACCCAGGGAGGTGATATGCCGCTAGCAGATACGAAGGGGAAAGAGCCCTTACACACCCACTTCATCTCTGCCTCCCTTCCGTCCAAGGGAAGCTCCTGGACCTGAAAGGCTACGTCAAATACAGATCCGCTGATGGGGATGGGAGATGCACCGACAGGGCTGCTCTCATCAGCCACTCTTCCAGTAAGATTAATTTATTGCCATAAAGAGAAGCTGTACCACCTGAGGCTTAAGTGACTTGCCGCAAGGTCACAGAGCTACTAGGTTGGGAGCCGCACGGACCCGTTTGATCCCCAAGCCCACTATACTAACCACTGCACAGTCATCACCCAGCCAGGGCCCTTTTCCTCATAACTTGCATGGTGACTGAAGGATAAGATATAACTCATTTAGCCCAGGCCACACCAAGAACCCGAAACCTCAATTTCTGGTGCCTGTTGTCTCTGGCTGCCTACTCTCTCCACGGTACACTCTGAGTAACTGACAACCCCATTAAAGGAAGAACCAGGAATCAGGGGCTGCCATCATCTTATCACTGTGTTCCTGAAAACCTTTATAAAGTTGGGCAGCTAAAAAATTTTTCTATGGGAAATTAGGGAATAGAATCTTGAGATCAAGAATTTAGAATTTATGAATAATATAGTTGAACCAAAATTTATACATGAGTATCTCCGATTCCCGATCTGAAACCAGTGAAGAGACACATGGATCATAAGCTGGAGAGAGTTATAGATCAGATAGGAAGTGTCACACGCATCCACACACACATGCAGACTCACATGTGCATGTGCACAAATTCTACTTCGCAATTCTGTGTCACCCCAGCCCACTTTCTCAGGGGTGGATACACTACTTTGGGCACTCCCCCAAAAGGAAGCCTCTCAGTTCTGTCGCAGAAAATCCTAAATAGAGTGTTAACCATTTCTTTCACATTTTTGCATGAATCAGAAATTTAGTTAGCTTAACACGAACATTTTAGGAATTTCCATGCCCCTGAGAGAATTGAGCCAATCAGTCATTGTCCGTTAATGTGAACTAGCACACTAAGTAGCCGGAAGAGGCTCCCAGTGAATAATTTTTGAGTTTATGAAGAAGGACTAGTTCAGAGACCACCTTTGACAAATCCGACCTGCACCTGAGGCTGGCCTCCTAATGTGCAAGATCCTCC
>NW_011888805.1:921387-939606 GCF_000151845.1 Pteropus vampyrus
CTTCAAATCTCTTCATTTCCACCCTCTACTTTTATTCCTTCAGTCTCAGCTGATGACCTGGCCTCAGAATTTATTGAGAAAACAGAAGCAGTAGGACAGAAGCTCCCTCATTTTCCACCAATCTATGCCCCATGCTCTCTGCCTTCCCTCCCATTCTACTGTGTCCCTCCCTGCTTCTAACAAGACCAATCCGCCACTGCCCTGGCCTCTTTTTTTATATAGATCTTTCTTTATTTCCTTCAGTATAAACTTTTTTAAAAAAAAAATGTGCTGTGAATTCATCAGATATAACCATTTAGCATTGTTCATACTACCTCTACTAGTATGGACAAATAAATTTATAGGCATTATTTTGAATGTACGGTGTCTATTTCAATTAGCATAATTTTATTTAAAGAGTTGTTAGGTTGTCTGTGTTGGCATTTTCAGGTGTACTTTATGGGACAAGCTTCTGAAGTATCATTTTGAGCCCTGTTCCTACTTTGCTAGCAGTTGGGTAGCCAATCTATCAGAATCCAAGATTCCACACATCCATAAGAGAAAGACATTACAACCTATCTTGGCCAAGTCCAAGAACCACACCATGCACAGCCAGTCCTTAAAATGGCACAGAAGTGGCATCAAGAAATCTCAATCGCAAAGATATGAATCTCTTAAGGGGGTGGACCCCAAGTTCCTAGGAACTTGCATTTTGCAAAGAAGCACAACAAGAAGGGGCTGATAAAGATACAAGCCAACAATGCCAAGGCCAAGAGTGCATGTGCTGAGGCTATCAAGGCCCTCATAAAGCCCAAGGAGGTCAAGCCCAAGATCCCAAAGGGCGGCAGCTGCAAGCTCAGTCGACTTGCTTACAGGGCTCACCCCAAGCTTGAGAAATGTGCTCATGTAGTTATTGCCAAAGGTCTCAGGCTCTGCTGGTCAAAGTCCAGGGCCAAAGCCACAACTCAAACCAAGTCTCAGGCTGTGGATGCAGCTCCACCTCCAGCTCAGGCTCAGGCACCAGCTCCCAAAAGTGCCCAGGCCCCTACAAAGGCTCCAGAGCAGAAGTCTCTGTCTGCTGACACGAGGATAGAAGGACTGTATTGGGCTGGTGTTCTCTCGTGCTATTTGTACAAATAAACCTGAGGCAGAATCTGTCAAAAAACAAATAAATAAACAAAAAATCAAACAGCTTAAATAAAGTGGTCATTAAGCAAATGAAGACCTAGCCTGCTCTATGGAGTCTAATTTTTGGAAACACTTAATTCATTTTAGGGGGGGAAAATCTCAGTTAAGGTATTTATTTGTGTTTATCCAAACAAGCTGCAAGTACCAATTCGAAAATAGGAGGGTTTTTTCCTCAATAAGAGTACATTCTTTAATAAGGCTATATTTGAATAAGAATTCCACATAAATGGAATATAGAATACACACCTTAGCACAAGAAAGCAAGGAATACTTAACATTACAAAGACCAGACATTCAGTTGATTCAACCATGATGAGTTACCCTTCCAACCAAATACTTATTTTTTATATTTCATACAAATGTTGCAGTCAGTTCTGTATATGCTAACAATCATGTGCAGTTCTTACATTCAGTCATGTGAAGCACACAACTATTTCCAAAAGGATATGTAATGTGGTCTTCATTTCAGAGGAGCAGAAGTGACTGAATTGCTGTCTGCTCTTTAACCTTCCATTAACCATTTCGTTGTCTCCTCAAGGCCGGTGCCTTTGGTTGCTGAAGTTTTGAGTATTTGCCATTTTCCGTCCTTCAAGACAAGTAACCCAAGTGAATGTGCCATCTCTGAGGGAGCAGTGTCCTGTTCCATGTCCTCCTTATTTGCAAACACCACAGAAATGACTTTTCTCGGTTCTTCTTCCTCCAACATGGCAATTCACTCTGATTTAGAAACGCCAGTTCGTTCTCAGTCACAACTGTCTACTACATAAATGGCTGCACCTGTGTTTCAATAGTAACATCTCCAGTACGACCTGATACTTGGCTGTCCCGCTAAATCCCAGACCTAGAATTTAAGGTTCTCATATGTTACCATCTCAACATTAAATTCAATGGTAGGAATGGCAGTAACGCCTTCTCCAGCCTCTAATCTGTACAAAACTGTAGTATTTCTTGCTACATCTAATCCCAAAATTAAAATCCTCATTTCCTGGATTCTTTCACTCTGTATCTAAATCGCCTATAGGCTCTACTTTCCAAAAAATATCCAGAATCTGACCTCCTTTGCTACCGCTCTGGTCCAGGCCACCATCCTCTCTCACTTGGATTAGTGCAATGGCCTCCCCTATCAGTTATGTTTATGTTTAGCTGTGTATAACTAAAAAACTAAAAAAAAAAAAAAAAAAGCTTAAACAAAATGTAGATGCATTTCTCTCTTATGTAAAACAAGTCCAGAAATAGGCAGTCTTAGAGTTGATGAGATGTTTCCATACTCTCATCAGGGACACATTGTAGCTATCTGTTCTACCCAGCCTCAGGGTGTGCTTCCATTTTATTTGTTTATTTTTTTGTGGTTTCCCTTTTAAAGGTCACCTCATGAATTAAGATGGCCACAGAAGTTCCAGCCATTACATGTCTGTTCCAGGCTGGCAACGGGAGGAAGGAGTAAAAGAGGAAAAGAAAACTTTGTCCCAGAGGAGTAGGTTCTTTTTAAGCACCGCCCCCCAAATGCTACCAATTGTCTTCTTTGAGTTCTTTGGCCAGAACGTAGTCACTAGCCTATGTCCAGTTGTAAGGGACGGCCAGACTATAGAGATTTCAGCTGGGAACATTGCTGCCACCAACAAAATCAGGATTCTATTACTTAAATAAGAACGGACAGATGATGATCAAGTGGCAATCAGCAGTCCCCGCTATTCCTTTTCCTCCTCCCAGCCTTTTGCTCTGTATTCCATTCCTCTCCAAGCAGCCTGAACGTAACTCCTCTGCTCAAAACTTGTCGATGGCTCTCGACACACTTCGATTCAAAGTCACAGTCCTGCTGGTGACCTACAAAGTCCTGTGCCAGCCACCTGACCTCATCTCCCATCACTTTTCCCTACTTGTCCTGCCCCATTGCTATTCATCAGACAAACAAAACTTGCCCCTTCATTAGGGCCTTTGCATTTGTGGTCCCCTCTTCCTAGAAGTTCTTCTCCCAGATCTCCAGGTAGCTTGCCTTTGACTTCCTTCCAGTCTCTCTGCAATGCTGTCTTGTAAAAGGAGTACCCCATACACAGTGCACACACATATCTACATTCTCTGTTCCCTTGGCCTTCTTTAATTTTCTCCATCGAACTTACCCTGTCTGAAACGTTAGTATTTTTCAGTTGTTGTGTATCTCTCCTCACTAGAAAACAAGCATCGTGGGAGCTGTGATTTGGTCTCATTCATACACTGCTCTTTTCCCAACTCTTAGGATAGTGCTGACAGGTAGTGGTCACTCAATGAATATTTGTTGAATGAAAAGGTTAGTTTTTAATGTGAAGAGTCTAAAGCTCAGTGGGTCAAATCTCATTACTCTGTGACTGGCCAATTGGGGATGAGAGATTGGGGGTGGGGGTGGGGAGTGGAGAGCAGGTCTGCATCCTGTTAGAACATTCAAATGATCATCAAAGGAATTGTTTGAAATTAAAAATATATCTGTTAAAAGAAGAAAGAATAAATGAATCCCTCACCACATTCATGAACCCTAGTCTAACTACCAATTCAACTATTCCCTGTGATTATGAATGCTTCATGGAATCATAAAAAGAATATAAATCTATTGTTTTTGCCTGGTGTCACCATTTACTTTGGCATAAGTGCCCTTATCTTCCGTAGCTTATTTCAGGGACTGAGGCATTCACTCTCTTGGAAAACCAAGCTCTCTGAGCTCTGGCCTTGAAAGACCACCAAGGTTGCCTTTGAATCCTCTTCTTTTACTGCTTGGCTAAAAATAGGGCTGTTTCACGAAAGTTTTTGAGTGGGAATGCCCATATTGCAATCACAAGCCAGCCTGATCTTTTTCTCTGCCTTGGAATTGAAAGTCAAATGAGAGAATAGGTTTTAAGACCCTGGTCATTGTGTCTATGGGAACTTGGTCTTAGGGTCCCTGCACGCTCCCCAGTTGCAGCAACCCTTCTGCACATAGTTACATAAAGAACAAGAGGCGCACTCCACGTATGCACCCTCGTTACTCTGCTCCCTCTCTTGAGACGAAAAGACATACAAAAACATGCAAGCAAGCCAATAAAGCAAGCATTAAACAAAAGGGTCTTTTAAATCTTGAGTGTTTTATAATTAATAATAATAGCTAAACTCTGTGAATGATACTATGTTCCTAGAATGTTCTAATGACTTCACATGAATAAAGTCATTTAATCCTTACAACAACCTCATTCTGTAGGCACTGTTATTTTCCTCCATTCTACACATGAGGAAACAGACAATAAGAATAATGGATATCGGCCACATGAGACCTTGACTGGAAGGCTTCCCGGAGGAGGTGGCCCATGAGCTAGACTGTAGGATGAGTAGGATTTATAGCTGGGTGGTAGCCCAGAGGGCATTCTGAGTAATGAGAACTGATTGAGAAAGAGTACAAAGAGGTGTCCAGGGGGCAATGACGAGCCTGCCAGGGGAAGGAAAGCAGAGATCTATGAAGCTGCATCATTGCTAAGAATGGGGGACCCCCACACACAAGAACCAACTGGAGTTTGTCCAAAGATTCTTTAGAGATTCACCCCCTTGGTGCCAGTGCCCATAGAACTTTTAGCTCTTAGGCAAGCGTTCAGCTGAAATCGTTGATTCTATTTTAATTAAATGGATGCTGCAGAGAAAGCAATATTAATATAAGGAGTGCACAAGAGACAGGCATGGCTTAGATTTTTGCAGAAAACCACTTATCCACAAAGATACAGTTAAGTGCGGATACTGTTTCATAGCCCGAACATAACGGGCAGCAAATATGAATGTTGCAACCTGATTGACTCTTCCTACTCCGAGAAACGGAGAGCGCACAACAGGTGTCTTTATTTCTACAGTGAATTTTCTTTAAAAATCTTTGTTTAGTCCACACAAAAAGCCTAAAAAATTAACTTTGTTTACAATTAAAGAAAAACCTTCTTAATTTGTCCAAGTATTGAATGTTTTACCTTAATAGATGAGAATGATATCATTTTAACAGTGCAGATTGCTGTTTGGACCATATTTTTAAATCGCTTGGCAGTACAAATACGTATACTAACAGAATGAATTGTCTGTCTGATTTATTTCTCACCATGCTCATAAAAGGTTTTAAACTCCATGCAATTGTTTGCTTCTATTTTTTTGTATAAGAATTCTTGAGTAGACTCTTAATCTATGTTAATATACTTTAAAATCAATATAGTCCCTTCGATAATGCAATAAATATACATTTAGCACTACTGTATGCCTACCATTCTGCTAATTGCCCCACAGAGAGACAGAAAAGTGTTAAGAACAGCTGTTTAGTCTTCACAGAGTTTCCATCTCCTCAGGAAGACAGGATGTCATAAGTGAAGAAATTAGACAGTTATGCAAGGTAGTATATAATTAAATGCTAAAGTGTTTGTTACAGACTATAAATAATAAAGCCATTCAAACATTTAGAGAAATCCAATATTCAAATCATTTCCAACAGGAATACTTTTTCTTTAATTTTTAAAATTGTCTTACAAATCTTTGTCCTTTGTGGAAGTGATTTTTAAATTTGAGAGTGACTTATAAGCAAATATGAATAAAGTAGACGATCAAATCGGTGATTGTTTTTGTGGCTCTGGAGTCAGGGTTCTGATTTCTTTGTGTACTTCTATGTTGACTGTATCTGCTGCACATCGTTGGTGGGGAGGAAGCCAGATGTCAGGCGTTGGGGACAGAGGAGACTGCAGGGGGCAAGAACAGCCTGAGAAAGTGGAAAGTTACACGAGGCCTCTGCAGACGTTTTTTCCAACACGTAGTTGAATAATTCTTTTCCAGATGAACTTCATGTAATGGAGTGCGATTGGTCTATTAGGAAAAATGCCTGGTGTTTCTCATGCAGCTGAGCACAAATATGAATTCCAATATATTCATTTATCACAAAATACATATTTTTGCCTTTAATTCATTAGATCAGTAAAATTCAAGGTGTTAACTCCCTGCCAAGGCCCTCTGCGTCCCAGCCAAGATGCTGGGAAAGTGTAGTGCTTCGCAGAGAGAGGCACAGGTGCTATGGCTCACAGACACAGTCTCCAACGCCCTGGTGACAATGGCCACTGCAGTGCTGGTGGCCTCTGCACTTGCTCTCTGCTTCTCACTGCTGTGGCTTCTAGTTTAGGTCCTGTGTAGATGTAGATGTGAACAGAACCGACTCCATCTCTGTGTCCAGGATTTCATTTCATGTTTAAGTTTCATGCTGAGATCAACCTCAGTGTCCTTAGCAACCATATCAAAGCCTTCTAGTTAATGATTATCTATCTCTGTTCCCTAAAATGTCTTAAATAGTTTTGTTGGTAACAGCCAGAATGGCATAAAAACCAAGATATATATCAAACTGGTGATAAGTATCGATTATAAGCAATCATCTATCACAAGACCACCAGGAGGTATGGCCCCTGGTGCTACTGCCTTCTTTGTTTCTTTGTCTTGTCAATTATCAGTACCTGAGTTATACTATATAAAAAGGTACAGTAACAAGAACCTATAGCAGAGAAAAATCTGTGTAGAATTGCTGGGTTGTCTCTTTTGCTCCAACCCTACATCCCCATAAGTAGGTTACCTTACAATAAATTCTGTTATATTCCATAGAGTTGCCCACTTCATTTGTTAGTCTTAAGATACCTCTTCGATACGGTGGCCATTACACCTTTGCCCACTGTCAGACAGGACCATCTGCTGCAAATTCTCCTCACCCTGTGACCATCAGCTCTGAATAACCAGTCTCTTTCTGTAGCTCCCATTTCCTTGAAGGACCCCAGGAACTTTTCTGGATCTCACTGTATCATGTGCCCAATGCAGACCTGAGGGGCCATCTCAGCCTTTCACTGCTTAGAATTCTTCCATAACCACTTCTAATCTCAGGTTACTTGGCACTATGTCAATCCAGTGATTTTCCAGAGGATTAATATATCATGAATTGGTTCTAAAGAAATACAAGCCAGTCCCAACACTCTGGGAATGCCTGCCTTTGTGCAGGCTGCTATAACAGAACACCATAGACTGGATGGCTTAAACCACAAACATTTATTTCTCATAGTTCTAGAGGCTGAGAAGTACAAGATCGAGGCCTCAGCAGATCCAGTGGCTGATGAGAACCTGCTTCTTGGTTTGTATTCTCACATGGCAGAGAAAGGCAGGTGGCATAGAGGGTGTGTGTGTCTAGGCTCCTCCTCTCATAAGGGCACTAATCCCATTCATGAGATTTACTAATCACCTCCCAAAAGCTCCACCACCAAATACCATCACAGTGGGGAGTAGGGTTTCCACGTGTGAACACTCAGTCCATTGCAGCCCCAAATTATCCGGCCATTTCCAAATTTTCTTTAATAATATTTGGACCTGTAGTGGGACAAGCAAGAGCACTGTTTTTCATGACTTACCTTTTTTTCTCTCTCTTTCTCTGTTCTCCTGATCAGACCCTGCAAACCTGACGTGCTTTCTTTGTCAATGTCGACAAAAGAGCTACAGGGGAAAAAACTGGAAGGCAAGGGAAATAATTCATACAGTATCATCTTCATTATGTTTGGGGATTTTATTTTTAAATCTCCTTTTTTGTTGACAGTTCCTTGAAGGGAATGGATCTTTATCTTTTGAAGATTGAACTTTTTAGATTGATTTTTTTTTTTTTTAATTTTTAGAGATACCAAAAGTATCCCAAGGCACATCTGTTGAATAAAGTGGATGAGATATTTGGTTAGTAGGCTAAGGCATTGATAGAAGAGAAGAGAAGAAAAGGAAGCAAAAGAAAAAAAGAGAGGAGGGAGGGAGAGAGAGAGAGAGAGAGAGAGAGAGAGAGAGAGAGAGAGAGAGAGAGAGAGAAAGAGAAGGAGGAAAAAAACTAGGGAGTTGCCCTGGTATATGGGGCAGAAATGAACTGAAAACATTCAAGAGCTGGTATCATTTGTCCTTTCCTGAACAGTCTCTTTGAAAGCCTACCTGACTCAAGTGTGTGACCTAGAGTTACATTCGCACGGAAGAACAGTAGAAACCAAACATTCAATGATCAAAAAGCTATCGCTTATATCTAAACTCCTATGCAATGACACGACTTATGAAAACTTAGCTTCGAACTTATACTTAAGGACAAATGTATTTTAAATCAAATGTTGCACTGGTCACTGTGATGTCTTTGGCCACCTGAAAGCTCTATTGGAATTCTCTCAGTATTTTCTCTATTTTTTTTTTTTACAAATTGTAATAAATATAGAGAGAGTGAAGGGGGTGGGGGTGGGGAATTAAGTCAAATACCCGCTAATTGCTTTCATGTTATTTTTAGTTGCCTTTTACATAGCCATTTATCCACAGAGTTGAATCTCTGGCCAACCCTAATTCTTCATTTCCAATTCACAATGTTAAGCTGGTACTTCCTTATTTTAAAGGTCATGGTTTGGTGTTAATGCATAAGAGCTGAAATTGATGTAGAAATGAGATCCTTTTTTTTCCTCCCGTCATAGCAATGTCATTAGTTCTTGTTCAATGGGCATGTCACATACCTTCCTGTCCTCTTAGAGAAAAATATTGCTTAAGCTTTGCAAAGTACTTTAAAACTATTTTTTGAAGAACAGCCAAAAACTGAACTATGAAGATTGGAGAGTCAGTTCTCCAGTCAAAAATCTTTGTAGAATAAAGATTCCCAAGGTCATTTTAATAGATTATTTAAGAAAATATTAGAGCTTGACATATAACCTTTCAGCTCTGCAAATTACTAGCTTTCTGATCTAAGGTCAATTACTTGACTCCTTTGCACTTCAGTTTATGCTTCTGTAAAACAATGGATAATAAGGGCTGCACTCATGGGTTCACAGGGCTTTTGATGGATTCAGGATGAGACTTACCTGGTAAGAGAAGCACATCACCAGCTAGCTGCCTTTCTCTCGATGCTACTTGTAGTGAAGTGATCTAAGAAATTATCCTACCCAGGGAAATTGAATTGAACTGCAGAATAATAGCAGGGCGAACTCTTTTTATTTAACATTTATTTAGAAAAAATTTTTCAGTTTTATTTTCTTCATTTCAAGTGTATAGTTCATTGGTTAGACATTTATATATTTTATAAAACGATCCCCTAATTGCTCTTTCTCTTCTCTGATTCTCCACCTAGCCGATACATTAGTGCTAACTGCCTTTCCTATGCTGTGCTCCCCATCCCCCTGACCATCTATCAACTAATGTCAAACTCCTTTTAAAGAGCAGACAATTTGGAGAGTGGAAGAAGCATGGGTCTTGGTCTAGAAATCACCCGGGGAACAGTACGATCTTGGGCAAGTGACCTAAGTGTGCTCTGAGCCTCGTTGTCATTATACATAAGATGCAGTAAATCACCTAGCATTCAGTGATGAAATAAAATACATTTTTACAGTACTGAGTACATTTAAGTTGGAAAACAAAAGATTACTTTTGGGACACAGTGAATGAGATAGAAAAAAGGAGCTGAAACTGGAGAGAAAGAAAGATGTCAGGTCATGGAAAGCCTTGTAGACCAGGGCTAAAGGTTTCAATTTTATGGTAGGTATGATGGGAAGCCTTCGGAGTAATCGCAGAGGATTTAACCAGATTTTGCATTTTTAAAATATTGATCTTGCTGATATTTGAAGAACTGAATGTAGGGGTTAGGGCAGAATCGGTTGATTGAAGCTGATGGTGGTTTGGGTTCGAAAAACAACGGTGGAGGCGGTGAGAAGGTCTGATCTGGAGAGAGCGTGTGCCTGCGCGTGTGCTGGGGCTGGCGGCAGAATGGCTCCAGAAACATGTTTGAGATGCTCTGCTATGTAGGGGAGCAGAAAAATGGGGAAATGGTTGGAGAGATAATAGAGATTTAGAAAGTCTCTGTCTCCGTCTCTCGTTCTTTCTGTCTCCTTCCCCCTCACCCTTCTTTTTTTAGAGGTAGGAGATATTAGAGTTAGTGTGGTGATGGGGATGACCCAGTTGAAAGGGATACATCGATTGTGCAGGAAAGACAGGCTTGTCTGCAGGAGAAGAATGGATCCAGAATTAAGTGGAGGGCTTGATCTTTATGAGGAGTGAAGACCCTTTCTCCATTGAATAAAGAAGCCGTGAGTATGAAATTTACTGGTGAGGAAATAAGGAAATTCGTGTGTGGTGGCCTTTATTTTATCAATGAAATATGAGGCAGCTGAGAGGGAAGACGTGGGCAAGAGGAGAGGTAGGAGGTTTGAATAAAGAGACTGTGCCGCAGTGTGATTATTTCAGAGAGTGAAAAACATGCCTACAAAGAAAGTTTAGTAGGATTGCTGAACAGCTCTGAGCTCACTTGAGATGGCTGTTTCGGAATCCAAAGTGAGTCTAGTCGGCGTTGCCGCTGCGTTGTGCTGGGGCCCAGTTCCATTACTCGTGTGCAGGTGCTGAGTCGGTGTTCAGTTGTGCTGACCCTTGGCTGGAATTGGGAAACAGAGAGAAGGCAGTGGTGTCGATGCGGGACAGGGCAAATTTCCCCGAGTTGGGGGAGACCAAGCCCTGCACTGAGAGAAGAAGACGGTTGTTTCTTTGGTGGAGAGTGTAGCAAGAATTCAACACGCATGCCCAAGTTAGTCAAAAGGAAAGTTTATTGGAGAAGGGGTAACACTCCACAGACAGAGCGTGTTCTCCTCTCAGAGGCAGAGAGTGAGAGAGACAGTGAGAGAGACTCAGGGGGACAAAGACAATAAAGACAAAGACAGTGAGAGAGACAGAGTAGAGACACTGAAAGGGACCAAGAGAAAGACACTGAGAGGGACTGAGTAAAGGCACGGAGAGGGACTCCGAGTGTTCTGGAATAGAGAGGGACTCCGAGTGTTCTGGAAATTGTTTATATACCATTCTTTAGTTCCTGCGAGTTACAGTTTAAAGACTTTGTTGATGTATTTCTTTTGATACGGACATACAGTGAGGGAGGATAAGAGTAGGTATCATGAAGAGGTAAGAATATGTAGCGTGACAGGCTGGCTGTTCCCAGCCTTTAACTCATAAGCTCCCTACAGTTTTAGCCATAGAAAATGAACAATTTTATTTGGGGTAGGACAGCCACTTAAACATTCTCTTTTGCTTGATACCCCGTCACAGGTGTGGAGAAGGGGCTGTTAGCAATCCCAGCAGAAATCTTCCTCTGTTCTGAAGACATCCTCCTGGCCTGGCTGCAGGGCTGATCAGCACATTGTAGTCTCTGAATGTAGCTTGATTTAACATTTTAATTCTCGTGCCTCCTCCCTACATTAGCGTTAGTGTCTTTGTGAAGGAGGGATATGATGTTGCACCCTGGAATCTAAACTGAATGAGAAGAAAAATTATCAAATGAAGGGAACAATACTGCAGATTTTCATGGTCCCCAAATTAACACAATTTGGGGAGGCCCTCTTAAAGACAAGAATATAAAATTATAAATACAGAATTAACTATGAGAGTTATATTTATTTAGAAAGACAAAAATAATTATAAGAAGTTATGAATTTTATGATGCTTATTGCAATGGTTAATTTCTGTGTCAACTTGACCGTCCAAGGAATGTCCAACTGGTGAAACATAATTTCTGGGTATGTCTGAGGGTGTTTCCAGATGAGATTAGCATCTGGACTGGTGAACTGAGTAGAGCAGGTGGCTCTTCTCAGCGTGGATGGGCATCATCCAGTCCGAGGAAGGCCTGAATAGAACAAGAAGATGGAGGAACGGCAAATTTGCTTTCTCTCTACTTGAGGTGAAAAAGCCATCTCGTCCTGCCCTTGGACATTGGCGCTCTGGCTTTCAAGGTTTTGGGACTCAGATTGGGACCTACATTATCAGCCTCCTGATTATCAGGCCTTGGGACGCAGGCTGAATCACTCACCTTTCTGGTTCTCCATCTTTTAGACACAGGCTGTGGATCATTTTGGCTTCCATCACTACGAGAGCCAACTCCTGAAATAAATCTCCTCTTATGTTAATGTGTGTGTATATATATATATATATATATATATATACACATATATATATGTGTGTGTATATATATATATTATATTTATATAAAATATTTATTGTATTTCTGTGGATAACCCTGGCTATACACTGATATATGCCATAAACATAACAAAATCCAGAGTATTTACACTATATTTTTATTAATTCACTGCCTGAAACACCTCTATTATTATACTATTGTCCTTACATATTTTGGCTGCATAAACTTTGATCACCAATTCATGTAACGACAATTTCGTAATAATTTTTTAATACGTAAAATAGAAAGATAGATCAGTCCTTTCTCTAGCATGGACAAATCAAAAATGTTTATTGCTGCCTGGATACAAAAATCATGTGACATCACACACGGAATCTGTTGCTGTTTGCAGTACAGCTACAGGTTTCTGCTCTATTACTATAGGAATTTTGATAAATTCTAGTTTATATAATTCCTGTCATAAAAGAAAAAAAAAATTGCAGTGTGTTCTTCTATGCATTGCATTATCAAGAATATTCATGACAGGAGAGAACTTCTATTTTGACCAGGAATCATGAGAATCAATAGCATTACTTACACAATTTTACCCGACAGGCTTCTCTGCAGGCTTTCTTAACCACCTGCCGGTTGCCATGACGGCCCTGTGGCACAAGGTCATGCATGTAGTGATTGTCCCCTTGTCATGACCTAAGGGAAAATGATGTTGCAGGTAGTAGGAGGAATCCTGAAGCCACTACTACACCGGCACAGCTAGCGATTACGTGACTACACTCAGAGGTGATTGTGAACCCTCTATCCCAGCTGAACCCAGTACGAATGTACTCCCTAAGAAAACTTCCCCTTTGCTGTATCCTAAAAATACCCACAGCCACTCCGACACCATCTTACTGAAAGGGAAGTGTGAGAGCCAGCAAGGCAGAGCGAAAGGAATGTCACTCTTTTGGGACTTAAACATCTAACTGCTTCTATTGAAGTGTCTCGGTTTGTGTCCTTTGCTTATTTTTCTCTTGAAGTGATGGCTTTTCCCCTATTGATTTTCGAGCAGTATTCATCTGAACACGTTTGCTTGTATAGTTTAAGACATGTAGAACAGCACAAAAGTCACTCTGAAAACTTATGGACCACGAAAACCTCTGACCTTGTGAATTCTTTGCTAGAGTCTTTTTCAGGCCCTGTAAAAAGCTGTATTGGGGACAGGCCCTGAATAAGCTTCATTACCTTTTTGGTAAATCTGCTCTGGCTCAGACCGAGAGATCAGAGGTACTGATGAAATTTTTAAGATTGCTCTATGTAATAACTGAGAAATCCAGTCCCTTCTCAGCTTCCTCTGCTATCCTAGTTGTCCCTTATCTTTCCCTTCCAGTCCCAGTACCGTGTGTACTCATAGTGTGGTGTGTGTGGTGTGTGTGGTGTGTGTGGTGTGTGTGGTGTGTGTGGCGGGTAGGAAGGGAGGATGGCAGGTCGGGATTGGCTAAGAAAATATAAATCTAAACCTTTGGGTCTCACACTTGAGCCAAAAATTTTTTCGAGGCTTTGTTTCTTTCTGCTTCATTACGGTCTTGGAGTTCCCTCTGCAGGGAATGAGTGAGGACGCAAATGAGAAGAGAAATACACAGGAAAAGAAAAACATACTAATATTTTGCAATGCGATCCTGCCACGGCTGAACAAATGAATTAAAATAGCTCATGGGTATTAGATTTCTCAAAAGGCGAATAGCCAGCCCCATATAGCATATAGCAGCCATTGCTGGTGACATCAAGGCTCTAACTAAACCTCTCTGCAGGGCCTTACTGCCTAACTGTCTGTTTTGAAGTGGATGTCCACTCCACTTGGCTTCATCAGAGCATTCAAAAACCTGCTTCTTTAGAGATGTGTGTATCACAAATCCACTCGCTTATGACTTAAATAAGGTTGCATTAATCTACTTGTTTATGACAAAGAAAATAAAGCTGCTTTGATATAAGAATGAAGCTGAGACATGTCAATATGTCATCATTCTACACCTGCTGTCTTTGAAAAGCGGTCATTAGCCCAGCTGCTGCCCCTCCCACCCCACGGGTTTATCTAGTTGTGGAGAAGCAGCTATAGCAGCAGGACATTTAAATACTGAGAGTTTGGGAGGACTATTTGGGATTTTCGATTGGAGTGAAGCTACTCTTCACTAACCTTAAAACTTTCCAAAGCCCCTTGAGCATTTGCTTCTGTCTGGTAGGCATTAGACAGTGGTGATAAACCACACAACAGCCTCTCAAAAGAGATCAGCCTGCCCACCAACGCTGGCGTCTTGGTTCCCTAGCAATGTGCCCTAGCAACGGGGCACTTTTACTTTTGCGCTGGAGGCTAGAAATCAGCTCTGGGTTGATCAAGGACTCTCCCCAGTGTACCTACAAAAAGATATACACACCTCATGTTAAATTTGGGCTTTATTCCTTCACTTCCCCTTGCCTGGAACAATAGTGTGATCGATCTGTCATTTGTTTGGAGGATGTTATTTCTTTATTTGGCATATTAAGAGATATTATCCTGTTTGCTATTACCTTGTGAAATTATTTAAATCCCATAGCAAATCTGTGCTAAATAAATTATTGGCAAAGACAGAATCGGTCTCTGAGCATAATTTTGTTCCCTCCTCAAAACGAAAACAGAACAGTTGAGAAGTGAAATTACTTATTAACTTAGGAATTTGAGGAGAATTTGTTTCAGTTTGAAAGTTTAAACAACTTTATTAAGATAAATAATTGTACAAATAAGGTATTTCTTCTTGTATGAGAGGGACGGCAAACTTAAAACTTCTGAAAGATCAGATAGTAGAAACTGAAGAATATACCCAAATATAAATGAAAGATTCCCTTGCACCCAAAATTATCCCTCGGAAAATGGGTAATTATATTCTGTTCTTATAAAGTTCCTCACAATATAGGATGCTTTTGCAATTATGTTATTTAGAAACCAAAAATATTTTGAGAAGTTCAGAATAGGTTGGGAAGCCAAGGAATTGTTTTCGGTTTAATCGAGGTATAATTTACATACCATAAAATTCACCTATTTTAATTGTGCATTTTGGTAAGGTTTAAGGTATAAACCTTAAGGTTGTAAACTTATATCTTGCAACTCAGTCCTTGCGATCCATTATTACGATTACATCTTAGGACAATTCCATCATCACCAAAATGTTACTAACCCTCGCTCCCACCCCAGCACTAGGCAACCACTGATCTACTTTTTTGTCACCAATACTAGTGGAAGATATACTAATGGAATCATACTGCGTTCTCTTCTTGAGATTCATGCATGTCATTGCATGTAATAGCATTGTGTTCATTTAGGTTTTATACTTAATTTTTTTGACCGGGGTAAAATATACATAATATAAAATTTACCATTTTAACCATTTTTATTGTGGTTGTGATTTTGTGATTAATAATAAGAAATATATATATTTGGTCTTTGTCCCTGTTTCTGGAACAGAGCTCCTAAAACTGTTGGAATTTCCCAAATGAGGAGAAAAAGAAAGATGTCTTTTGTTATGTTAATGAGGTGACTTTTGGAAAGCCCCGAAGTTCCTAAGAAGGAAGGCTGGTTGCTAAGGAACCCAACCAAGAGATTAGAGGGGTAGAACTTTCAAACCTCCCACTCCACCTGCACAGAGCGGGGAGGGGCTGCCAATGGCTACTGATGTACTTACTCCTGCCTGTGTAAGGGAGCCTCCAAAGAAACCCCAAAGAAGAGGGTGAACACGAGATCTGGGGGAGAGTGGCACACTTGGAGCGTATGCCTTGTCTATGTATGCACCTCTTTATCTGGCTATTGATTCGTTTTTTTAATATTATTGGTAATAAACCAGGAATCTAGTGAGTAAACTGGTTTCCTGAGTCCTGTGAACTGCTCTAGTAAATTAATCAAACCCAAGGAGGATGTCATGGGAACCTCTGATTTATAGCCACTTGGCAGGAAGCACAGGTAACCACCTGGTCTTGAGATTGTCATCTGAAGTGGAGGGCGGTGTTGTGGGATTGAGCTCTTAACCTATGGAATGTGATGCTATTTCCCAGTAAATAGTATCAGCATTGAGTAGAATTACCGGGTACCCAGCTGTTTGTTGTGGGGGAAACAAGCCCTACAGCTTCGTTGCTCTTGCCTGATGCACTAGCAATTTTCATGAGAAGGCTTTCTTTAATTTGTTGTCTGCCTTTGGTCATTCTCTACAGAATGCCTTGTGATAGTAGTTTTTAGTGATCGGGTCCAGTTTTCTACTAGTTTCTGTAGAGAGACAGGAAAGAAATTTTACACAGACTTTGTTATCATACTTAGGAATTTACAAGTATAACTACGTGATTGAAAACCACACAAACACACTTGTCAATAGCAATACAGAAAATTATTAGGTTGTGGAGATCTAACAAATGTAGAACCTACAAGATGAATAATGGCAACAAAAGTTTATCCTAATGTTTTACAAATGGTTCCATGGGTTGTCTAAAGAGAAGCCTTTCTCCTCACTTCTTTCTGATAGAATCAGCATGTGTTCACATGTGGTAAAATGCATATTTCAGATGCCCCTTTCCAGTCTCAAGAGATAAATATATTGATTAATCTTTTATGATTATAGTAATTCATATTCCTTGAGTTACCACTATAGGCCTGGCCAACCCTGGCCAATGAGACAAAAGAAGAAGTCTGCCAGGTGGTTTTTAGAAAGGATTTTTTTCTCATGTAAGAAACATAAGACGGGAATTCACTCACTGTCCTGATTTTGATAGTTGTTTGATAAAGACAGGATGCTTAAAGCTGCTCCAAGAGGACAAAAGCCAAGGGCTCAGCCCTTGGCAGGGTTACCAACCATCCTGTCTCCATTTCAGCACTGAAAGCCCTATGTCCCAGGAAACGCCTCCGACCTGGGAAAACCAGGAAGACTGCTCCCCCTATATTGCTCCAGCACTGAATTAACAAACACTGGTGTAATCCTATCATCTGACTTCTTGAAATATGAATAATGATATCCCTACTTTTAAAATTATTTTTAATTGAATAGTCTAGAACTATTCCAAAACATCCTAAGTCTCAGAATGCCTAAATCTAAAGAGTTTTAACCAACTCACCATTGTTTACCTACTCACGACAAGTTAAAAGAAGTCTGCCTGAAGAACTTTTGATCAGTACCAGAAGTGTATATCATGATTGCAGTGGTGGGCCAATGTTAGTTGAGAGAAAACAGCAAAATAATCTCTTTGAAATCAGAGTCCTTACTCATCTTGTAAGGAACTATATTCCCCATCATCTAGCACAGTGGGCAGCACATGGCAGGCCATCAATAAATATTTGTTGCATGAATATTGCTCATTACTTTTACTAAAATTTCTCAAGCATGTAGGGAAGTGTCCTTAGGTAACTGTAAAGTGAATTAAACAGTGAAGTAAATGCCTTTAAAGTATTTATTTCTACATCAAGCTTAGACAGATCTGGTATATCACAAATCAGAATGAGCTAGTGAACCTGGAATCCTGCTGGGGAGGGTTTAAGGCAAGAGACGTACAAATGAAAAACATGCTAAGAGTCTTAGAGTTTTGGGGTGAGGGAGGAATATAAACCTAATGACTTACATTAGATATTGATTTTTAAAAGTCTACATTTAAATAAATGTTAAAATTTGTGGGTAGCTGCAAATTATAGAATGTATAAGTTTAAATAACTATGAAATATTGCAGTATGGTCAGGAAGAGGTAGACTTTGGTTTTAAATGAGAAGTGTCAATGTTGAGTTGATAGGTGGTGAACCAACCATGAGCAAGATGACCCCACAATCCAGATTAGGACTGGACAGCCAGTCCAGAAAGTTTGTTGGAGATTCTGGTAAAGGTTGGGGATGTGTAGCCAGCAGGAGTCAAGGTGAAGATGAGTCAGCATAGGGAGGAGTGCTAGGAGCAGAGGACAGATCATAAGTTCAAAAACTGCAGATCTCAGCTTCAGAGCCCAGCAATGTACCCAGCAATCAAGTAGACAAGACATTGTCCCTGAGACCAGAGGATGCCTTACTCAAGGACTCTGAGTCCCCCTTCTCTGTTCATACACTGACATTATCTTAGGGAGAGCAGGAGAGGGGATATTTATCT
>NW_011888805.1:940269-953852 GCF_000151845.1 Pteropus vampyrus
ATTTAAGTGAAAAAAAAATCATCAAAATCTAAAGTAATGAATTTCTAAGATGACTGGTTAGATGGTGGTTTTTAAGTGTCCTATATACATGAATATCTTGTGACGTAAGCTTTAAAAATGCAGATTCCCTAGTCAGTTCTACACCCTGACTCTGACAGTCAGACCCAGTAGGATCAAGGGCGGCCCTTAGCAAATTCATAGAGACAGAAAGTGGAACAGAAGTTATGAGGGGGTGAGGGGAGGGGGAAATGGGGAGATGTTTAATGGGTGTAGAGTTTGTGTTTGGAATGATAAAAGAGTTCTGGAATTAAATAGTGTGGTGGTTTTACAACATCGTGAATGTACTTAATGTCACTGACTTGAACTTTTATGAAGACCTTGGGATTTGGCAAGTTAAACAGGTATCCCTGGTGATTCCAATGCAGGTGGTCCATAGCCACACTGAGAAACATTACCGATTAGATCACACGATGAGATCAGTGGAGAGTTCTTTATGGTCTGGGGGTCTGGTCTGCCTCCATTTTATTATTTGTTTCGCAGGCCATCAGTGACCACACTGAGACCTCAGTCCTTTTGAATTCCTTCTCCTCGGTGTCTCACAAACTACTATTTTCCACCAGGTTCTCACGTGGCTTCATGACTTCCAAGGTGGCTGCAGCTGCAGTGCCACATGCTCCAAATGCTTCAGGTAGAACCTGGTTCTACGTTTGATCGTTACCTTCACAATAGCCATGAAAGGATGCTCCTGGCTCACTTCAAAGAGATGCTTTTTTCTTCTTGGTGGTGTGGTCGTGTTAAGGCTGAAAGCACTGACGTCTCATGTCCTTCCATGTCACAGACCTGGCAATACCAGGTTTATATACTTGCTCTTCGTTAGGACCGCCACACCACAGTCTGTCCAGGACTCTGGCCTTGGTCCAAAGGTGATAGAACTGTCAGTGATATCACATCAAAACATACTCAACAGGCCCTCCTTGGCAACCCTATTTTCTCCACCCCCTTTCTTCATGGTGAGCCCTTCTGCACCTGACATATTGTGCAGGAGATGGAAGGGTGTCCCTGGTTTCCCATGGGCCGAGGGGTCTTAGAAGTCTCGGTCCACTGAGTCCTGTTCCCTTCCTTTTCATGTGCCTTGAGTCTTCCTGCTAATACCCTTCTGGAAGTCCTACCCAACAGCCCTTTCCACGCACATGCCTGGGCGAGTGAGAACTTCTGAATCTACATCTTTCAGGCTCCCAGTTTGAATTTGAGTTGCATATGTGTCCAAGATTCATGACTTGAACAAATTATGTAGCTGGTTTGAATATATTGGACATCTGCTTTCAAATAAAACTTTAGAAAGTTATTAACAGAAATAGCAGACATTTTCCAAAGTTTTTAACACACGCTAATTTCGTGGTTTCAAATTTGAAACTTGATCCAAAAAAGCCTTCTAGGTTTAGGCTCCCAAAATGTTTGGATTAAACACCCTGTTTTTCAATGCAAATTGCTTATAAAAGGGATTTCTTTTTAGGTGTGAACTAAATCTTAAAAAGCTATCGTTTGATGAATGATGTTTCCATTACTTTAATGCAAATTTAATTCTCACTGCAATATGCAGGGGTTCGAAAATTAGAAGCACTCACTTGTTAGGATGTTTTCAAAGTTAAACTAAATGCCTTGGTTAGTACAAAATATTTTCAAGTTTCCCTGTGCCTCTTCCCATTTTTCCTATGCACAAACCCATTTAAAGGAGTTATAAGTTGCTTTTTGATGAATTATTACCAAATCTGATTTTTCTAGTGTTTTACTTTCTTGTCACAATTGTTTTTGATGTATTAAGGAGGGAGAGAGGAGGGAGTTGGTAGGGAGAGAGAGAGTCTCTAGTTTCCTAACTAGCTGTCCTCATCTTTCCTTTTTCGTAAAGCTAGCTCTCATTTTTATATCACTAGAGTAAGATGCAAAGATTTTGAAGAAATCTTATTTAACACTTCCTTGTGAAAATTTATTCCTATTAAAATTTAGAAATCTTCTATTAATACAAAGTTGTATGAATTGGCTTGCCTTCCTTTTCCTTTATTCTTAGGACTATACCCATGTTAATATTATAATTTATAAGACTAAACTATATATATATTTCCTCAAATATTTGAGAAATTAATTTACATAAGAACATGAGACTTGCCAGACTACTTCTGTCTCATTCATTAAACACTCACTTCTATCAACACTTGCTTAACAAATGTTCATGGGATCCCTCTTATGTCATTGCCAAGGACTCAAGGTCAAATAATCCTGGCTCCTCGTAAATTGCTTAAAGGCTGTATATACTAGTCTATTTCTGATTTGACATCTTGCAATGCTTTTCCTTTAAGAACAACAAAGGACTAATTGGATTACTTAATCTTAGTATGTTCATTTCCACAAGAAAATAATTTAATTTCTGTTTATGGTATTCTTCTTCTCTTCCCTAGTCAAGTCACGTGTTCTTCTGATCATTACATTTTCAACACGATGTGCTAATAAGAAATACAAACTAATTGAAATACAAGCGATTTGATCATTCATTCATTGACTATTTGTTTACTATTGTAGGTCAGACACTGTTCTAGACCCTGCAGATATGGAAGTGAAGAAGACAGATAAGGTCCCTGCCCACAGGAGTTTAGATGCTATGAGGGAAGGAGGACACCAATAGTCGCTTGTCCAGTAACTTAATTCTGCCTTATTCTTGACTCACAGAACCCTCGTTTAGTTCAGAGCAACAGAATACCCCATTGAAAATATCTGCTTCATCTTACTTGCAGCTAAGAATGGCAAAGTGACCCATCTGGCCATTAAAAAGTAATGTCGCTAGATAAGACTTCTTTAAACGTTTAAAAAGGCATGCTCTTTTGTCTTTTGCTTTCCCCTCTCCACCCGTCTTCTCACCTAGAACATGAAAGTGATGTCGCAGGCAGCTAGAAGGAATCTAGTCCAGCATGGAGACAATCACTTATGCAGAGATATGTAAATGCCTACTTGGTTTAGCTTTGGTGATATGCCCTCTATCACATGAAGTCAAGGGCCATTCTAACTGTTGCAGGTTGGGTTCCTGGAAGGAGACTCTGAAACAGTGATCTTCATGCAGGAAGTTCATTAAGGAGGATAAATGGGGCTGGGCCCTTATACACTCGCAATAATCAGTCGCTGCATGTGGATTGCCTTGGAAAGGGAGTATGATTTTAAGTTAGACAACTCTTTTTAGCTGAGTCACTTTTTAAAGAGGCTGACAACAGGAGGCTGTCTGCTAACAACACTTCCAGCAACTGGAGGAATAAGTCTTTCGTTCCTAAAGGAAAATCTGGGCAATATATCAGAGCATCCATAGCTGTCTATCCTATATGGACCTTGAATACACTTTTTAATCTAAGTTCCATGAGCAGCTCTTTGGGAATCCATCAGGCCTCTTGTCTTGGAAGAAACTTGTAAGCAAAAGGAGAACCGCATCTGGTGTTGGATTTAGAGCTGAAACTCATTGAATCCTTTCCTCTCTATCTATTTGACATTCCCATCTCTGCTGGTCTCTGTTGGTCAGTGGCTTACCTGACAGTGTGACCCAGACCCTCATCACCGAGGGTTCTGAGCTGTTGACCATGCCCCCCTCATGCCAGCGTTACTACATGTGATTATTAACCATCAAACCTAGACAGGGGACTACTAAGAGATGCCGGAGTGGATCACTATGTGTCAAACACTCTCTTGCCGGCTCTCATTGTGTAAGAGCAGCCTTATCTAATGATAAGGTCAATTATCCCTAACAAGATAATAACTGTTTCTTTTCTCCTGATCCCTTGATACCTGAAGATGAAAATGCCTAGACAACAGTCATAGCTTAGAGATTAGTGAGACTATTGATGTGTCACTTGGTCCGAGTATCTCTCTTTGTGAATTAGAATCTCCAAGCCCACAGAGCACAGAACTGTGGAAACAAGAAGCACAGATTCCCTGAGTGGGTCTCTGAGAGTGATGGTAAGTAGGGCCACTCCTGCCTTCATCCACTGGCTCATAAATCCTGTATTCCAACGATCAGGACATGACGCCATATATAGGTCTGATTTAGCATATAAATGGTCTTCTGGAAGATAATGTTTTACTGGAGAATTGGTGTTAGTTTTTGTTACTGGAAAATTGAATTATTGACTGTAGCAGTAGCCAGACCAGACTTGGTAAGTGGGATGCCATGTTGCTAGGCTCATGCAAACCCCCTGTCCCTGTGACTATCACAAATCTGTTCATGCTTCCATCATACTGGCAGTGGAAAGGCTCATGACAGAGGCTAACTAAGTAGGGCTGTGATATAGGATCAGTGGAGCCTTGATGGAGCCGGCCTCATAGGGAGCACTGAAGATGAGATGGCTGAAGGGTTGGCAATGCACTTCCGGAAGAGATCTGACAGGGAAGACTGTTCTTCTGGAGGTACTTCCTTTAACTAGGGCACTAAGTCTTTCATTTCTAAAGAGGATTTTTGGAGATTCATCACAGTATATGCTATGTCAATACAGGGATAAGGACATAAATAACTAAACAAATAAATAAGGTAAAGTTGGATAAATGTTATGAAGGAAACGAACTGGCGATGTGATGAAGAATGACCGCAATGGGAAAGGAAGTGATAATTTAGGTATTTAGGGACTTTTTTTCCTAAGAAATGACAATTGGACTGACAGCTAAAGGATGAGAATGATTCAACCATGAGAAGGTTTGAGTAAAGAGCTTTCTAGGCAAAGGAAACTGCAGGTGAAAAACCCTAAGGTGGGAACAAACTTGGTTTATTCAAGAAATATAAAAGGCCAGTGAAATCTGCAGTATTGAGAATATGGGGAAATGAGTGTAAAATGGACCAGAGAGGTAAGCAGAGGCCAGATTATGTATGTTCTTTTGGGTCACGGTGAGGACTTTGCCTTTTATTCTAAATACAATACAAAGTCTTTAAAAGGTTATAAGCCAGAGCCTAACATTTTTTGGTTACAGTTTTAAAAAATTGTACTGGGAGAAGTTGGGACAAATACTGTGGAAGAAGCTCCTTTTAAAAAATCTTCCCAAATCCCCCTCCTCCCATAAAAAACACACAGCAATTAGGATAGTAAAAACAAAAATCCATGGACAACACCTTCAACAAAACTAAGTGAAAAGGCAACTTCATGAATCCCAAAATACAAGTGGATTCCAGCATGACAGCTTTAACACCCGCACGAAATCGGCATTTATGAAGAGGAAAGCAGAAAAAAGTAGTGAGGTAATTGACAGACTTCATAACTCCAAAATAATCATAGATTCTTACTTGAAACCCATGCAAGACAATTTGAGAAAAGCAGCTAAAACTAAAAGCATTTTCACACTACAATGGCAGGTCAATGATAATAATGTCTTAAGTTGCTGAAGTGGTCTGGACCCTCGAACAGTAAAAACTAGCAAAAGATCTCTTCCAGGACAATACCCCACAGTGAGGTGAAATTCTTGGCAACCAAAAACTGATCAGGAGAGGGTCAATATAGTCAAAGGAAAAAGGAAGGTTTGGATAAAAATAGGAAAAAGAAACAGAGGCCAAGAAACCTCAGAAAGTAAGTCATCATATTTTCACACACATCACAAAAATGACAGAAGTGGAAATTCTAGATCCATGAAGTTGAAAAAGTTAATCGGGAACATTAATTTCATGTAAAGATGAACAATATAAATGGATTAAGGTCAAATTCCATATGATGTTTTTATAAGAAATTAAAAGAAAGTACAAGATAACATTTCTAAAAACAATGAAAGCAAACAAGAAAGACATGTCTTCAAAATAGATTAAAAATATAAACTGATATATTAAAACAATATAAAATACTTTAAGAAAATGATTAATATCTAGAAGAACAGAATAGATCAGAAGAAAAACTGGGGAATGAAGAGATAGAACTCAAGAAAGAATAAAAAATAAAAGATAGTTGTTTATTTTTGAAATACAGTCTAAGCGAGAAGAAATAAAATGTATAAATAGAACAGGTAATGCTTTAAGAAAAACTTAAGATTAAAAAAGTAAAAATTTAAAGTAAAAATTTAAAGAATAAAGAGGTTAAAGAAGATTAGCAAAAAATGACAAATATAGAAGGCAGGCAAAGAAGACCCAACAAATATATAATAGGAGGCTCTGAGAAGGAAAAACAAATCAAGGGAAAAAAACAAACAATAAGAACCACAACAAATAAATAGATAAAGAAAGAAAGAAAAGAAATAAAAAAGAAAAAAGTGTCATCATACCCTATATGACAACAATAATAAAATTGATACTACATATTGAAAAGGCATAGTGCAATCCTGGAAAAACCTAACTCACAATGACCAATTATTGAAATATATTCTAATAAAATTATTGGACTTCAAAGAATTTCTTTGGGCACCTAGCAAAAGACTAGGTCACTTACTAGAGAGACATAAAATCATATTGTCAAAATTTTTGATAGCAATGCTTTATGCTATAAGAAAAGTGAATAACATATTTGAGATGCTCAAGGAAAGAAGATGTGGACCTTGGTTTTTATGTCCAGCCAAAATTGCTTACAAGTATTAAAAGCTACAGACAAACTGTGATCAAAATTTAAGGCCTCAGAAAATACTGTTCCCATGAGTCCTTCCTTAAGAAATTGGAAAATGTGTTTCAGACAACCAAAATTATAGGAGAGACATTATCTTAAAACTAGTGGTAAGCTCTAAACATATGCTTATATAACAAATAAACACTAATTGTGAAATAAAACAGAAAGAGTAAAGTGTGTAATAACTTTATGATCTGACTATAGAGAAATAATACAACTGTGAAAAAATGGGATGAGCTCTTGTAAAAATAATTTTAAAGTATTTTCATAATCCTATTGCTGAAGATATTGATATCATTAATCTTAAATTGCTTTGTGTGTCAGTTAGAATAAATCAAATGAGTAATTATGTGAAATTCTAATTCTTCATTTCCACTATTCACCAACCAGGCTTTGTGGTATAAAAGGAGAAACAAATTTCATATTGAAAGATTAAGTAAAAACCATGTAGTCCTGAATTTAGAATTCCTGGTATCTTTTAATAGAAAACGCTATTTTTGGATCAAAATTGCTACTAGGTTGGTCATCCTTTCCAGGTCTTTCAGCATTCAGAACTGGAATATATGCCTCTTCCTGATTACATTATGTAAATCGCCTGGATCTTAGGTGCCACCTTGGGAAGAATAAATGAGTGACAACATTCCTGAATAGAATGAGTTTGAAAGTACTGAGAAAATCCTGAAGTGATTGAAGAACCTGGAATTCAATTTTCTGCCATCCGTGCACTAAGAGTTACAGCTCAAACTCAGCTCAGTTATAGAAAGATAAGTATTTTCTCACACCTGCATTTATGATTGTGAGATTTATTTCTGCCATATTTCTGTTACTTCAATGAAAATAAGGCAAGATCATCTCATCAGCTGAAAATAAGGAGTGTAAGAGAGTTTGGGATGCTTAGGAAGAGGGGAGATTTAAAACAGTCATCAGAGGAGAATATTAAACTTACTAGGGAAACAGGGTTAATGAGCAGTATTAAAAGCCTTTGGAATTCTGTGGCAATGAATAAAGTGTCGATAGTCAAGTTAGTGGAAACAATATTTTTGACTATTTGTGGCTGAGAAGGTTGACTTAGATTGGGGTTTAGCCAGTGAAATGTATAATAGGAAGAAGGGAGAGGCAAGTTTGATGAAAGTTGACAATTTTAATGTATCATGTTTTAGCACATTAAAATTGAAAAATGTAACATAATGTTTCAAAACAAACATAAGCTGTGGATGTGGTATTTCCTCATGGATGTTATTCTTTCACAATAGCCACTATATATAATGCAGAAATAACGTGTGTGCAAAAATAGAAAATAATTTTGTTACCTCTAGTTTGTAATTAAAAAAACCATATGTTTTAATTTTATATATGAACTTTCAATGTGAGTTAAAGAATCTGCCTTGTAGTTTATTATGTTTATTGGGCCTAAAAATTCATTTTCATTCTTAATGAATTCAATTCACTCCTAAGGAACCACGTGGCTAAAATGAACTTATCTATTCACATAGGAAAAATAAAATATAAGAATAACTACACAATAAAAGAAAATAACTACACAATACAATAGTGCTATGAACTGAATGTTTGTGTCCTTCCAAAATCTATGTTGAAGCCCTCATCCCCATGGTGATGGTATTTGGGCTTGGGCCTTTGGAAGGTAATTATATTTAGGCAAAGTCATGAGGGTGAAGCCCCCGTGATGAAATTGGTGCCCTTATCAGAGAATGAGGAGACATAGCTCTCTCTCTCCACCATGTGAGGACACAGCAAGGAAGAGCCTTCTGCAAGCCAGGAGAAGAGCCTTCACCAAGAACTCCACCATGCTGACACCCTGATATCAGACTTCCAGTCTCCAGAACTGTGAGAAAGAAATGTTCGTTGTTCAAGCCCCCCAGTCTATGGTATTTGTTATAGCAGCCTAAGCTGCCTAAGACGTGTTTATAAAGTATGTTGAAATTAGAAGTACAGTTTATGCTGTAAGTACATGTAAAGTTCTTAATTTTGGAATCTGCTATATTTCCATCTTGCTTGTCAAAGGAAATTGAATGTTTATAGGAGATTAAAAATTGTAATTGTCTTTTTTTTTTAAAAAGACTCATAAAATATATTTCTAGCATGATATAGTTTAGTATTGTACCCTTTCACAAGCAGATTAAAATAAAAAACACTATTCTTCATAAGGCTAACTCATATGTATTGTATACCTCTCAGCTAAATGTCATTTCCTGTGACAATCCTTTCCTGACTCCCTGAGTTTGGGTTGGGTGCTCTCTGTTGTGCACTCATAGCACCATGAATTTACCTCTGGTCAGGGGACTCTTAGAACTGCCTGCTTCTCTGTTTCTCTTCCTACTGAACAGTAAACTCTTTGAGGATGGGGTCATGCCCTATTCACTAAAATATCCCTGGCATCTACCCCAGTCTTATTTAAGATAAGAATCTGTGCCTATTTGTTGAATGAATAAATGAATTGTTCATAGAAAAGCAAGCAGCCAATTTGATAATTGTAAAATATACTTTAGAAGATGCAAGGGGTTCCTCCTTTCCTATTTTTTTAATAAAGTGAACAGAAAGAAAGTAAAAAGCCAGAGTTTTAAAATTTGCCCATGTGTTAAAGATGTTGGAAACATTAAAAAAACATTTCGAACACTAAAGCAAAACAGTGAATTTTGCTAAGAAGGAAACAAGAATCTGACAGTAAAATTAGCATAGCCATTCCAGAATTTGAAAAGGCAAATATCAGAGGACTTTTAGAGAAGGATAATAAAAAGTTTTGTTAATACAGAACTGAATAAGTATACACACAGTTCATATAGAGATTTTGTTCAAATCATTTCATTTTACACAAAACAGCTAGTGAGCCCATTTGGGCACTTCTGTTTGTTGTTGTCTTTGTCCAAAATATGTACTCCAAGGAAAGCTATGAATTGCTTTAAGCATTAACAGATGCTGGATTTAAAGAGTGATCAAGTTCTAAACTGCTGATTACCATGGAAAAACTAAATACATATTCTCTGCTCTGTATCAAGTTTGAAGCTGTTATACTATGACGAGGTTTCTTATGTCTGAGAAAATGTAAAATATGTGCCATAAAAAGCAATGGTTTCATGGCTGTTACTTCTTTGTATTTGGGACTGGTTGACGTCAACCAGTTTTTGCTAAAATGTACCCAGCTAACAGTTATTAAGGGCTTACTATGTGCCAGGCACTATTCTAAGGGCTTTTGGGTATTAACTCATTTAACCCTCATAATAATTCCATGAGAGGTATTATTCCACTTTTACCATTGAGGAACCTGAGCCGTAGAGAGAAATTTGCTTAAGGACATAGGTGCGTAGATGGGACACCTGGGGTTTAAACCACAGCTGTCTAGTTTTAGAACCTGAACTCTTAGTTGCAAGCAAAAGCCAATTTTGTTCAACTTAGCAGAAAAGAAGTTTATCTGAAGGCTAGCAGGCAGCCCACAGAATTTTGGGGAATGTTGAGAAGTAGGCATAAATCTAGAGAGGCCAGCTACCATCCCTGATACCACAGGGCACAGCTGCTCTGGTGACAGAACCACTGGCCTGCTGGCACCACTGGCCATGGGATGTACCATATTCTGGATGCTTTGAACCCTTTAAAAATTTTTTTTGACATTAGCAAGCAACTATAAGTCTCTCTTGATCTTTTTTCTATTTTGTATAAACCAAATTTATGATGTATCGCTATTCACCAATGTCATTTCATTTTCCACTGAAGCACAAAGTTATATTTATCAGTGTTTAATGAGTAAACCAGATCACATAGCCATGGTGGAAATGGTTCTCTGTGGCACAATATTATTTTTGAATTATAGAGGTGAGGGATGTAACCTAAGGGAAGAAAGATGTAGGATGACTGTCAGATTTTGCTGTGTTATATTTTTTTCCCATCATGTTTGGGGAGCTAGTGTATGTACCAGAGATGTAGGGTTAGGTAACAAAGATGAATTTTAAGGGACAAGGAACCCTTAGGGGCAGGGCTCTAATCAAAGATCAGGTGCAGAGGGTTACTTCTTCTTTTCTATGAAATATTTAGGGCTTGTATACATATCGTGCAGGAGCCTGAAAGCCAATTGCATGCATCTCTTCCCAACTCTATATTCGGCAACAATGTACTGGTCACTTGGAGTAGGTCATGGAGTGTTTACAACATGGAAATTGGCAAACACCTCCAGAGCACCAATTGTTAAAACATTGACGTGTTAGATAGATGTACTAACAACAGAATTGCTGGAGTGGAAACGGAGAGGGTCCATGCACAGTGTTTCCATCACACAAATTCTAACACTGTGTTCCAAGACAGGATATCTACTTGCTTACTCACTTAACATTTGAAAAGTCATAGAGGAGGACAAACCTCAAGCTCCTCTGAATTTATTTAAAATGAATAACTAGAATGGTGTCCCCACCGTTACGCTTTAACAATACAAGTAATTAGACTTCAACGTATCGTACTTTATAAACAATACCTAATAAGCTTACAATATATTTGGAGTCAAAGATCTCTTTGGGAATGTTCATTTGGGAGACGGAAAACAGAAAAGAGAAAAAAAATGGAAGAAATGAGTATTCTCAGTAAGCAGTAACAATCAGAGCGCTAAAAAAAGAAGAAATCAATCAAGATGTCACAGATTACTGTAAAAAAAAAAAATCACAATTAGCCCAATGCATGCAAGTCTCATTCTCTTTCTACTATCTGTGTAAACTCCCCCTGAGCTGTTCTCAAAGGGAAGGGACCAATCAATCACACACTTAGCACAGGCTGCGGGTGAACGAATGAGGTGGGGAAGAGTATTATGGAGAACCACAGACTCTGATGGGCGTAATGGTAGCAAAATAAGTTCTCTACTTTGCTGCCAAAAAAAGGCACCCAAGGCTCAAACAGAAAAGCAGAATTCAATTTCCCATCCCTTGTGTTTCTTTCCTGATCACCCACAGGTTTTCTAGCCTTGGTGAAAGTTACTGACCATCTGTGTCCCATCTGTAAGATGTCATGACAATTCTCAATGTGTCCAATAGTTGTGTCATGAGTCTTGAGCATCTGCCATAACATAAGCTAAGCAGACACAAGGACAGTCATTACCCAGGAGTCACATTAAAAATGCAGTCTTACCCCCTGACATATATTGCCTCCAGGAGACTCACTTCAAATCGAAAGACACACATAGACTGAAAGTAAAGAGATGGAAAAAGATATTTCGAAAAAAATGGAAATTAAAAAAAAAAAAATCCTGGGGTAGCAATACTTATACCAGACAGAATAGACTTTAAAATAAAGGCTATAACAAGAGAAAAAGAAGGATCCAATAATCCCACTTCTAGGTATTTATCTGAAGAAACCCAAAACACTATTTGAAGTGACATGTGAATCCATATGTTCATTGCAGGTATTATTTTAAATAGCTAAGATATGGAGGAAAGCTGGGCGTTGGATGAATGGATAAAGAAGAGGTGTTACATATATACAATGGAATATTACTCAGCCATAATGAATGCATGAATGAATGAAATCTTGTCATCTGCAACAACATGGATGTTGTGCTGAGTGTAGTAAGTCAGAGAATGACAAATGCCATATAATTCCATTTACATGTGGAATCTAAGGAACAAAATAAACAAAACAGAAACAAACTCATAGATACAAGGAACATTCTGAGGGTTGCCGGATGGGAGGGGTTTGGGAGGGTGAGTGAAAGAGGGGAAGGGATTAAGAAGCACAAATTGGTAGTTACAAAATAGTCAGGGGGATGTAAAGTATAGCATAAGGGATATAGTCAATAGTATTGTAATAATTATGTATGGTGTCAGGTAGGTCCTTGATATATTGGGATGATTGTTTCATAAGTTATATAAATGTCTAATCACTATTTGTCCAGCTGAAACTAATATAATATTGGATGCCAACTATAATTGAAAAAAATTTTAAATGTTTTTTAAAAAGGCAGTCTTACCTTAGGATTTCCAGTCACGTTTGTTACTTATGGGAGCAAATACCATCCCTCCAAACATGAAGGTCAGCAATAGTTTTTTTCGCTGCAGGCTTCTAGGATGGCCAAGGCTGATACCATCTGTACCTGACAGAGAATCTTATGTGATGACTATCTCCATCTCTGAGGAGGTGCTACGCCATTCCATTAGTCTGTTGGAGATGCCATAACCAAACTCCTTAGCCTGGGTGACTTAAACAACAGTAATTTATTTTCTCAGAGTTTTGGAGATAAGTTTAAGATCAAGGTTCCAACTGATATGGTTTCTGCTCAGAGAACTCTTCTGTCTTGCGGACAGCTGCCTTCTTGCTAATCCTCATTCATAGGGTGGGAGGGTGTGGGCAGTGGAGGGGGTGCAGATAGAAAGTGATGAAGAGGGAGAGTGAGGGAGAAATAGAGAAGGAAAGAGAAAGAGGGCTCTCTGGTGTCTCTTCTTATACGAAAATTAATCTTATTGGACCAGGGCCCCACACTTATGACTTGATTTAGCCTTAACTACTTCCTTAGAGATCCCATCTCCAAACACAAATGCACTGGGAATTAGGGCTTTAATGCATGAATTTTGGAAGGACACAAACATGTAGTCCTTGACAGCCACTGTCCACATCAGCCTGGGACAGGGGTCACTTACGAGCAGGAGTCAAGCACTGAGCACAGCATCTTTCATTATTGAAATTTAGTCCTATTATAGCTTTTGAGCTGAGTTTTCTCTTGGAATGAGAAAAGAGACTGAGGACAGAGATTGCTATTTTGTTTCCTGGATAGTCAGGGCTGAGTAAAATGAGGGAAGACAGTACAAATAAAAGGGTAGGTCCAAAAGTGGGGTCAGGGTCAGCAAAACAGACACGCGGACCAGTGGAACAGAATCGAGAGTCTGGAAGTAAACCCATATTTATAATGGCAAATAATTTTCAACAAAAAAAGCGAAAAACATACAGTGGAGAAAGGAAAGCCTCTTCAATAAATGGTGCAGGGAAAACTGGAAAGCC
>NW_011888805.1:954567-955591 GCF_000151845.1 Pteropus vampyrus
GGGAAGACAGTACAAATAAAAGGGTAGGTCCAAAAGTGGGGTCAGGGTCAGCAAAACAGACACGCGGACCAGTGGAACAGAATCGAGAGTCTGGAAGTAAACCCATATTTATAATGGCAAATAATTTTCAACAAAAAAAGCGAAAAACATACAGTGGAGAAAGGAAAGCCTCTTCAATAAATGGTGCAGGGAAAACTGGAAAGCCTCGCGCAAAAGAATGAAACTAGACTGTTATCTATCACCACACACCAAAATTAACTCAAAATGGATTTAAGGACCTGAATATAAGACCTGAAACAATAAAATGCATAGAAGAAAATATAGGAATAAAACTCAAGGACCTTGGACTTAAAGAGAATTTTATGAATTTGACCTCAATGATAAGGGAAGTAAAAGCAAAAATAAAAGAATGGGACTACATCAAACTAAAAAACTTCTGCTCAGCAAAAGAAATCGCTAACAAGGTAAAGGGACAACCATCCGAATGGGAAAATATATTTGCAAGCAACGCCTCCGATAAGGGCCTAATATCCAAAATATACAAAGAACTCATGTGACTCAATAACAGCAAAAAAACAAACGATCCAATCAAAAAATGAGCAGAGGATCTGAACAGACACTTCTTCCTAAAGGACATACAAATGGCCAACAAACACACGAAAAGATGCTCAACATCGGTAGCTATTAGAGAAATGCAAATCAAAACCACGAGATACCATCTCACACCCCTTAGAATAGCTATAATCAACAAGACAAGTAATAACAAATGCTGGAGAGGATGCGGAGCAAAAGAAACTCTCATACACTGCTGGTGGGACTGCACATTGGTACAACCACTATGGAGAACAGTGTGGAGTTTCCTCAAAAAACTAAGAATTGATCTACCATATGATCCAGCAATCACTCTACTGGATATTTACCCTCAAAGACTTAAAAATTCATATCCAAAAAGATATTTGCACACCAATGTTCATAGCAGCGTTATTCACAGTGGCCAGGACATGGAAGTAACCGAAGTGTCCTA
>NW_011888805.1:956431-961484 GCF_000151845.1 Pteropus vampyrus
AAAACTTTTAAAAATTCTCCTTTTAGAGAAATTCTAACTCTGCAACCCTTGTGATAAGTCCTAAGCCAAGCCCTTGGAGTCATTATGGAAACATCACCAGCCACTGCCATCCGGGGTAACTGAGTGTTGCTCTCGGGGTTTTCATTGGGGGAAATAAGCCTGAAACCACCTCTGTCGGGCTTGACTAGCTTTTTGATTTTCTTTGAGCGGTCTGAATTTTTTGTTGTTGTTTACTAACATGTGGGCTTTGCCCACTGTCTAATCATTGCAGTCCATCATTACAGAGAGTGAGTCTGTACTGACTATTTGAATGAAAGGCAGTGTTTTACACTGACATTTAATCACTGGAACGTATGGTCATAAAACCTCTGTGAGACACTAATGATTTGAAAAACCTAATATTACGTCTTTTGTAAAGCCTGACATCTGTGTATAATTGACCAATTTATTAGATGTGGTGGTTCATTGATTTTCTACACAGGAAAAAAAAGCGATTGCAGTTTCTAGTTGCTATTTTCTTCAAATTGATCATGTTGGCTCTTATAAATGTTCCTTTGTACTCATGCTCTTACTTTTGCACAAAGAAACTGTATTATATACAGTGTGGTGTCATTGGTCTTGGAATTAGGGTCAGAGTTTTGTTTTTTGTTTTTTGTTTTTTTTTTTTTCCTGCAGAAGCTCTTTTTTTGTTGTTGTTGTTGCTAAGTATTTTGAAGGCAGTTTTATTCAGAGGAATTTTCCTTACAAAAGACTGCTTATTTTCTTCAGCCTAACGTTATCCCTATAAAAGGGAAAATCTCTGAAATCTACTTTGCTTGATTTACAATGATGCCAAACAGATAGATATATATTAACAATTAACCTCAGGACCATTGCCATGGCCAAGATGACTTTCAGAAAATTTTCATATATGCTCTTGCTGATAATATTTCTGGCTTGAAAAAGAGTTTTACTAAAAGAAATCACAGCGCTGAAATCTAAGGCCACAAAATGATTAAAAGTGAATAATTGTCCCTGAGAAATCATTTGATGAAATCCAATACCCATTTACGTTTAAAAAAAAAAAACCAGGAATCTGAGGAATAGAAGGGAATTTGCTCAAATTGATAAAGAACATGTACCAAAACAAACAAACGTACAGCTAACATCATACTTAGTCGTGAGAAATTACAGGCTTTCCTTTTAATATCAGGAGTAAGACAAGGATATCCACTCTCACCATTCTTTTTTTTTTTTTTTTTTTACACCTACAGCACCTGGTCTTCCTAGGTGGTCTCCCTTCCAAGTACTAACCAGGCCTGACCCTGCTTAGCTTCTGAGATTAGACAAGATTGGGTATGTTCAGGATGGCATGGCCATAGACACACTCTCACCATTCTTATTCAACATTGTACTGTAAGTCCTAAATAATGCAATAAGGCATGAAAAGGAAATAAAAGGTATACAGTTTGGGGAGGAAGAAATGAAATTGTCTTTGGTCACAGATAACATAATTGTCTATGTAGAAAATACCAAAGAACTACCACCATCACCACCAACAATGAAAACCTCCTGGAACTAATAAACTATAGCAAGGTTGTAGGGACAAGGTTAATATACAAAAGTTAATTGCTTTTTTGTATACCAACAATGAACAACTGGAATATAAAATTAAGAACACAATACCAGTTATATTAGCACCCTAAAAATCAAATGGGTATAAGTCTAACAAATATATATATGATCTACATGAGGAAAAATAAAATCCTCTGATGAAAGAAATTAAAGACTATATAAATAAATGGAGAAATATTTTAGCACATGGATAGAAAGATTCAATATTGTCAGGATGTCAATTCTTCTCAACTTGATCTATATAGTCGAGACAATTCCAATTAAAATCCCAACTTAGTTATTATTTTTTAACTATTGAAAAATTGGTTCTCAAGTTTATATGAAAAGGCAAAAGGTTCTAAATAACCAACATGATATTGAGGGAAAGAACAAAGTCAGAAGATTTATTCTATCCAACTTCAAGACTTGTTAAACTACAGTAATTAATATAGTGTAGTATTGGCAAAAGAATAAACAAATAGAAAAATAGAACTGACTAGAGTCCAGAAAAAGACCCATACAAGTAAAATAAACTGATATTTAACAAATGAGTCAAGGCAATTTAATGGGAAAAAGAGAGTCTTTTCAATAAATTGTGCTAGAACAACAGGACAGCCATATCAAAAAAAAAAAAAAAAAAAAGAATCTAGACACAGACCTTACTCTTTCACAAAAATTAACTCAAAATAGACCATAGAACTAAGTGTAAAATGCAAAACTATAAAATTTCTAGAAGATAAAAGAAAATATATAGGTGACCTTGCATTCGGCAAGGATGTTTTAGATACAATAGCAAAAGCATGATCATGAAAGAAAAAGTTGACAAGTTATATTTTATTAAAATTTAAAACTTCTGCTCTGTAAAAGACATTATTAAGAGAATGAAAAGACAAGTCACAAATAATAAAAAAAATATTGGCGAAACATTTATCTGATTAGGGACTGGTATCCAAAATACACAAAAAAACTCTTCAAACTTAACTATAGGGAAACAAAAGAACCCAACTTAAAAATGGGCAAAATATCTGAACAGACACCTCACCAAAGAAGTTCTGGAGATGGCAAATAAGCATATGAAAAGATGTACAACATCATACGTCATTAAGGCAATGCAAATGAAAACAGCAATGAGTTATTTCTACACACCTATTAGAATGGCTAAAATCCATAAAACTGATACCACCAAACACTATGACAATGTGCAGCAATAGGAAAAAAATTCTTATTCATTGCTGGTGGGAATATAAACTGTACAGCTACTTTGGAAGACAGTTTATCATTTCTTACAAAACGAAACATACTCTCACCATACATTCCAGCAATTGTGCTCCTTGATATTTACTTAAAAGAACTAAAAATTTATGTCCAAACAAAACCTATACATAAATGTTTAGAGCTTTGTTCTTAATTACCAAACTTGAAAGCAACCAGGATAGCCTTCAATAGGTGAATAGATAAACAAACTCTGATACATTCGTGCAATGGAAAATTATTCAACAATAAAAAGAAATGAACTATTAAGCTACAAGAAGACATGAAGGGACCTTAAGAGCATAGTGCTAAGTGAAAGACACCGATCGAAAAAGGCACCATATTATATGATTCCAGCATATAAGACATTTTGAAAGAGGCAAAATTATGAAGAAAGTAAAAAGATCATTGTTGCCAGGGTTTTGAGAGTAGAGTGGGAGAGATAGAAAGGAGAGCCTAGGGGTTTTTTTAGAATGGTGAAACCATTGTGCATGATACTCTCTAATGGTAGATATATGTAATTATGCATTTGTCAAATCAAAACTCATAGAATGTTCAACACAAAAAGTAAACCCTAATATGGACTATAGACTTCAGTTAATAATAATGTATTAATATTTGTTCATCAAATGTAACAAATATAGCACATTGATGAAAGGTGATAGATAAGGGGGAAAAGTGAAGAGTGGGGTCATATGGGAACTCTGTACTTTTTGTTTAGTTTTTCTGTGAGCCTAAAACTGTTCAATAAAATAAAGTCTATTAATTAATAATTAAAATTAATATTAAAAAACAAATTCCAAAATTAATTCTTTAAAAGGGCCAGGGGTAAAATATATCTATATAAATTTATTGACTTTTGGATAAAAGAAAAGCTTTAAACACATGAACACATAAAAGAACACCTAAGCACATGAGAAAATTACTAGGAACATGTATATTTTGTGGTAAATTAGACCAAAACTAAAAAAAGGTAGGAAAATAAGCCAAAAAGAAAAATAACAAATCTACTCAAAATAGAAGGAACATAAGCATAAGGCAATAAAATGAGCATTCTAAAAGATCACAATGCAAGAAAGTACCAATAATTCTAAAACAATCATCCTCCCTGATAAAAACTGGTATACAAGCTGGGCCAACAACCCACTCTATAGATGTTCTACAAAAATCAACTCCAGCAGCCCCTTTCCAAATCAGGGGAAGTTCTCTGAGTCTCTGTCCTGATCTCAGCAGAATAAGAATGTAGAGGGCTCTGGAGCCAGAGAGGGAACGTGTCAAGTCTGGATTCCCAGGCATCGGTGGATGACCTAGGGCAGGTAATGATCGCAAGACTGTAAACCGGAAGTCAGCGAGCATAGATTTGATGTGCACAGGCTCTCTGGTCACGTTCCATGGGTCACATTCCAGCTCTGCCCTTCCCATAGATGGTATCACAAGAGTCAAATGAGAAATGCATATACACGGTAGTTGTTAATATTTTCTGGTTTCTACTCCATCTCCTACAGCATTGCTTCTTCCCCTGTCTGGCCCCTTTGGATGATGAACTTTGTTGGACGAGGTGGATGACTTTTATTTTGCTTTCCTTTGCAGGATGCTGCCTCTTATTTCCCTCATCTTCTTCCATAGAGTGCTCCTTCTATCCTCTGCTCAAGTTCTGGGTCTCTAGATTCCAGCCAAGGCTCAGCAATGTTGCTAATGCTGCTTATTTTGGAAGTTCCTATGTACCTCAAACCACAATGCCAATATAGCTTCGCTATACCTGCAGGTTTAGGATGGTGACTATTTCAAACTTGATGGAAAAAATAACATTCTCTTTGTAGCAGCAATGTGGAGTTTAAATCAAAATGAAAACGGAACAACTTTTATTTAAACAGAAAGAGGCTCTAAGTGGTTATTGATAGGTAATTACTAGGGGGTCCCATAGATAATGCATATTGAACAAGCTCCAGAATGTAAGAAATATGGGGAGAAAAGTATGATTTCTTGGCTTTTGGCTCCAGTGCCATACGGCTAGCTGGGTGGCAGGCGGTACGGACAATTTTGTATTTGCTTTTCACAGCCAGTGACTGGGCAGAATTTTATGGTCAATAGCAAAAATTTGGCAACTGTACATTTGAAACCCAGAGACTAAGTTACTAAAACAATCCAGGGTAAAAACAGAGAGAGAAAAATGGTTGAAATAAAACTCACCCAATAACTGGAAGATTTA
>NW_011888805.1:961534-970476 GCF_000151845.1 Pteropus vampyrus
TGTTTAGTTTTTCTGTGAGCCTAAAACTGTTCAATAAAATAAAGTCTATTAATTAATAATTAAAATTAATATTAAAAAACAAATTCCAAAATTAATTCTTTAAAAGGGCCAGGGGTAAAATATATCTATATAAATTTATTGACTTTTGGATAAAAGAAAAGCTTTAAACACATGAACACATAAAAGAACACCTAAGCACATGAGAAAATTACTAGGAACATGTATATTTTGTGGTAAATTAGACCAAAACTAAAAAAAGGTAGGAAAATAAGCCAAAAAGAAAAATAACAAATCTACTCAAAATAGAAGGAACATAAGCATAAGGCAATAAAATGAGCATTCTAAAAGATCACAATGCAAGAAAGTACCAATAATTCTAAAACAATCATCCTCCCTGATAAAAACTGGTATACAAGCTGGGCCAACAACCCACTCTATAGATGTTCTACAAAAATCAACTCCAGCAGCCCCTTTCCAAATCAGGGGAAGTTCTCTGAGTCTCTGTCCTGATCTCAGCAGAATAAGAATGTAGAGGGCTCTGGAGCCAGAGAGGGAACGTGTCAAGTCTGGATTCCCAGGCATCGGTGGATGACCTAGGGCAGGTAATGATCGCAAGACTGTAAACCGGAAGTCAGCGAGCATAGATTTGATGTGCACAGGCTCTCTGGTCACGTTCCATGGGTCACATTCCAGCTCTGCCCTTCCCATAGATGGTATCACAAGAGTCAAATGAGAAATGCATATACACGGTAGTTGTTAATATTTTCTGGTTTCTACTCCATCTCCTACAGCATTGCTTCTTCCCCTGTCTGGCCCCTTTGGATGATGAACTTTGTTGGACGAGGTGGATGACTTTTATTTTGCTTTCCTTTGCAGGATGCTGCCTCTTATTTCCCTCATCTTCTTCCATAGAGTGCTCCTTCTATCCTCTGCTCAAGTTCTGGGTCTCTAGATTCCAGCCAAGGCTCAGCAATGTTGCTAATGCTGCTTATTTTGGAAGTTCCTATGTACCTCAAACCACAATGCCAATATAGCTTCGCTATACCTGCAGGTTTAGGATGGTGACTATTTCAAACTTGATGGAAAAAATAACATTCTCTTTGTAGCAGCAATGTGGAGTTTAAATCAAAATGAAAACGGAACAACTTTTATTTAAACAGAAAGAGGCTCTAAGTGGTTATTGATAGGTAATTACTAGGGGGTCCCATAGATAATGCATATTGAACAAGCTCCAGAATGTAAGAAATATGGGGAGAAAAGTATGATTTCTTGGCTTTTGGCTCCAGTGCCATACGGCTAGCTGGGTGGCAGGCGGTACGGACAATTTTGTATTTGCTTTTCACAGCCAGTGACTGGGCAGAATTTTATGGTCAATAGCAAAAATTTGGCAACTGTACATTTGAAACCCAGAGACTAAGTTACTAAAACAATCCAGGGTAAAAACAGAGAGAGAAAAATGGTTGAAATAAAACTCACCCAATAACTGGAAGATTTACAAAAAATATAGAGGTTTAAGAGAAGGGCAAACTTTTGGTCAAAAACAGAAAGGAAATTTAAAAATGACTAAAGGCTTGTGGAGAAGGGCATTGTGCAGAAATTGAGTTTCCAAGGCTTCAGGGAATGAATGGGACGTATTTCAGAAGACCCAGAAATTGCACAATCATTTTTTGGAATTAGTACAAGATTAAATTGGAGATGTAAGTTAAGGGGACATCTATGACAGAGTGACTAATTTCTCTATATTTAAAATAAGCATTCACTTTGTTAAGGAAAGAATGGGAAAAAAAGAAAAGAAAAAACCACAAGTGTTCAAGAAGACTTTTTATTTTTAAAAAATATGCTTAAAGCACTAAAAAGAATTTAATATTTACTGGCATCCCATTAATCAAATTCATAAGAGGAGAAGATACCAGAAATCAGCATACCTAATTCTGAAGAAATCACATTTGCTTATTAAACTGTCATATTACTGAGGTTTATAAGCAGAAAGTCAATAAAGTTATAATTTAATTATCAGTAATAATGATAGTCGCTGCTTTTTAATAAAGAGCTATGTTAGCAAAGAGCTGACCTAGATTCTCCAAAATGTTGAGTGTCACAGTATCTGTTCATATTAAAATTTTTAACATCTAAATAATCTATGTAGAAGAGCAAGTTCTTATTTAATAATCCCATTTTATCAGCCTAATCCCAAAACTTCTCCCTGCATAGTGGTTCAGAGTACAGACCCTGATATCAGGCTGCCTGGACTTAAATCCTGGCTCTGTCCCTCATTTGCTGGGTGATCTTTGGCTAATTACTTATTCTCCACTCTGAGTTTTCATCCATAACCCTGGGGTAGTAATAATACCTACACTAAAAGGTTATTGTGAAGATTAAAAGAGTTAAAATAGGTAAATCCCTTAAAACAGTGAACCAGATAACTGATAAGTAGTGTATCATGTATTTAACAACTTAAGAAGCAATTCTGCCTGTACCCACTCCTTCCACCCAGAGTCTGTGGGTGCCATCTCATGATCCAGACATTCTCCTATGCTCTGGCAATGTATGCGCATTTTAACTGGGTAGTAGATCTGCCCACAAGTGCTCCAGGAGAAGTCAAGAGGACCTCAAAGCAAGGCTAAGAGGCAAATCCTCTCAAGCTGTCCTGATTCTAAATACAGGTGAACCTCAGAGGAACTGCAGCACTGAGGACCAGGATGGAGCTGAGATAGCAGGGCAGGTGACCACTGGGCCTTGAGAATGCTGAAAGTGAACTGGGGGGCCCTCCACTACAGCCATTTGGGTAGCAGATGCAGCCAGAACAGAGTTCCATGCCTAATGTCCTACAGGACTGAGCTGCCCATCAACCAAAGGTCACCAGGGACAGCAGGGACTGCCACATAGCCCTTGGGCCAGAAGATCCTCTCTAAATGCACAAGCTTCAGGAAAGTTTCCCATCAACCAGATGTAACAAGGAGAAGGGAAGGAGGAGAGATGCGTGAGAGTCTCTGAGAGCTTGAGCGTTTGCCCCTGGAGAGACTGGGCTAAGTTTTAAATCTGAATCAAGTCCTTCTTAAATGGCAAAATTAAATTTTTTCAACTGTCAGCAGAAATAAGGGCTTAGGAGAAAATTGAGATCAGTGATTTAAAAAAAAAAAAAAAAAGTCAAGAAAAACTGGCCATTGTAGCACTTCTCAGAGTGGCCGTTGTCACTAATGTAGTCATCGGTTCCCTCTCAACAGGGTTCGAAATGGGAGGATTTGCAAGGGCACCCTGATCATAACCCACCCAATTTTAAATGCTTTGTCCAGAATTTCCAAAAGTTGTCATACAGGTTTATATCACTAACTAGCAAATAACCCTAAGTATCAAAATGGAGCTGAGCCACTGAGCAGTGGGGCACTGAGCAGAGGTAAGCTCTCCGAAGCAAGAAGAATCTTGAAAGCAAAGGGCTTGGTGTCTCCTGGTAAAGTGCTGGAGAAGAGCTTCACGGGCGTGTGGCCCTGGGTGAGTCAGACAGACTGGACTAAATGTTTAAAGTTGAGAATCCTATGGGTAATTTGTTTTTTATTTTGATTTTTTTCCAGGATGCAAAGACTTACCCGTGAGATGAACGTGACAGTGATGTTTGTGACAATAACCAGAGCTGCTGAAAGACAACCTGGGGCCAGTCAGGGGCCAATCAAGTAGGCAACTCACTTGTCCCTCCCTGCTCTGACCAGGAATGGACACAGGCAAGGAAAGAGCCTGTGAAAGCAGGGAGAGGGGGTTGTGATAAGCTTGAGAAGAGAGGGGATGTCCTGCGATGAAGATTTTTACTTGCCAGTGACTGAAATAACTGAAAAATATTTGTCTTTGACTAGGTCATGTATTGCTCCAGAGTGTGAGAACCGCTGTAACCATGAAAAGTCACCAATATTACAGGAAGCAGTAGTCTTAGAGAGGGCCCAGGAGTCTGAACTTGGGGATTCTGACAAGACGTTTGGACTACATGCCCACCCTTGGAGGAACAATTAATGTTGTTGGAATTGAGTTTTGAGGCTGAAAATTAAATATCAATGCTGGAGAGTCTCCTTTGAATGGGGGTGTGTGTAGGGGGGTGGGGTGTTCAGCAATCGTTACACAAGCAATCTTTGTCAGCAATCTGAAGTCAGGTTAAATTAAAATGACTTAGTTTTTAATAAATACCAACAACTTTTTCCATCTCCATTTTATATCCTTCATTCACCATCTTACTCATTGCATTTATTTTGCATTTTTATGTTTCTTATTTTTTATCTCACTATAAACCACATCATAAATGATCATAATTGAGATATATTTGGCTTTTCTTGTTTATTTTTTAATCCTTTTCCAAGAAGAGACATAGACTTTGAGATTTTCCTTCAAAGAGGAGTTTATGTTTCAAAATCAAGACAGTTAATTGTCTGAAGACAACCTTTCTGACTTTTGCTTTTGAAAAAAAAAATTGAGAGATTTCGGCAGTAGAAGGAGAGACAGGTGTCTAGTTTGAGAGTGAGGGAGAAGATAAGGGACAAGAGAGAATGATTAATTCCAGAAGAGAAGTAAGATTTTAACTTTGTGACTGAGGGAGGGTACAGAACCTCAGAAGAGCATGAGTGAGAGACCACCTCCAGCAGCTGGTTCCTGGGCACTGAGCCCCTTGCCTTCGGGTGGCACTGAAATTGTGGAGCAATTTTCAAGGCCTGTGAAGCCCTAGACAACTGTAATAACAAGAATGACTAGGATGGGCCATGGAGCAGTGGAGAGTCCCAAATTTCCTTCTTTGTCGTAAGACCTCAGAAGCCCTCAGAAGATCCTGGCTGGCAATGTGGGAAACAGAATCGAGTCCCAGTAATGACTGCTATTAACTTTCCTCTTAGTTAGATTGAATCTGACTTTTGGAAAAATAAAGTTAATGATATATTTCATTTCATAAGACATGGTAAAGGAGGGTAGACATCGATCATACAAAGGGGAAATTCATCAGAAATGGTACAAATAATTGACGTGCATAAAAACAGTCCAAAAGCTATCAACATTTTAAATTCAGCTCGTTGAAACAGAGTTGGAAACAAAGATTGAAATGATGAATTCAAGTTTTAGTTCTTTTTTATTCTATCCTCCGCCTAATGGGTGTTCTAATAAGCCACATGTTTAGGAAGGAAGGAAACCAATGGCAACAGAACTGGCAACAGAACAAGACAATTGGCCGATTGGCAAATCAACATCTAAATTATTGAGAGGAAGCTAATATTAAGATGTTTTAGTGCCAGCATTGTGTACTGATAGGGATTAGTGCCAATTTAGCCATAGCTCTACCTCTAAATGGGCTTTTATTTTTTAATCTTTGTTTTCTGAATTAAGGATACTCTTTACCTGCTGTTATTTTAAGTATTCCTGATGCAAAGCCATCTAATATAACTTTTCTTTAACATGGAATGCAGAATTTTCTTTACTGTGAAGAATGGGACTTCGGCTCTTTCGAATAGATGTAAAGGTAGCATGGGTTATCATCAAGAAACTCAAACTGTTCATGTTCAGCAGAAAAAAAGATTTTTTTTTTTTTTTGGTAATAACCTTTTAGGAAAGTTGCTATGGACATCTTAGTCACATTTCACTTTAGCAGCCAAAAAGGAAAAAATAAAATAAAATTGACTAAGAAACAGGCTGCCCATGCCCATATGAAATACCTCACTTTCCTGCTAGTGTGTTAAACATCTAAATATAATTTTCCCCTTTTTAAGAGATATTTGCTTAGTTTCAATAAGATTTCCCACAAGTAAGAAATTATCCAAATTGAGGCTTAATCTTTAGCTTTGGTCACTTCCTTTATACTTCCTCATCAGCTGAGATTATTATACAGAAAATGGTAGTTATAGAATCTAGTGAAAGGTTTAGTTCTTGAGAAATAGGCAGAATTCTTGGTAGCTAGATGTGTTTGTAATAAATCATTTTTGAGAGATATATTTAAAAAATAGTTTCGTGTTATTAAATTACTTGCAAGAAAATAACACTGTAATGCAGCCATAAGTAAATTAAATATCCGATTTATGCCAGAGGACCACTTTGGCCACATTTTCAGTAACACCAATAGTATGTAAGAATTTAATAGAAGTATTGCTGGGGTAAAGAAAGAGAGGCTTTTCTAAGCGGTAGCTTATTTAATACTTCTCTGTGTGGAGAAATGCAAACTACTTATAGATGAGATTTCTGAGGAAAATGACTTTCTACCTGAGGACGCTTGACCTCTACCAGGGTTACTCTGGAGAGCTCGGTCTTTACTGAGTCTCTCTTAAATTTAAGACCATTGGCATGAATCTGTTTCTGCAGGGTTGAAAGGCCATCATCAATGTTGATCATGAGGAGATAAACCTTGGATGTGAAGCAAGGTGAAAAGCGATTCAACTCGTTGCATTCCAGACTCTGTGGATCCTCAGTAGAGTTTTTTGTTTTTTTTTTTTTAATTTTTGTTTTTGTTTTTTTGAAGTTGAAGATGAGCAAGCAATCTAGTCTTGCTAACCTCATTTAGCCTCTGCCTGTTCAGCACAAAATACAGAAAGTCTTCATCATCCAAAAATAATTGGTACCAGAAAAGAGGCACTTAAAAGTGGATCTGCACGAAATGAGAACCAACATTTAATAGTAAATAGAAAATAAAAAAGAAAGTTGGCTTAGGATCTTATCTTGAAAAATAAAGCTAAAATTATTAAAATTTGTTTTATATTACATTAAAAATTTTGGCTATAATTACTTCTATGTGATAATTCTTGGATGAAGAAGGAATTGATTATTGCTTGCTTTGGTGGGGGAATGTAATTTTTCCAACAAAATGATCCAATAGCACAGTTTGACATTCTTCACATTGACTTTCACTGCAAACTAGAAAGACGATCATTTTCTCTGCAAATATATTCAAGGCTTTCCTCATATTTTACAAAAGTCTTTCTTAATCCTTACATATTCAAGTTATTCTTTTTCAAAGTATTATCATCCTTGTCAAATTTCTCTTCTTCAGTTGTCAAGTCTTCTAACTCTGCCAGATCTTTATTTGCCAGTGGCTTTGTGAGTGAGTGGAGTGGTTCTTTAGCATTTTTTTTCAATGACCTTATGAAATTCTATATAGGTGGTAAGATTTGCCATTTTTCTTTTGAATTAATTTGCCTTGTATAGAATGTTAAAATCAAACCATCATCAATATTGAGATAACCAAAGATACTGAAACATGCTTAAAACTGTTCAAGTAGGAATGAATTCTTTTATAAATGTGGTCAGTTTATTGTTAAAATTTTTCAGGTTGTGACATTTTTTTCAATCTCATAACATTAGGGATTCAATAATAAATGTTTAGATAATGAGAATACCTCTGTGAAACATAGAAGTCGAGAGCAGTGGGAGTGGATGAAAAAGGGCCCAGGGCTGCTGTTAACAGTTTCAAGAAACCAAACGCCTTGACCCTCCTTATTAAAAAGTCATCGAAAAATCATTTTTTTTCTTTCTACTTTTCACATTCGAATCAAAGAAGTCAATCAACATGATGGAAAGGACACTTTTCTATATTACCATAGAAAGAGACAGTCTGTGCAATGACAAAACACATTTGAATGTTCTTTGAAAGATACTGCCAGTTTTATTTTGTTTGAGCATACTCTGCTGACATTCTCAGTGTGACTATTTTATTCCAAGTAGCATTGCCCCATAAATTTTAAGAGTACTGAAAGACATTGCCCCTAATTTAAAATGTATGAATGTGAAATTGTTTAAAGATGGCTAGATATCAACATTTCTCTTCAACATGTATCTATAAAGGGAAAAGATAACCTCTGGTTTGGCAATGATGCTGTTTATATCCTACAGACAACTTAGTGCAGTGGTTAAGTTCATGGATATTACAGCCGCTGTCTGGGTCTGGGTTCCAAATATGCCTTTACTAGCTGTGCGATCTCCAGCAAGTTCTCGACTTCACTGTGACTCACTCTCCTTTTCTTTCTTTTTTTCTTTTTGGCTTAAAAAAACAAACAAACAAACAAAAAACCAGAAATATTTTCTCACAGTTCTAGAGGCTGGAAGTCCAAGATCAAGGTGTCAGTAGGATTGTTTTATCCGAGGCCTCTCTCCTCTTGTATATGGCCTTCTCCTCCCTCCGTCTTCATGTGTCTTCCCTCTGTGAATGTCTATGACCTGATCTCCTCATAAAGCCAAAAGTCATATTGGATTCAGGTCCACTGTAATGACCTCCTTTTAACTTAATTACCTCTGTAAAGAACTTATTTCCATATGTGGTCACAATCTGAGATACAGGGGTTAGGGTTTTAACATATGAATTTTAAGAGGGCCCAATTTAACTCATAATAACCAGGTTTTTCTTCAGAATAATGAAGGCACTGATCTTCTAGTTTTCAGTGTTGCTATTTTAAAGGTTACAAAGCCATTCTGATTTCAGATAACTTATGTGTGTGACATGATCTATCTGAAAGCTTTAAGATCTTCTCTGTCTCCCCAAATTTGCAGTTTTCATGGTGAGTTAAATCCATTTTCAACCATTTGGCTAGGTCCTTGATGAGTCTTTTCAACTTGAAAAAAAAAGTTTTTTTTCTAGCTTTATTGAGATATAATTGACTTATACATTGTGTAAGATTAATATGTACAATGTGATGGTTCGATGCAAGTATGTATTGTGAAATGATTACCACAATACAGATACTTAACACATTCATCACCTCACATAATTACCTTTTGAGTTTGAGGCGAATATTTAAGATCTGCTTTCTTAGCAACTCTCAAGTATATAACATGGTATTGTTAACTATAGGCATCATGCTATACATTAGATCTCCAGAACTTATTCATATTACACCTAAAAGTTTGTACCCTTTGACCAAATTTCCCCATTTTCCCCTACTCCTCAGCCCCTGGCAACTACCATGCTACTCTCTGTTACTATGAGTTTGGCTTTTTTA
>NW_011888805.1:970526-974762 GCF_000151845.1 Pteropus vampyrus
CTCATAAAGCCAAAAGTCATATTGGATTCAGGTCCACTGTAATGACCTCCTTTTAACTTAATTACCTCTGTAAAGAACTTATTTCCATATGTGGTCACAATCTGAGATACAGGGGTTAGGGTTTTAACATATGAATTTTAAGAGGGCCCAATTTAACTCATAATAACCAGGTTTTTCTTCAGAATAATGAAGGCACTGATCTTCTAGTTTTCAGTGTTGCTATTTTAAAGGTTACAAAGCCATTCTGATTTCAGATAACTTATGTGTGTGACATGATCTATCTGAAAGCTTTAAGATCTTCTCTGTCTCCCCAAATTTGCAGTTTTCATGGTGAGTTAAATCCATTTTCAACCATTTGGCTAGGTCCTTGATGAGTCTTTTCAACTTGAAAAAAAAAGTTTTTTTTCTAGCTTTATTGAGATATAATTGACTTATACATTGTGTAAGATTAACATGTACAATGTGATGGTTCGATGCAAGTATGTATTGTGAAATGATTACCGCAATACAGATACTTAACACATTCATCACCTCACATAATTACCTTTTGAGTTTGAGGCGAATATTTAAGATCTGCTTTCTTAGCAACTCTCAAGTATATAACATGGTATTGTTAACTATAGGCATCATGCTATACATTAGATCTCCAGAACTTATTCATATTACACCTAAAAGTTTGTACCCTTTGACCAAATTTCCCCATTTTCCCCTACTCCTCAGCCCCTGGCAACTACCATGCTACTCTCTGTTACTATGAGTTTGGCTTTTTTAGGTCCTGCATAAGTAAGAGCATACAGCATTTATCTTTCTCTGACTTATCTCACTTAGCATACTGCCCTCAAGTTTCATCCAGTTTGTCACAAATTGAGCCTCGTTTTTTATCTCAACAAACAGGATTGCTATTAATTACAGTTATTATGAAGGTTAAATGAATTACTATTTGTAAAACAACTAAAATAGTGATGACACATAGTAACTGCACAAATAATTATTTTTAAAAATAAATACACAAATATACAGAAAAGACAATCTATTAACTGCTAAAGAAACCTTAGAATCAAGGACAACACAATGGAAGGGATTTCTCAGAAGGAATTCTGGACGCTTCCTATTAACCTACACAAAATCCCTGGCAATTTTACCAAATAAAACAAAGTATACAAAGATGGCGGAATAGGTAAACACTGTGCTCACCTCCTCTCACAGCCACATCAAAATTACAACTAAACTACAGAACAGCCATCATTGCGAGTTACCTGAAGTCTAGCTGAACAGATGTCGTACAACTGGGAACACACAGAAGAGCCCACCTTGAAATAGGAGTGGTGAAGACGTGGAATGGGCTGGTCCCACACCCACGGGTGGCAGTTGAGAATCAAGAGGGATATCGCGGCTGTGGAGGTTCCCCCAAGGGAGTATGGGGTCCTGGCCCCACACCAGGCTCCCAAATACAGGGTTCCAGTGCCTAAAAAGGGAAGTCCCCATAATTTCTGGCTGTGAACACCAGATGAAGGACTGCTGGAGTTGCAGACATTCTTCTTAAGGGGCCTGGGCACAAACTTACTCACTGATGGACTCACTCACTTTGAGCTTCAGCACTGGGGCAGCAGCTTGAAAGGCTCCAGGGACATATGAGGAGTGACTGAGTTGTCTGGCTTCAGGGCAAGGGCTGGAGGGGCGGCTTTCTCCTAGATAGAGTGCTGGTGGAGGCCTCTGTTCCTTTGTTGAGTTCTTCCCACTCCTGGCAAGCAGACACAGGTGGCCACCATATTGAGTCTCCATCAGCCTGGCTAACCCTGGTTGTGCTGCCCAGGTGATTCCCTGAGACCTCCACTCCACCCAAGTTGCGGGCCCACCCTAGCCACTTCCAGTAAATTTTTCATACAAATGGCCTGTCTTGGCTCACGCTTTGGACTTTCCTAAAATCTCTCAAAAATTGGCAAAACCTAAACAAGCAGCATCTGGCCTCAGCATGCCCAGTACCACTTGCTGAGCAGCCCTAAGCCCAGCACTAGTGACAGCTGGCCTCGGTTTGTGGCTTGGCTTTTCGAGGCACATCCAAGCCCAACATGGGTGGCAGCCATCTGCAGATTTCTTGGTGGCTCATGTCAGGTGGCCCCAGGCAGTGCACAGGCTGCAACTGAATTTGGCCTGTGGTGGGGCCCCTCTTAGGAGGCCCTGGGGCCAGCATGCCCAATCACCAGCTTCTGTCTGAGCCAGAGCAAAACCTGGGGGCACATTGAAGGACAACACACCTAAAGAAAAAACTAGGCAGGCGCCACAGAGTTGGTCTTTATACAACAGCTCCTTCACTGTAGTCACCACCCAGTCCTCACAACCAATCAATCTGAGGGTCAATGTCTCCCATCGATGTCTTAACAGCAATGAAGGCTCAACTACAATAAGAGGGCACACACAACCCATACAAGGGACACCCCTGGAACGCTCAGTTCAGATAACAAAGGGAAACTATGCCACTGGGCCTCACAAAACACCTACTAATAAATCTGTTCTACTAAGATTGGGAGACTTAAGAGCCCCACCCTAAGTAACAAACATAGCGAGGTAGCCAAAATGGGAAGACCAAGAAACATGTCCCAAATGAAAGAACAGAACAAAGCTCCAGAAAAAGAACTAAACAAAATGGAGAAAAACAGTCTACCAGATGCAGAGTTCAAAACACTAGTTATAACGATCCTCAATGAACTTATGGGAAGAGTAGATGAACTCAGTGAGAACTTTAACAAAGAAATAGAAAACATAAAAATGGAGATAGAAAACATAAAAAAAAACCAGTCAGAATTGACGATACAATAATTGAAATGAAGAATACCTTAGGAAGATTCGACAGTAGATTAGAAGAAGCAGAGGGTCAAATCGGGAATTTGGAAGACAAGGCAGCAGAAAACATGCAATCAGAACAACAACAGGAAAAAAGAATCCAAAAACATGAGGATAGTTTAAGGGGCCTCTGGGACAACATCAAGCGTACCATCATACGGGTACCAAAAGGAGAAGGGAGGGAGCAAGAAACTGAAAACCTATTTGAAGAAATAATGACAGAAAACTTCCCTAACCTGGTGAAGGAAATAGACATACAAATCCAGGAAGCTCACAGAGTCCCAAACGAGATGAACCCAAAAAGACCTATGCCAAGATACATCATAATTATAATGCCGAAGTTTAAAGACAAAGAGAGAATCTTAAAAGCAGCAAGAGAAAAGCAATTAGTTACCAACAAGGTAGCTCCCATAAGACTGTCAGCTGATTTCTCAACAGAAACTTTGCAGGCCAGAAGAAATTGGCAGGAAATATTCAAAATAATGAAAAGCAAGGACCTACAAACAAAATTACTCTACCTAGCAAAGCTATCATTTAGAATGAAGGACAAATAAAGAGCTTTCTAGACAAGAAAAATCTAAAGGAATTCATCACCACCAAGCCAGTATTACAGGAAGTATTGAAAGGACTTCTTCAAGGGGAAAAAAAGTCAAAAATATGTATAATAAATTGTCAATAACTATATATCTAGCAACAATTACTTTAAATGTAAATGGAATAAATGCTCCAATCAAAAGATAGGGTGGCTGAATGGATAAGAAAATAAGACCCTTACATGTGCTGCCTACAAGAGACTCACTTTAGACAGAAAGACACACAGACTAAAAGTAAAAAAATGGAAAAAGGTGTTTCATCAAAATGAAGAAAAACAAACAAAAAAATCTAAGGTACAATACTTGCACCAGACAATATAGAGTTTAAAACAAAGGCTATAACGTGAAACAAAGCACCCAGTTATCTCACTTCTGGGTATTTATCCAAAGAAACGCAAAACACTGCTTTGAAGGGACAGGAGAATCTATATGTTCATTACAGCATTATGTACAGCAGTCAAGATATCGAGGCTACCTGGGTGTCCACCAGTGGATGAATAAATAAAGAAGAGGTTGTACATATACACAATGGAATATTACTCAGCCATAAAAAGAATGAAATCTCCTCATCTGCAACAACATGGATGTACCTAGAGAGTATTGTGCTCAGTGGAGTAAGTCAGACAGAGATAGACAAATGCCATATTATTTCACTGACATGTGGAATCGAAAGAAGCAAATAAACAAACAAAACAGAAACAAACTCATAGATACAGAGAACATTTTGATTGTTTCCAGATGGGAGAGGGTTTTGGGGGTGGGTAAAAAAGAGAAGGGATTAAGAAGTACAAATTAGTAATTA
>NW_011888805.1:974812-977001 GCF_000151845.1 Pteropus vampyrus
AAAAACAAACAAAAAAATCTAAGGTACAATACTTGCACCAGACAATATAGAGTTTAAAACAAAGGCTATAACGTGAAACAAAGCACCCAGTTATCTCACTTCTGGGTATTTATCCAAAGAAACGCAAAACACTGCTTTGAAGGGACAGGAGAATCTATATGTTCATTACAGCATTATGTACAGCAGTCAAGATATCGAGGCTACCTGGGTGTCCACCAGTGGATGAATAAATAAAGAAGAGGTTGTACATATACACAATGGAATATTACTCAGCCATAAAAAGAATGAAATCTCCTCATCTGCAACAACATGGATGTACCTAGAGAGTATTGTGCTCAGTGGAGTAAGTCAGACAGAGATAGACAAATGCCATATTATTTCACTGACATGTGGAATCGAAAGAAGCAAATAAACAAACAAAACAGAAACAAACTCATAGATACAGAGAACATTTTGATTGTTTCCAGATGGGAGAGGGTTTTGGGGGTGGGTAAAAAAGAGAAGGGATTAAGAAGTACAAATTAGTAATTATGAAATAGTTATATAAAGTAAATGTAAAGGAATGTAAAGTATAAGATAAGGAGTATAGCCAATAATATGTAGTAAGTATGTATGGTGTCAGGGTGATTTATTTGGGTGATCATTTTACTAGTTATATAAATGTCTAATCACTATGTTGTACAGCTGAAACTAATATAATATCATATGCCAAATATAATTTAAAAATTAAAACATTATTTAAAAAAACAAAATATACAAGAAGTATTCAAATTTTATTTTAAAAATTCATAGAGCATTGTATGTTTTTATAGCTGAACCAATAAGCTGCTTTATAATCTATTTCGAAAGTGGGCTGTCTTACTCATTGAGGAAATAAGACAAGTTCAGGGCACTAGGCTTCCCGTGATCACCATAGATTCACTGTCTGCCCTTTGAATCCCAAGTGTGTGTGTGTATGGTGGAGGAGGGTAGGCACCTGCATCATTTCTTCACCTGTATGTTTCGACCAGAGAGCCACCCACCCAAGGGCAGTGGGTGGTGGTGGCTGGACTCCTTTGCCCTGTGTATCCCCAGCTGCTGACGCTCAACCCAGTCATCCCACAAAGTCCAGGAACAATCACTGAGATCATCATTAGAAGCCAGTTTTCCTAGGCCATGGACAGACAATGATGCAGCACTGTGAGTAATGATGTAATTAACATTAAATTAATGGTACTAGTGACCTGTAGAGCCCAGAAAACCTATGTTGTTTCCGTCAGAAGAGCCATTACGTTGTGAGTAATACCAGTCTTGCTCTTCTCTTCTCATGGTGGGAGATAAAAAACTGTCCAGAAAGGAAAATTTGACAAGAAACTATGGAAAGACTGTTTCTAGATCTGCTCAGGAAGAGATGATGCCTGGACACTATAAAGAATCTTTTTCTTCTGATTGAACAATAAATATATAAGTAAGTACCTCTTCTTTACCCATTATTCTAAATCTTTATTGATGTCTATATAAACAAAATATTTGCCCCGGACCAGCCCATCTTGGGAACTTCTCTGACAGAGAGTACTGGCTTTGGAGTTGGACTTCCATTGTTCAAATCCCAGCTCTGTCCCTCACTGGCTGTGTGCTCTTAAGCAAGTTACTTACTGTCTCTGTTCTTCAGTTTCTCCATGTGCGAAATCAAAAATGAAATAATTTAATCTGTATAAAACCAGTGCCTGGCCCATGATAAGAACTCAATAAATACTATTATTTTTTTTAAATCATTCTCTGATTATTTCCTTAAGATAGATTTCTAGAAGTAGAACTGCTAGTTCAAAGGCTGAGTGTTCATGGGTTTTTGATGGTATTGTGAAACAACTTTCCTGGATGTTTGGTCATAATCTTTTTAAAGCCTGTGATTTCATCACATTTTAAAGTGGCCTATTTAGATCAGCCAAAATAAGAATAAAAAAGGAAAAAAAAAAAAAAGAAACAAAAGAACAGAGAAGAGTCAAAGTTGAAAGAGAAAAGAGAGAATAGAGAAAGAAGCCCTCTATTAAGTATTTCATTAAAATACCGATGAAAAGAGAAATCATCCTTAGCATTTTAAATAGTTGTGACTATTTTTAAATAGTTGTGAATAGTTGTAATCAACAGGGGCCAGACATACTATTTTGTATGTCTGGCCCCTGTTGATTACAATCTGATATTTAAAGAGG
>NW_011888805.1:977051-980176 GCF_000151845.1 Pteropus vampyrus
TTTTTGATGGTATTGTGAAACAACTTTCCTGGATGTTTGGTCATAATCTTTTTAAAGCCTGTGATTTCATCACATTTTAAAGTGGCCTATTTAGATCAGCCAAAATAAGAATAAAAAAGGAAAAAAAAAAAAAAGAAACAAAAGAACAGAGAAGAGTCAAAGTTGAAAGAGAAAAGAGAGAATAGAGAAAGAAGCCCTCTATTAAGTATTTCATTAAAATACCGATGAAAAGAGAAATCATCCTTAGCATTTTAAATAGTTGTGACTATTTTTAAATAGTTGTGAATAGTTGTAATCAACAGGGGCCAGACATACTATTTTGTATGTCTGGCCCCTGTTGATTACAATCTGATATTTAAAGAGGGGTTGACTGTGTTGCCCTTCCATCTCCCCATGCCCTCCAGGAATGACTCTCTGAGAGTCAGAGAAATCTCAACCAGATTCCACAATATCTACCTGGGATCTAGCACTGTGTCTGTAATAATTAATAATTTACTTAAAGTAACACCAAGATAAAAACATTCACCTGATAATGTTAAATTCTGCATCCTCAAACTCTAAGTAAAATTTCGGGAAAAAAATGATTAAGATTTATTTTTCATAATGTATGCTAGCTATAGAATTTTGAACTCAATGAATTTACTCTTTTGATTTCCAAAAGATCTCCAGGTTCTCCTATAATGCAAGAGCTAAGTTTTGCGGGGAGGGAGGGTGGTCTTAAGCAAGAATCATAGATTAATATGGCTATATTTATAGGGCCTTAAATCACTTTTTATAAAGATAATGTGACTTCTTTATATATCATTGGATAATATTTAAACTTAACACAATTAGTGCTAAGGGGCAGCTAAGGGCAGAATGAAGATTATCATTTTATATGTTATTTTTTATTTCTGGAAGAAGAACAAAACCAGAGCAAACAATTCTTTTTAATGCCATGGTCCCATTCTCAGTACATTCCAAGCACATATTCCTCGGTCCCAACTAGGATTCACTACTGGGGTGAATTTAGAGTACCCTAGGAAAACAAGGTATCTTCAGAGAAGATAAACAGAAATTAATTTCTGCCATTTCAAAAGATCCTGTGCAACAATAAATAACAATTGCCTTCAATCCCCTACCCTACCTCTGCCCAATCTGAAAAATCAGGGTTGAACAAAACACTCTAAATTACATAAATGGGCGAATATATCCTGCCAGGCTCTGCAATAGAATGTGCTTTGAGGTTGCAAATATAACTTAATCTTTGACAATGGCTCTTCCTCTCACCCTTTACATCTACTTTTTCTAAGTAGTTCAGATGTTCCTGTTTTCAAGTTGTATAGCTTCCGGTATAACTCTCGTTTTAGTGAAACAAGTGACCACCTGCTAATGTGGGTGCCCAGCCACCCCAAAGCCTCACTGTGCAGATTCCCCACATGCATTTCACACGTGCTTAGAATCGTACTTGTTCAGCTTTCAGATCGCCTCCTGTCTATCCACGCCGAGGTTTGGGTCAGGGAAGAGAAGGTCTAATGACACCCCTATTGTGTCTCTTTAATTCTGAGTATTTCTTGTTTCTCTTCTTAGCCCTCTTTTCCTGTCTGGACTTCTGGCAAATGGGCCACAGCTCTGTCTCAGATGAGACCCCTCTTTCTTTGAAAAGAACAGACTCCATTTGAGACTTAAAATGTGTATTAGTCAGGACTCCAAAGAAACAGAACCAACAGATTATATATATATATATATATATATATATATATATATATAATATTTATATATCATATATATAAATAAATTTATTATAAGGAATTGTCTCATGAAATTATGGAGGCAGAAAAATCCCATGATCTGCTATCTGCAGGCTGGAGACCCAAGAAAGCCAGTGGTGTAATTCAATCTGAATCCAAAGGCCCAAAAAGCAGGGAGCCAATGGTGTAGATTCCAGTCTGGGTCTGAAGGCCTGAGAACCTGGACTATCGAAGGCAATGTCCCAGCTGAAGTCATCAGGCAGAAAGGGCCGGATTCTTCCTTCTTCCACCTTTTTGTTCTGTGCAGGCCCTCAGTGGATTGCGGGATGCCCACGCTCATTGGAGAGGGCAGACTGCCTTACTGAGTCCACCGACATAAATGCTCATCCCATTCGAAGCACCCTCACAGCCACACTCAGAAATAATGTTTAGACAAGCATCTGGGCACTCCATCATCCAGTCAAGTCAACACGAAATTACCATCATAGAATGGGATGCTATATTCCCAGACAATTCCGTACAGGGAACACCTCATGGCATTTAGAGACACTGAGGTATGAGGAAGGCTGAGAGAAGAAAGGAGTCTTAGCCCCTCGACTCAAAAGCAGCTAACTCTAAGTAAATTAAATTTGCTCTATCGCTCTCCTCTAAGTGAGCGTGGGTTGTTGTTTCACAGTATTTCTGAATGTCTCTTTACTCAACTTATATTTTGCTAAATTTTATACTAAAGTTATAAGTTAGCTTTGACATAATTGCCAATTTGTTTTCTGAGCTATTCTAGGAAACTTAATTATGGAGCCCTAAAGGAAATTGAAACATCTCTCTGCAACTTACAAAAATCTACTTGTAATTCAAATTCTGAGAAATAACGTATACTTACACTACACACACACACACACACACACACACACACACACACACACACACGCACGCACACACACACATAGTTGTGCATTATAAAATATTGACTGTATTCTGTGGAGACCATTAATGGGATTTGGGATGCTGACTAATCCTACTCCTTCTCTCCTCTGGGTTCTGACCATGTTAATATACACACAGGTGACAGATGGGAGGACCCAGAGCGCTGCAGAGGTGGGAGAGAGAGTGTGGCTTCCTTTCCCTCCCCAGCTGAATCTGGCTTGCCCTTGCAGTCATTGGCAGTGCAGCTGGAGAACCTCAGACAAAAGGTGCCCTTCCTGCAGCCTTCACCACAAGGGAAGATGAAACGGGGAGGAGATGGAGCCGATGGCCTGTTTTCCAATGATGGTTCCACTTCAGCATTAGTCCGCTTCATAGCCTGCGAGGCTCTCCCATCTCTCTAGTCGAGAAAGTCACTCCTTCTTCCAAAGTGAGGAGATGAAGCTTCTTCCTCCAGTAAGTCCTAGAGATGGT
>NW_011888805.1:981446-982769 GCF_000151845.1 Pteropus vampyrus
AGCCTGCGAGGCTCTCCCATCTCTCTAGTCGAGAAAGTCACTCCTTCTTCCAAAGTGAGGAGATGAAGCTTCTTCCTCCAGTAAGTCCTAGAGATGGTAGACATATCAGTAGAGGGGGAGGAAGCTCTGGTTTTACGTGTTAAGGTGAGTTCAAGGGAAAAGAAACACCTTCCTTCAGGACAGATAATTGAAGTGAAGCGGCAAATTTAGTTTCTCATATTTTATGTAAACTCTTGGAGGGTAGGCATAAGCTGTAGAGAACTGTCTTTAAAGCAATCATGATACAATAAAACCATATCTTAAGTTTTCATTTTACATCTAGACTGAACCATTCACACACACACACACACACACACACACACACACACACACACACACACACGCAAATAGGTGAAGTTATGGAAGGAAACACACAAGAGCACCTCTGAGTGATTACATTAAATGTCGCGATTTTTTTTCATTCTTTGATTTACCTATTTTTTTGTAAGTTTTCCAAAATATTAATTCTGTAATAAGATTAAACACTCTGGAACTTTTGAGCATAATCTGCCCTAATACTTGAAAACAAACAAACAAAAAGAAACATCTTTGTCAACCCATCACTGTCCTGGGAAAACCTTGGAGGCAGATGAAAAACTGGGAAGGACAGGAAGGTTAAAGCCAACAAGATTAAGCAAGAAGAGCTTTCGATACCCAGAAATGAGGGCCGGGCAGGATCACATGTCCTCATAAGACACATGCAAGTACATTCAAAGGCTGTGAGAGAAATGAAATATAAGTGATGACAGCTAAGTTAATTCTGATTGTGACATTTGGGGATACGTACAAGCTGGGCTTTTATAACCAGTGGACTTTCCTCAAATATTCTTCCATTTCAATGGTTTATTTAATCCTTTATTTTCCCTCGATAGACGTATTTTTAATTAAAAATTAGGAATATATATTTACGATCTTATTTTTAAAGGTATATTTTCGTTATCACATATAGAAATACTGAGAGAAGGAATAAGCTCACGTTAGTTCAAACGCAACCATTGTTCAGGTTTTGGGGTAATTTCTTCAGTCAGGGGCACTGCCTACATCAGCACAAGGCCACAGCCACATGCCTTATGTGGTGACGGCCAGTTAAAAGGAGAGAGCGTAGAAGTTTAGAGATGAAAGATAGCTCGGGCAAAGCAGATTTTCTTCTGGGTAGAAGCTGTTTATAATTTTTCTGCCTTCAATTTCATATAATATTTGTGACAAAGAGTTGCTCGGTTGATTTTTCTGCGGCTGTTTCTGTGGACAAAAACATGGTGTAGCGGGAAGACAGTGAGCTTGAGC
>NW_011888805.1:982819-989717 GCF_000151845.1 Pteropus vampyrus
ATATTTTCGTTATCACATATAGAAATACTGAGAGAAGGAATAAGCTCACGTTAGTTCAAACGCAACCCTTGTTCAGGTTTTGGGGTAATTTCTTCAGTCAGGGGCACTGCCTACATCAGCACAAGGCCACAGCCACATGCCTTATGGGGTGACGGCCAGTTAAAAGGAGAGAGCATAGAAGTTTAGAGATGAAAGATAGCTCGGGCAAAGCAGATTTTCTTCTGGGTAGAAGCTGTTTATAATTTTTCTGCCTTCAATTTCGTATAATATTTGTGACAAAGAGTTGCTCGGTTGATTTTTCTGCGGCTGTTTCTGTGGACAAAAACATGGTGTAGCGGGAAGACAGTGAGCTTGAGCCGTGGTCTCAGCCTGACATTTAGTGACTCTGTGACCTTGAGGAGGTTACCTATGTGCTCTCAGCCTTGGTTTTCTCCACCGTCAGGTGGACTAGAGGGAGTTAATGTGATAACACACTAATGTACCGGGCACGTAGTACTGCCACGTGTTTTTTAAAAGATTCCAGAAGAAATTTAGTATTGCTGATATAATTTTACTAATTTGTGTTTCTAATTTTACTTTTGACGCCTAACTATGTCATTTTAAAACAATATATATACACGCGTATTTGGTACCTAAAGGAAGAATTACTGTTCTTAAGATGACTTAGCTGTCCTTCACGAAATTACTTATTTTTGGTCATGGAAAAACCCCCTCTATGCAAATACAACTCCAAACATCTGGATTAGTAACTATATGTGCTGGAAGATAGGGATGATTAAGCCAAGTTTCAGCCGCTCCTTTATTTCAAGAAAAGGAAAAGCATTACTGAATTATAATTTGAGAATGACTCTTTGCTTAGATGTCAACAAAATGAAGCACCTCTTAGTAGCTGCTGATAGAAAAGAATATCGTTTGTCTCTAATTTATATTTATGTCCCCCTTTTAAATATATTCTCAAAATTGAGCGATAAATAAAGGATGTCAATAAAACATTTAGAAAATAAAGTCAGTAAATAAATTTTTTTTTCATCTGAGGGAGTTCCCTTTATAAACTCATTCCACAAGAAAAACTTAAGTATGGTTAGCTCAGATGTCAACTGTGAAATCAATTATTTAGGTGTGATAAGGCAATAAATGACATATCTGAGCTTTAAGGAGCTGTGATATATCACTTTCTTCAGATCATCTAGAAACACTAAGAAGACTCACTATTCGTCATCATTTTCTTTATTCTTTAATTTTTTTAATTTCTGAATTGCTTGTCACCAAGCAGAATCCCAGGGGTCCTCGAAACAGAATCAATATAGAACGATATTCTTAAGACCCGAGGGTGAGCAGCTGTTAGTGAACACAAATGTTTAGTGCAGTGAAAGAAGCTATGGCTAAATTAAAATTGTGATGAAAATTTAGAGAGGAGAATTATCATGATGCATAACATACATGCCTAGGCTTAAACGTGAATTTTTCACAAATCTCAATGTTTGTATGTACATTGCTAGTATTTATTCAAAAGACAAAATTTTAAAGTTCTTCTTTCCAGGAAACATCATGGCCTCCTGCATGAGTCGATGGGAAAGAATATTCAGAAATCTTACTAAAAGAGGCAGGACCTCTGCAAAGCTGAGTCAGCAGCAGTGTAGTAGCCATGCTGAATGCTAGTGCGTGGCAGGTGACATGCATCTCTGGACCCAGCCTTTGTCAGTAACGTCTTCGTACTGCCTGTTAGTAAGAAAAAAGTTTTTTTGATGTCAACAGTTTGCTCATAACTTTGAGGACTTCTTTTTCTTAATTAATAATGACACTTTAATTTCATCAGAGTGGAAAAAAACATTCCAATGTTATATGAAAATTATTCACCTTTAGAAAAATCCTTTCTAGTATAATATATCAAATCAAACTATTTTTACAGCTTTATTGAGATATTTTCAAAATAACATATGTAAGTTTAAGGTGTACAATGTAGTAATTCAATACAGGTACATATTGCAAACTGATTACCATAATAAGCTTAGTTGATCTTTCTATCAACATATAATTACCATTTTTTTGTGTGTATAGTGATAACATTTAAAATCCGCTCTCTTAACAACTTTTAAGTATATACTACAGTATTGTTAATTATAGTCACCATGCTGTACATTAGATCTCTCAATCTTATAGTTGGGAGTTTGTACCCTTTGACCAACATCTCTCCATTTTCCCCAACTCCTACCCACCATCCTACTCTCTGTTTCTATGAGTTTGGCTTTTTTAGGTTCCACATATAAGTGAGAATGTACAGTATTTGTCTGACTTATCTCACTTAGAATAATGTCCTCAAGATCCATCCATCTTGTCACAATGGCAGGATTTTCTTCATTTTTCATGGCTGAATAATATTCTGTATGTGTGTGTGTATCACATTGTCTTTATCTATTCATCCATCGACGGACACATAGATCGTTTCTATGTTTTAGCTATAGTGAATAATGCTGCAGTGAACATGAGGTGCAGACCTCGTCAACATAGTATCTGGGCCTCTGGCAGTGTTTGGATCCCTAAGGGATATGAAAAGACTATCTTCCTCCCTCCAGGGTTCTTTGATAGCTGAGATAGTGGATCTGCAAAAGAGGCCACCATGGTGTTATGAATTTTACCTTCAGAGTTTAGAACATTATTGCTCATTGGAGTTGACAAGGGCCTGCGATGTCACCAAGTGTCCCAACTGTCTGTGATACTTGAGGCTTTTTTTCCAGATCTTTATTTGGAATATTTCTCACATAGGGCTAATTCAGGGGGTAGGTTCCAAATCCATTAATCCAATTACCTATGATAAATAGTGCTTCGAGGAATATGATAAAGAACAAAGAAGGAGAGGTCTGGAAAAATCGGGAAAGGTCTGGAATGCAGCCCATTGTGGGAGAAGAAAACCCTGTAACCACTAAAGGAAAGGGTGATCTCTCCAATCAGAAATTCTCTGTTTTTCTTTATCTCCCATATTATCGGTCTCTCTCACAGAATCATTCACTCAGCACAGCCTTTCAGGATTTCTTCTTTTCCGTGCATTAGCTAAATTCCTTTGAGCCAGTGACAGTCTCCTGGTTGGCTGCCTCTTTTCTCATATAATGTAAATCTTTCCTGTGAAGATAAATTTGAGTTGAAATTTTTTAACGCTACCATAATATTTCTCTCTCACTCTCCTACTTCTCACTTGCAGTGACATTTGGGCCTTTCTTGTCTCAGCATAATGCATGCTCCTGTCATCTCTAATGCCAAGGGCAGCTGTGAATGAAATGAGCGTTAAGCACATTAATAAGCGTTGAGCTATTAAGGCCATTTAGCATATTAGCAGGCTCATTACTTCATTTTCCTACAGATGTTTTAGCAACGGTGCCCACCGTGCTCTCCAGTCATGAAGAAAATGGGAAATATTCTCAAGCAGAAACCACTACGTATGTGGACAGGATGTGAAGTTCCCATGCGGCAAATTGGATTGTTGATGGAAAATTATGCAGGCTCCAGCCCGCCTGATGACACGGGTGAGCATGGGATACCACACAACGAAGGAAGACACTAACCTGTGCCCACTTTGCCACCCACCTAGTGGTCTATAGGTCATTAATTTGAAAACCAAAAAGAAAAGGAGAAATTACAAATTTCTGTCTTAATTACAAGTCTTCTGCCCTTCAAATGGCAGCTGTCGAAGCAGGATAGCCTGAAGCTTCAGAAAATTGTAAAAGCTTCTTAATTTCAGTATAAAAAATGGACTAGAAAGGTTTAAGAAAACAAATGTAAAGAAACTCTAATTAAAAGAATCATTTCGGAACAAGCCTTGGAAACGTTTAGCATATTTTTTTAATTAATTTATTCTAAAGATGGTACTGAAAATATGTCTAGCTGCTTCATGGCAGAAGGAAACATCTCCAGCTTAGCCTTCTGTCTAGATTTGTTTTACCGTTATTGAAATGTCTAGTTCACTCATTGTAGGAAAAGCAACAGGCTCAGTATCTTTTCAGAAATAATGTACCCAAATGAGAAAGATCTTCTGTAGTGAAAGTGGTACCAAAGGAGATGAGCAAGAATGTTTTAAAACTGCAAGTTACTGTTGGAAAAAGTTAAACCTAATGTAAAAATTTAAATTATAGCTTCAGACTCGAAAATTCTGGTTTCCTGGTATTTTATTTGTAAACGTTAGAAACACTCTCAGCCATAAGTAATTGAAGATATGTTCTTAACCTGATATTTGTTGTTTACTTAAGAGGTCAATTGTCTTGGTGTTGGTACAACAGTGCAGGGAACCAGACTCTATGTTTTCACTCTACCATTCTCAGTATATTGGCTTTTCGTTCTGATTGCTGCTTCGTGGTGATCACATGGTTGTTGCTGCAGTGGTGGTCATCGCTGTTATCATCGCTGCTGGGAGAAGGAAGGAGGAGTATTATAGCTGCTGGGGTCTTATTAAAAAAAAAAAACCTTTTTGCCTTAATTTGCAAGTTCTTTGGATTTTTTCTTTTTTTTGTTTCTTTTTTTTTTTTTTCCTTTTTTTGGTTAATTTCGTTAGGGCCCTTTGTTGTTTGTTAAAAAAAATTGTTGATTTTAAAAGGAAACCCTTTTCTTTTTTCTTATTCTTGTTTTTCCCCACTTTTTGTTGTTTTTTTTTTCTTGAGTCACTCTCTTAAATGTTCCATCCAGTGCAACCACATTCTCCTCAACCCAGAGAAAGTAGCCACAGAACATGCCATTAGTAGGACAGATGTCATGTGACCTCGATGAACAGATCTTTCTTCAGCAAATTCTGCCTTGTTTAAAAATAAAAATCAAGAATTAACACAATGTATTGTTGGCTTATTACCACAGTTTAGCACTCAAGGTGATGTTCTTACTGTGAGACATGACAAAGGTACCTTTGTTCTTGACTTCAAAAAATTTTTAGCCTCAAAAAGTTATAAACATGACCAACCCTAAACCGATCTGTGAAGATGCAGAAAAGTTATGCCACCTTTCTCCATTTTTAGGTAGTTCAGTCAAATGTTGTATACTACTAAATGGCTTTTGACATACATTGACCAATTACCTTCCAGAAAGCTCTAAGCATGGATGAGAATGTTCCTAAACAAAAAGGTTGTGCATTGATCATTTATTCTTGTGTTTCATGTCCTCACCTTTCTTGTTCAATATGTTAAATAGGAGTGACCCCAAGGCAGGCCTGACTACAGTTGATAAAAATTTACTTCTAGGGAGTGTTGTGGGGAATCGTTACTTTTAGCTTTCTGTACCTCTACTCCCCATGTCTGTCACCAGCCAGCAGTGTGAAGTCCTGCCTTTGAGAAACTCATCCAAAGGCTGTATTTGTACAGACTTACTCAGAAACAGAAATTCTCTCTTGCCAGAATCTTTCTTTTCCCACCCACAGGGGTCAAGTTCGGCCAAGCAGATGCTCTCTCCTGAACTCTGATTCATGTGTGATTCCTGCAAGTGTCTTTCATGTTTTAATTTTAATAAAGTCCAACTTATCAATGTTTTCTCATGCATCATGCTTTTGGTGTTGTACCTAAAAATTCATCACTAAATCCAAGGTCATCTAGATCTTCTATGTTAGCTTCCAGAAGTTTTATAGGTTTTACATTTTAAGTATATATTAGGTTGGATTTGCTAACACAGTGATGAGTATTTTTGCTTATATATTCATGAGAAATATTGGTCTGTTTTCCTTTCTTGTAATGTTTTATCTGATTTTGGCATTAGGGTGATACTAGGCACATTGAATGAGTTGTCATCTCTTTGCTTACGTTACCCATCAGTTCTTGCACGTTATCTACTTTTTCCATTAGATCCCTGAACAGACTAGTCATATCTACTTATTTTAAATTACATATCTGACAACACCAACATCTGTGACATAGCCGAGTCTGATTTTAATGCTTGCTTTCTTTTTTCAGACTTTCTTCTTGCCTTTGAGCACATCTTATAATTTTTTTTTTTTTTTTATTGAAAACCGGACATGATATATTGAGGAATAAGATCTGAGGCAATTAGGCTTTCAGTGTGAGGTTTTATGTTAATCTGGTTAGGAGCTGGGCTGTGTTTAATGTTTTCTTTAGCTCTCGGTGACAAAGCTTCGATCTCCTCTAGTTCCCTTGTTGGTTTCTCTCTCCTGTTGTCTTTGGGTTTCCCTATGAACTCCTTCTTAAATAGATTCTGTGTCTTACAGCTCCCTTGGTTGTAATCCACTGTTATTATACTGAAGCCCTGTTGGTGTGGTGTTAAGATGTTGGAAAGGAAAAGTGTTCTATAATCTTATGATTAAATCTCAGTCTTCTGGTAGGCTAAGTCTCTGGGCTTTGACATTCGGAAGTGTTCTTAGCCATTTTTTTCCCCTCATGTGATACAAGAAGATTGGGAAAGCCTGGAGTCATGGAATTGCCCTTTCTGCAGGTGGGAAAAACCTCTGGTAAAGTAGTCTGCTCTGGAGGATGGGTCTTTGATATGGATAACATGCTGTGTGTGTGTTTCAAAATGATTACTTTGCCTCTGGGTATAATTCTAAATGTTACTTTCTCCCTCCTCCTTCCTGAAACAAGAGGGGATTTTTCCCTGGTCTTCACCAGGAGAATCTGGTGGAATTCCTGGAGATAAAACCCACAAAAGCACACACCCCACTAAGATGGAATCCCCCTAGGAGTTTTTAACTCTCAAGCTAGTACACACTAGCAATTTATCAAAATTATCATTTAAGTGTTCCTACCAGTTACTGACTCCAGCAGCTTCTGCTTCCAGTAATCTGATCTTAGATGTGATTTTATTTGCTTATCTCTCCAGTTTTGTGAAAGCAGTTTGACTTATGACCTCATTTCTTTGATAGATCTAACAAAAGTCATTGATTTTTAGTCTGTTCAGCTTTTTTTCTTGTTGTGAGAAT
>NW_011888805.1:989842-995769 GCF_000151845.1 Pteropus vampyrus
CTTCCTTCCTCCCTCCCTCCCTCCCTCTCTCCCTCCCTCCTTTCATCCCTCCCTTCTTCCTTCTTTCTTTCTGAAGCAGGTATGGCAAAATGTTAATATCTGTTTAATCTCAGTGCTTTGAATTCCCCTAAATTCAGGTTAGAGGCAAAGGTGGTAGCATTTCTTGAGGAGACCATCCTATTCATTGAGTGCTGAATTTACATTCCAGTCTTACTTTACAGTTATTAAAATAAAATGGGCTTCAGTTTCCATAAAAAGATCCACAGGAGTCAAATCAGCAAGAAAGCACAGAAACCTCCCAAGCTCATTACTAGTCCTTAGGCACGTTGAAAAGGCATTTTAAGGCATTTCAGTAGCTAACACTAAAATATGTTCTGAATGAGAAGATATTGCTTTGAAAGCTATGCCCTGTGCATCCTGTTTACCTGCCTTCCCTCCAAGAATTAGTAACGTTGATGAGAGTTTTCAATCAGACCGGTAAAAAAAGTCCTCAGATCACTACTCATGTCCACGCAGGGTTCAAATTGAAGCACCTTATTAAACCAACACACATGGATTTTGAAGTTATTTAAGACTTCTATTATCACTATTACTCATCATTATAATCATAGCAACAATAACTAAATACTTTAGTCTCTTCAGCATGTAATTCCAATACCGTCTGATTTTATGTATAAATGGTTTAACATGCCCACTATTAAAATCTTTATTTTCTCTTAGTCATAAGGAAAAGTTTATGTTTAATCAGAGATTTGCATCTTGCCTAGGATCTTGTTGACTAATTTCACATTCATAGTATTTGTTTTTCTTTCACATAGTACATATCAAATGTTTTGGCATGAATTTAGGTGTCCCTAGCATACTGTTACCTACCAGCAACAGCAGCTTCTGGATGGTACATTTGTCTCTCCACCATGGCCAGATTTTGCCATATGTCCTTCTGCTGAAGGTGGGTTGGGGTTGGTGCTTGTATTAGTTTGCTAGGGTTACCATAGCAAAACCATAGACCATGTGCCTTAAACAGTAGAAATACATTTTCTCACAATTCTACAGTCTAAAAGTCCAAGATCAAGATGTCAGTAGGGTTGGTATTTTTGCAGAGGCCTCTCTCTTTGGTTTGCAAATAGCTGTCTTCTTCCTGCATCTCCACAGAGTTTTTCCTCTGTGTGGGTCTGTGTCCTAATCTCCTGTTCTTATTAGGACACCAGACACGTTGGATCAGGCCCACCTTAACGACATCACTTTAACATAATACCTTCGTAAAGACTCTATCTCCAAATATAGTCACATTCTGAGGTACTAGGGGTTAGGATTTCAACATATGAATTTTGAGGGACACAATAACAGTGTTAGAAGCAGGGAGAGAAACATCATTTTTTTTTAATGCTCACTGTATTTGAGGTACTTTACATATATTATCTCATCCTCACAAAGTCTTATGAGGTAGGGGTTATTATTTCTGATTTACAGATGAGGAGACTGAAACGTAAAGTTGGGAAGTGGTAGAGCTGAGATGAACACCTAGCTTTGTCTAGTTCTGAAGTTCATGCTCTGTCCACCGTATCACATGCCCCTTTTGGCTCCTTCTACTGACTAACTTGTCCTCTTGGTTGGTACTATTGCCCACTCCCCAGCCCAAATTATCAATCAACAGATTTGGGGAAATAAAGATGGTTTGTCATTAGAATGGATTATGGGTTGTTATCCTAGAGTAACCCAAAACCTCAGCCCTTCCTTAAACCTCTAAGTCAACACATTCTCAAGAACTAAAGCAAGGCACTTGCTAGGGCGATTTCCTTTAATGTATTGTCCCAGCTTGGGATGCTCCAAACATCATTTAAAGCAAATCAATGCTCAAGGCAGTTGCTATAGAAAATGCCTGTTATCCGTTGGCCTGGAAATACCTCTTCAGAGTTGAGCACATTCCTTGCAACTAGGACTTATGACAAAATAATCCTTGAGTACAGGCCTATCACAAACCAAACACACTGATTTAATCCTTGAGTACAGGCCTGGCACAAACCAAACACACTGATTTAACATTTGCTTTGCTTCTTTTGAAACCGCCAGATAGGACGAGACTTGAGTGTAGGCAGAGGAGACAGCTGCCTCTGGGATGATTTCAGGACATCCCGGAGAATGTCCTTGGTTTGAATACTTTTCCTCCCACTGGATATGGCTTTTTTGTTTTGTTGGGTTGCTTTTCTTCTCGATGCCTAATTTTTTTGCTCTATTATTGTGAGATAAATTATTTTTGTATTATTAAGCAATTAACTCATATTCTATTTACAGTTCTCAGACTAAATGCAAGCAATTGCTTCCTCAGAATGTCCCCATTTGCAAATGAATTAGGTTGATTTGCAAAGGGTTCAGAGCTAATTCAACCTTTTGATTAGTACCGATGCTGACACAAAGCAAACAAGAATCATTGGATTTCAGACTTCAGCTCTGCCACACACACAAACACACACATTATTTCACATCTAATTATACAAGCAGTCTTCCCAGGCTGATCTGCTTTAATTTAAGGAGACTTTCTCTGGATTTGCAGTAACGAATAAAAATTAATCTTTAAATATTGGGTATTTGCCTCTGCACAGAAGAAATTATAAACATAGACAAAAATTATTACAACTAAAAAAGGATTTAATGACCATTTATTTCAACCCCTGGTTTTGTGGCTGAGAAAACCCACGCTTAGTAAAATTAAAAGATTCATCCAAGCCTTCACGATTAGTTAATGCCAGAACCAAACATTAACTCCAAGTCCTGGCATCTCTTTACAGCATCCTTTCCTACTATGCCCAGAGTAGATATGTAAGTTCATATGTAGGCTGGTTATAAATTGTCTCCACCCACCTCCAAAACTGGATTTAAAAAAAAAATGTTTTTTAAGACTAAAAATAAGTCAGGAAAAATCTGTGTCTTAGTCTTTAAAGATATTCAAATAACTAAGTTATGACTTCTGCCAGCTTCAAAAAAGGGAAATGCAATATTTAAAATAGTATACTAAAATATCTGTTTCCTAAGTTTTGTTCCAATTTACAGTAAATATTTTTAAACCTCTATGTGTAGTTCCTGTTACTTCCATGATGTAGCTCTGACTCTAAACTGACAGCCAAAAAAGTAAATACTGGGAAGTAAATGCAGTGCCAGAACCAGGGTCATTTACAGAAAATGCCCTGAAATGTTCTAAGGGCACACTGTCAAGTATTACGGACCTAGAGCTAGATCCATTTTGGTTCACGGGCTCATACTGACACGAATTATCTTGCTGCTCTTTTGCCAAGTTGCTCTAACCTTCAGATGGTCAGCATCATTCTTGGGAGCAGGTGCTTATTAGGATGCAAAGGACTTTTCTCAAATTCTGCCATTTGAGGTCTTTCTCATCGTATTTGGAAATGAGTACTCACTCCCATGTACTTTAGAAGAGCTATCAGCTGTGACTCCCCTACCCTATTGATCACGCATACTGACTAGTACCATACTTCCTATGTTCTTGTCCTAGCTCCCTTATTAAGATCTTAAGATGGCCATTTTCAGGTGTTTGTGCCCATTACAGGATCCAGGGCAGTGCTCTCCATGTAATATGTGGCCCAGAAATAGTTGTTGAATAAATAAATGACTAAGTGCATGTTGGCTAAGCTGAAAAAACACATGTGTTACAAACTAGTTGCAAAAGAATTTAAAAGTCTAGTGTGAAAGGACATATTATTTCTCATAAATGTATACAAATAGCCATTATTCTTATTAATCATACTTTTCTGTCTAGTATGTCAGTTTCTCTGCTGCTTTTGGATCTTGGTTTGTATTAATGAATATAATTTACACTGAAACTATCTAGGAAAATGCCTAAAATAGTCATGCTTCTTTTGTAGCAAGAGAAACTTAGAATAGTTCAGGTTTCTTAATTTACAAGTAAGGCAATCTAAGCCTTGAAAATTATATTGGCTCAAGGTCAAAAAGCAAGGTAATGGCAGACACCTGTGTCTGCAATGGATGTCAAATAGGGACTTAAAAAAATACTTATAAGTTGTAAAAATGCATGTACCCACACCTCTGATTTTTTCTGCCTTTATGCTAAATTAACTTTCAGAAAATAATAAAAAAATATAACTGGAGCAGTTAAAGAACCTACATAAATGTACCATTAACCTAACTTCGTGAAGAATGTTCCAGTTCTAAAGGGGGTTGAATATTGACATAGATTATTGATGTCAGGGAAGATGGACAACACAAAGGGACTGGCTTAGTATTCTAACTTTTCATAATGCTATAGACTTTTTTAAAGCAAAAAATAAAAGGGTGGACAGGTTGTAATTACAGGTAATGCCAATATAAAAAAAGCTTGTCACTTGAAAAACAGTGAGTCTTAAAGAATTAAAAAACACAAATTTTGAATGACTGAATAGTGAATAAATGAAAGACTTTCCTACATGTGCATATAATAAGCATTAATAATTTTTAGTCAAACTTTTATTGGAAAACAAAAATACTAGTCCTTATTTAGTTAGATGGTGAGTCTCAATTAAGGTTTTTGTTTTAAAAACTTCTAACCCAAATTTCTTTATTAGTGGAATGTTCATCATAGTTAACTTGCTTTTCTATCCTCTCTTACCACATTGGGCTGTGGCTCTTTTCATTTCAGTGGAACTTTTCATTTTCAGACTTCTGCTTTTCCCCGGAGTAATGTGCCTCTCTCTCTGAGATGCCTGGTAAAGCCTATTCATCCTTCAAGTCCAACTCAAATGCCCTCTGCCTTGGGGAATCGACCCTAATCCTCCATGTTAGCATTACATACTTCCTTCATTGCATGCCCACAGATAGCTTCCAGTCATGGCTGCCTTTTATTTAGAGCCTGAGTCTCCCAACCTTAGAGGACTCTCATTAGCTCATAGGAATCTACAGCTGGTCATTGTTCCATATGTAAGTTCTGACTCTGGGCTTCCTCTCTCATGACCGTTGCTCTCAATTACTTCCTACCTCCTCTTCTCCACCTTCCCAAATCCTTGCACTGTGGACTCTGGATGCAGTAGCTTTGAAGGTATTTTGATCACAGACCAACAAAGAAATCCTTTTCTTTTTCACAATTCAGAAAATACATGATAGATATACACATTTTATAAAACATTGTGCAATACATTCTGGTATCTCCTGTTCTCTTAAAAAAAAATAATTGGTTGTGTGAAAATTGCATATCCATATGCAAAAAAAGTAAAGCTATATCCTTACCTCATGTGATACACATTCAACTCAGAATAAACCATAGACTTAAATGTAATAACTAAAACTATATAACTTCTTGAAGAAAACATAGGAGAAAATCTTTGTTGCCTAGGGTTGGGAGAAGAGTCCTTAGATAAAATACCAAAAGCAAAATTCATAAAAGAAAAATGATAAATTGGATTTCATTAAAAACTTCTGTGCTTCCAAAGATACCATTTAAAAAATGAAAAGCAAGCCACAAGCTGGAAGAAAATATTTGCTAATCTTATACTAAATAAAGGAATATATTAAGGACTCTCATAATTCAATAATGAGAAGATAAATCACCCAATTAAAATGCACAAAAGATTCGAAGACATAGGCACATGAAAATGTGCTCAACTACGTTAGTCATTAAAAAAATTAGAACCGCAAGACATCACTACACACTTGCTAGAAAAGTTATCAGAAAGAGTAACGCTACCAACCCAAGAGAGTCTAGCGACTGAAACACTTACACATTGCTGCTGAGGATGTAAAATGGTGAGCCATTCTGAAAAACAATTTAGCAGTTTCTAAAAAGTTAAACATAAACTTTTCCTATGACACAGCAAGTCCATGCTAAGGAGATAACGAAGAGAAACAGAGACATGTTTCCCAAAGACTAACACACAGGTGTTTATAGCAGTATTATTTATATTAGCCCCAAATGTCCATCAACT
>NW_011888805.1:998624-1010162 GCF_000151845.1 Pteropus vampyrus
AGCTGAGTGTCAGAGAAGTTAAACAACATTAGTAGCAAGGGGAGACTTGGGCTAGGATCTATATTTATTTGCTTTCTTTTACACTATGCTACTGAAAGAGATGAGGATATTCCACTTCCAAACGTGTCACTTTGCCTTGAGGATTAATTTAAGCTGAAGGTCATTGAGAAACAAGAGGAACTCTGCTCTTCCCTTTCTGCCTAAAAACAAGGCATACTTTTCTCTTTGTGGGGGTGTCTGGCTTCCCCTCTCTTAGACCATAAAGAGGAGATGACTTGTCACTGGAGAAAGTATTGATTTGAGTCTGCGCAACATGCCTAATCAATAACCCATACCTTCCATTAGCTTCACCGGTATATTTATCTTCCCACACTTTACTGCCCTGCCAGCCAAAACCCCTTTTCCTTTGTCTTGTCACCTCTTCACAATTTTTCATCCTTTGTTAAAATGGTAAATAAGCTCCCAGGCCTAACCCCTTTTGGGAGTTTTACCTCTTTTCTGTGAGGCTCCCCATAAAATAAACCTGTTCTCCTGTTAATCTGCCTTTTGTCAGCTCAATTCACAGCCCCCAGCCTACAAAGCTAACACGGAGGACAGAGGAAAAGTTTTCCTTTCCTTTCTCTAATTTTTTACATCTGGTATCTCCAAATTTTTGAGAAGTTTTTTTTCCCCTCAGCCTACTCATTGTGTCTAGTACAATTATGAGTGGGTGGATGGATGGATTCATATAGTACAAAAGATGATTAAATTTAACATCTAGTCCTTACAAGATTGAAATTAGAGGAATATATATTTTGCTTCCCCAACATCTTGTTAATATTTTTTCAATTAAGAAGTCTGTAGAAACCCTGTATTCGTGATTTGAATATACAGCTTAAAAGATTCAGGAGACGGATGTTGATCAAGGTCACAAGTCATTGGACATTATTGTTCAATTGTTCAATTATTGTCATTAGACATTATTGTTCATGATTGTTCAATGAACACTTACTGTTCATTGGAAATTATTTCTCACCTCAATACACATTTGAGTATTCTTATTTGCACTTTAAACAGACATTTCAAATAGAAACTAACATGGTCTTGGATAAATACATTAAAACAATTAGTTAACTAGTTATATCATTTTTTTTATTTAAATATACATTTCCTTTCCCTATATGAAAGGAAAAAGGTGGGATGAAGAAGTTGGGCAAAGAATGTGTGTACGCAGTAGAAATATCTGACATTTTTGTATGTGAAAATGGCATACTTGGGCAATCCAGCTGTGGCTTCTGTGTTAATTTAGAAACAGAGTTGATTCGTGTGGTCGCTTTGCCTCCAGATTACTATTTCATTGAAACTAAAGTAAGTATTGCAAGTTGATCAAAGCTGACTCCTTTCTTAGCCAAGCCTAAGAAAACTGGGTCTTGTTAACTCTAATGAGGACAAAATAAACAATGCTTGCAGTTCATCTTTGGCACATGAACTATATTGTTGTCAGGGAATGACACATCATTCCAAGGTCTCTTCAAATGCATAAGCACACAATATATATTGACATTTTGAAAACAAGTAAATTTGAAGATTTTTGGAAATACAATTTCTAAATAAATAATTTTCCCCATAAATTTCCAGCTCCATGAAGAATTTGATACTTGGTTATTGAGGGTCTACTGTGAGGCAGGAGCCAGTGCATTATAGAACCTCATAATGTTTTAAATACAAAAATTATCTTTATTAGAACAATTGATGCAAATAAAATTCTGTCAAAATAATTTTTTTTCTCCTAAAGGGGATCTTATATTTAGCAAATTCCCTGCATTTATTTCATACTAATTATTTTATTTCAGAATTGGATAAATTATAGGAAGGTGATTATTATTTTGAGTTCAGAGAAAGAATCTTATACAAATTTTCTAGTGTTACAAACCTCTAATTTTTCTCTCTAAATATTTTAAAGATTTAACAGTAATGTTTAGAAAGGTTTTTCAAATGTCATATTTAAGTACTTTCTCCCCAAGGACTACCTCATCCTTTTACCAATTAACCAATCTGATGGCTTCTAGCCAAAATAAACCCTTTAGCAAAATTATACTCATGTACTCACCATGGTGCAGTAATTTAAACACTTGGATTCCAGGAAATGAAGTTTTAAAACATGTTTAGGTAAATACTTTTTAACATTATCCAAATGGCTCCATTAACTTGATTTACAAAATTGTTAGCAATTTCTGTTGCAAAGCAAACTTTCATTTCAGCAGAAGGCTATTGCACCAATGTCTTAAAAATAACTCTCACCGTGGGGTCAATCCGATTTTGTTCAGGCCCGCAGAAATTTAAAATTGACTTAAATCATTAAAATGCAGCTATTTTGCAGGAATACGAACAGCATAACACTCTAAACTGAACTCTAAACACTAAATCTGGAGTCAGGATGCTTGAGTTTGAATGAGAACTTTTAGTCGCAGCTGACATTCTTTGACAGAATTGAAAAATGATATTCATTTTACAGAACTTTTTGAGGCTTCGATATCATAATTATGTAAAAACTCTTCAGAAATAGACATTCAGAGATTATTTTCTTTACTTGGGATGAGAGTATTCACAATTGTAACTGAGCAAGAAAAAGTCAGCTACAGCAACAGGCAGACTTCAGGTTGAAGCTCATTCTTTGCCTTTGCTCTTGAGCTGGGATTCCTCCTTCACCTCTGAATAAATCAGAGCCTCTTCACTCCCAAGCTGTTGCTGACCCCCTGCCTGCCACCGGAGCCTCCCTCTGTGTGCTGGATGCCAAATGAGCCCACCTGTTACTGTCTTCCACTCCCACTCCATTCTAGCTTTTTTCTCACCTGCATTGTCACATTACAGTTGACCTTTGAACAAGAAGTTGTTAGGAGCATCGATTCTGACCCCCACCCCAGCAGTGGAAGATCCAAGTATGACTTTTGACCCTACAGTTGGCCCTTTGCACCTGCAGACTCAACCAATGGTTGATCGAATACGGTATTTTCTTTTTTTTTTTTTTTTTTTTTTTAGTTGGGGCACCCTTTGTTTGCCTTCCCGGTTTGCAGGGACTTTTTCGTTTTTTATTCCTTTTTTTTTTTTATTTTAAATGCCTACAGCACCTAGTCTTCCTAGGTGGTCTCCCATCCAAGTACTAACCAGGCCCGACCCTGCTTAGCTTCCAAGATCAGATGGGAACAGGCTTGTTCAGGGGAGCATGGCTGTAGACTACAGTATTTTTAATCCAAGGTTAGGAATCCACGATTGGGGATGTGAAACTACTGTTTCCACCCGAAGTTGATTGGATCCTAGGATGCAAAACCCAAGGATGCGAAAGGCCAACTCTATTTATTGAAAAAAAGAAAATCTATGTAGGGATGTAAAGTACAGCACCGGGAACACAGTCAATAATATTGCAATAACTATGTATGGTGTCAGCTGGGTACTAGATTAATCGGAGTTATAGAAATGTCTAATCACTATGTTATACACCTTCAGGTAATATAATATAATATAATATAATATAATATAATATAATATAATATAATATAATATAATATAATATTGCATGTCAGATGTAATTAAATTTTTTTAAATTGAAAAAAGAAGAAAAACGTCTGTGTACAAATGGACCCACAAAGTTCAAAATCGTGTTGTTCAAGGGTTAACTGTAGTTCATTTATGTAAAAGTATCTATTTCCATGGCTTTCACAATCGATTCCCCTGGTAATAGTCTTTTGTTATGATTGCAAAAAAGTGGTATTATAAGATAACCACTTATTAAATAGTAAACTTTAGTAGCAAGTCACATATCAAAAAAAGACCGATAAAATTATTTTTCTATACCAAACCCAAAATGGTGTCTAAAACAGCATTTTCAAGAATGTCTCACTGACCATGTACCTCAGAGTCACATGGGTGCTATATAAAACGCAGATTTGTCTAGAAGGCTCAGTCATTGCCTGCCATTCAAACTCCCTAGGGAAATGTTGCCACAATGGCATTCGAGTGTGGTGATAAGCAAACAGTCAACACTGAATCCGTTTAGATTTACTGAGGAACCAACAAATGTAACTACAGTTTGACGCTTCTCCCTTTCATTTTCCTCTTGATCCGCAGCACATTCATTGTTACTCTCCCATCCACCACGGAGCCTGTGAACCATTTTGTCCAGCCCAAAACATGTCGTGAGAGGTGGGGGCAAGTCCTTCTTGTACACTCAGTCTTGAACTGCTTGTTTTCTATTTGCTCCTCAATCTTCATCCCAATTTTGCATCTGAACCACACTGTAGATGAGAGAAGTAAATTAATCTTGAAGGGAGTGACATGGAGGAAGTGGCAATTACTCATAATAGTGCTAGGTCTCTACATAGTGTGACAGTATGCTCGCCAAAGAGCCAAGTTTTTTAAGATGAGACGAAATTAATAAAATATCATTTATCTCTCAGCTGATTTGGCAAACTTCTCTATAACATTGCTGGGTCTATGCAGCTCTTTCAGCTTAGTTACTAATTCTAGATAAATAATCACCACTCAGATGCTCGAGCTCTCTTCCTTCATGATTCTGGGAAACACTTGTTTTGGATATCATGGACCAAACAACAAGCATTCATGCTCTCTGTAGTCCTTGGCGAGGCCTTGGATGTCGTGTAACGGGCAATGCCTCTGAGACCTGGACAGCCTCGCCGTGAGAGCAACTGCCAAGATTAAGCTGATAACAACAACAGATGAAATTAAACTTTGTCTGGTGACACCGAAGGGCTAAGATTATATTTGCATTGAGTCTATAAATTCTTGTGCATTTGTTTATTTTTTCATTAGGATGTTTTGAACTGAGTTTCATTTTGAGAAAATTGTCTGCCATGAGAAGTGAGCCTGGGCAGAAAAGGCACCACCTGAGTAGAGATGGCACGAGAGAAAAACTATTACAAAGAACTTGTAAGTTTTTTTGTTTGTTTTGTTTTCATTTTCTATCTTGATAGAAATTATAATACAGAAACAAATGCATTTGCATTTGCAAAATGCAGCTGATATCATGCTTTTTTTGACAAATCTATTAGGGATCTTACCATTATTTGGGAGCTGACAGCACAGCTCATTCATTCTCTAGTTATTTCTGTTCTTTTCCCTACTGGCCTGTTGCTTTCCTGGTCATGACCTTGGTCTGGGTCTCCACACTGACTGTGCTATTTCCTATGCTGATTCAGCTCAAGACCCTCTTCCCTTGGCACCATTCCAGGAATGACCCTCTACCCAGAACCCAGGTCACTATCATCATTTTAAAATTTTCCAGAATGTTCACTGGGAAAAGTCATTATATTCATCACAATAAAATTTATGAAGTGTAGATTAAACACAGAGTAAGAAATATAGAGATCAACAGACAAATGGAGATTCTGAACACGTACTTTAGCAGAGATTCCATACATGCATAAGGCATGAGAATTTAGGGGGATTATATTTTTTCTTGAATTCTTGATCTACATAATATTGCTCAGCACCTCGGAGCCACTGAAAATTAATTATAAAGGTATAGAGGCCCCCAAGTAGCCAGATGCCTCATTTTCTTCTGAATGGAATTAAAAATTCAACAGACCTGTTATAAGGCATAAGACTCTCTAACAAGATAAGTCATGGTCACTGACCTTTCACTCCTTTCTCCTTGTCAATTGCTGAACAAACATATGCCCCAGGAAAATGGGACATGTCACCTTGGCAATGATCCTGGCTCCTTTTGCTAATGATCCCTGGCAGCGGAAAATGAAGAAACTCTGCTTTTGGAAGAGTCCATGAAAACCTATGGGCCAAGAGTCAATAGAACTGTGGTATCCCCCAAGGAACTAACCATTTGGAGACAAAGCATGTGAGGAATTCTCAGGACTTTCTTTTTTGCCACTCTCTGGAACCCAGGAGAAGCTGAGTGGGCACTTGATGCCACTGGCTAAACTCCAGACCAGCAGAGTCAGTGTGGTAGAATCTGTTCCTCTGAAAAGAAAGTAGTTCACATCAGGGTCCGGACCATCCAGAAAGATGGGAGCATCGGCCATTTTGGATTTCAGGATATGAAAGACAGTAAATGCACAGTTTTAGAGGCATACTACTCAAATTTGGATTCACTATTTGCTAGCTGGGTGACATGACCTTGGGCAAGTGATATTCATTGTCTTGATATTCATTTTCATTGTTTATAGAATGGAACTATTCATAAAGTCTTCATAGGGTTATTGTGTGATTTAAAGAAGATAATACAACTGGTGCTAGTCACATGGATATTCCCATATTTGGGTCCTTTCAAGGAAAACCTTGACCTTTTTTATGAATGTATGCAGAATCTCCTAATTATTGGACTCAAGAGGTTTTAATATTACCTGAAATGTTGAGGAATACTTTTATGATTTATTATTAGAAATTCAAACATATTTTTTGCCTTTTAATGTGGTTGATGACAGGGATGAAACAAAATGGAGTTGTAATTATCCCTGTAATCATATGTATGAAAATCTGTGTTCTGAGATCTGTATTTGAGGAGAAAACTGGAGAGCCTCTAGGTTATTTCTGGCCAAACATATGTTTGTTTGGCCAGCAGAGCAATGGCCTACACACATGCATACACACATACGTACAAAGCCTCTGACAAGTTAAGAAATAGAAGAAACTTATTTTTTTAAAGAATGCATTAGTTATATTTTCAAATAATACGCTCAATATATTTTTGTTCAACCTCAGAGAGCTTTTTAGGTTAAAGAGCTCTAAGTGTAAAGCAATGGAACCAATTTTTAATCTGAAAAAGTTCAATCTATACATTATTTTCCAGTTTCCAGACTTCTGTTGATATATGTTGCTATATCATTAGAGATGATTTTACCTACAAATAGTCAAACCCCTTTTTTAAAGTGGCATAAACTATAAGAAACATATACAAAAATAAAATAAAAATTTTATAAGGAAGATATTGTACGTGAAACCATATTTTGCATACTCTGGTTTTGCTACTTAAAACTATAGAATCTTGGAAATTATTAAATCCTGTACCTTCGTCCACTCATTGATAACATGACAATAATCATAGTACCTGCCTCAAAGGGGTCTTGTGAGTTTTAAATGAGATAATATATGTAAAGAACTTAGAATCATTCTTGGTAAATGATATCAGCTGTTTTTTAGTAATGGCAATAAATGTTAGCTATTAAGATTAGGAGTGAGTACTCAAAAAATGAAAGCTATCATTATCATTATCATCATCATTATCACCATTCAGAGACTATAAGTGAATTAGAGAAACATTCATTATGGAATTTTTCACTCACCAGATCTACTCATTGCAGAACATAAAACAAATCTTCCTTCCTCTTAACCAACTTCCTCTAGTCATAGTATAATTGAAGTGTTTATAAACAGAAATCTCCAGGTCAGGCTATATAGTACATTTCTGAGACTTCTTAGAGCTTAAATTTAAGGCAAAGAAATGCAAAATAACTCCCCAGAAGCTATCCCGGCCTTTCCAGCAGCAAGAAGTACTTGTATGAAGATTACATTTATGCAAATGCTGACACGTACCCATATGTAGATGTCCTCATAATCACTTTGATCAGAGAGTTCAAATTCCCATGGGCTTTGGTAGTTTGAAGTAGCCAGATTTCAATGAGGCTCTCTAGGGAGTGCTCTAAAGTCTTACCACATCATTTAAGACCAAAGAGTTATAGGATCTCGAAAATAAAATAGCCATCTTTGTTGTCACCTAATTCAGCTTCTTGAGCAATGGAGGGTTCTTCATCCACAAGAATTCTTGTTGAGTCCCTCTCTTTGTGGAGAGCTCAATCAGTGACTGGGCTGTTGAACAACTTAAGTCATTATAAACTTTTTTCACATGCTGAACTAAAGTTAACTTCTCAGAACCTGCGACCTAATCTTATTTCTGTCCCCGAAGATAAGAAATCATGTCAGTCTCCTCTTCTCTATGAAGATTCTTCACTCTTCACAAGCTTTAAAACAGCTCTCACATCGCCCCTTAGTTTTCTCATCTCCAGTTCTTCTAGCCATTTTCATCCATTATTCTCAAGTATTATCACAAATAGGACAATGGGAATATTAATTCCAGGGCGGAAAGTTCTTGTGTTTGCCTGTTCAGTATCCATTTGCTTCTGCTTCTATTTACAGGAATACTCTTTCATATGGGAACCTACCTCCTGTGGATTGGGAAGCAATAATTCTATCAGCTTCTAACTCCTCCAAACCAAGAGTGGGTATGTGACCTGCACATGGACACCCCAACCCAACACAGTGATTGGCTCAGGATGTGACCTCAGATAGGTCAATGAGAACCCACCTTAGGACTTTGCTGAAACTAATGAGAGAGGGATTTTCATTCTGCTAAGTTTTTAAAATGTAAGTAGTAAATGTTGAGGGACATGTTTGCTACCATTTAATGAGAATGTGTCTAAAAATAAATACAACAACATGGGAAACAAAAGTCAGTAAATTGAGAAAGTCAGATTTCTCCCCACAGTGAGCCCTTGGCTCCAATTATGCTGCAAGTCAGTTTATCTCTGGAATTTATAAGTATGACATCGAATATTTTTGTTGTTGTTGTTGAGTTTTATATATGTCACTTTCAACTTCCAACAAAATTAATTAACCCACTCCCCTTACCTATGCCATGGTAAGAAGGCAGAACCATGGCATAGGGTCCAATCTGCTCCCTTCATCCACCTCCCAGCAGCTCCCTAGGTCCCATGCGATTAGGACCCTGAGAAGTTGATGTTATCAGCTGTCTTAGTTTGGGATCCCTTGGTTGCAAGAAGAGAAATGGACACAATCAGCACAAAGAATAAGAATGTTTATTAGAAGGATACAACCGTACAATCATAAATGAAGCCTTCTTCTCATTTTTTGTTTTGATGTCATATCCTAATATATTGAGATTATTATAAATCTTGATTCCATCATCATTTGAATTAATTGTTTCTGGCAGGTGTGTATCTTCTGCATGCTTTTATGAGTATGACTTCTATGGCTTTATTAAACCACTTATACAAGAGCTGAGCAGGACAAGGCCTCAGAGCCCTGTGTTCCACCACCAGAAATTTATATAGGTTAACCTGACTATCAATTAATATCCTTTAGGTGCAGTTAGCCAGCCAGCAGCAAATTGTCTAACGTTTCCCTAATTCAGTTCATATTTCACCATTTTAACCATAACCTATCTCAAAGGAGACTTTAAAAAATACATTTCTTAAAAGAGAAAATTCATAACCATTGCACATGAATCAACTGTCTCCTCACTACTTTCCAGTAGTAACTTTTACTAGAGAACTTGCCATGGTGAATTGTCACTGTCTTTCCAACAGGAGTGTGAGTTCTTTGAAGGAGCCAAGCTCAGTGTCTATAGTGGCATATTGATAGATGTTCCCCAGTCCATTAGTTGTCACGAGTTAGGTTTTAAACATTTTATTTCACCTTGCATATTGATGTTTGAGGAAAGAGAAAGATTAATTAATTAGAAAAAGAAAGAGGCTTTGAGGGTATGGAAGGAAAAGAGAGATGGAGACTTTTGCAATAATCCAGAAGGGATTAGCTTGGCCTTTTTAAAGAATTTCTAAACCATGGCATTGGTCTTTGTTACATAATATTCAGTTTTCCTCAAAAACAGGGGTGTCCTTAATATTATTCTTATGCTTATTAACTATGAATCGGAAACTGAAAGACATTAAATAGATTACGTAGAAAGGAGAAGAAACAGAAAAAGGAGATAGGATGAGATAGGATGAAATGAACTATAGAGAGGCAAAAAGACAGAGATAATAAAGCTGGAAATGCAAAGCGCAGAACATGCCTGATTTTCAGCAGGTGAAACAAATCATCTCTTTCCTGGGCCACTGGCCCAGGCACAGGGGAGATTATGATTTGGTCCCTTTGATCTGGCCTCCAGGAGAAAGAGGAGATGAGCTGTTCACATAAACAGAAGATACCACTTGCCATAGACTGAATGTTTGTGTCCTTCCAAAATTCATGTTAAAATAAAATCCCAGTGCGATGATGTGAGAAGGTGGGGCTTTGGGGAGGTAATTAGGCTTAAATGAGGTCAAGAGGGTAGAATCCTCATGGATGAGATTAGTACCCTTATAAAAGAGACCTCGGTAAGCTTTCCTGGTTGTCCTTTTCACTACAGAAGACTCAGCAAAAACACAGTCAACTACGAACCAGAAAGCTGGGTTCACTGGGCACCTTATCCTTGGTGACTTCATCTTGGACTTCCCAGCCTCCGGAACTGTAAGAAATAAAATTCTATTGTTTTAAGCTACACTATGGTACTCTGGTAGAGCAGCCCAAATGGAGTAAGACACCACTATTTAGATTTAATAACTTAGAAAGATGAATGTGGGTCAGATAACCAGGAATATATAGTCATATATGTGGGAGTACTTCTATCAGCAAACTATTGAGTTTTTACAAAACGTGTATTTTAATTTGCATAATAACCCTGAGAAATAATACTACTGCTCTCCTTTTTTTGCAGATAAGGAAATTGAAGCTTAGATATTAAATAATAGCCTTAGGTCATTGCTGAATTTGTGAATGTGATTCTGTGCTATCCTTGCCAGGGTTCATATGATATCCTGGGCTCTGAGATTTCAGGACTATCCAGGGACTAACAGGTTAAATGTGTTTATCATTACCTCTTTTTAAGATGCTCACATCCTTTTTTTTTAACCATGACATTGTGTTTTATCACTCATTGTTTTTTTTTTAATAAGGTTTTTAATAAACTGTAAGGTTTCGGTTCTCATTTTAAAACAAGGAACAAACCCCTTCGTAAATGGAGGTGATATTCATCACCCCGAGGTCTGAAGGATATTGGCTTGCTCACGTGTTGAAAGGTAACGCAGCTGCCTGCAACAAATCCCTGATCACAGACATGGGAGGGAGACAGTGAAAGGGCTTTGCTCACAGCAAATGGAACATCTGGCCAAATAATTTAGATTTTCTCCTTTGGTTTTTCCCTCTCTCAAGTGCCATTGCATAACCTCTGAGGAGCACTTATGATCCTTGGAAGTAAAGCCAAGCCGTTGGTCATGCTGTCTTTCTTTCTTCTGTACTATCATTTTATTGTGAAAGCCATTATGAAGCGAAAACAAACAAATAAATAAATAAGTATAAAAATAAAAAGACCACTTCCCCCAGAAAGTTTTCAACTTACAATATTTATAAAGGCAATTAGTGGGATCTATAACTGGACATTAGTTCATTTCTTTAAAAATTAATTAAATATTAAATGAATGTATTATTATGAATAATGGTTTAATGAACTCAATAGCATAAAGTTTCTAAAAGCAAAATACAAGCACCTCGGAGTAATTCAAAGGATGTGATTTTCTCACAGAAACTACTTTATAAACAAAGTAGTTGCTAAAAGATAACACATTTACAGTAAGAAACACATTTGCTGCCATTTTCCAAGAGTCATTTTTCCACCTTCCTCTTTTAAGTTCCTACTTCCCCTCTGTTTTAGTACTTCTCAAATCACTGCTACAGAAAGTGACATTAAATGTAGAG
>NW_011888805.1:1010212-1018273 GCF_000151845.1 Pteropus vampyrus
CTCACGTGTTGAAAGGTAACGCAGCTGCCTGCAACAAATCCCTGATCACAGACATGGGAGGGAGACAGTGAAAGGGCTTTGCTCACAGCAAATGGAACATCTGGCCAAATAATTTGGATTTTCTCCTTTGGTTTTTCCCTCTCAAGTGCCATTGCATAACCTCTGAGGAGCACTTATGATCCTTGGAAGTAACGCCAAGTCGTTGGTCATGCTGTCTATCTTTCTTCTGTACTATTATTTTATTGTGAAAGCCATTATGAAGCGAAAACAAACAAATAAATAAATAAGTATAAAAATATAAAGACCACTTCCCCCAGAAAGTTTTCAACTTACAATATTTATAAAGGCGATTAGTGGGATCTATAACTGGACATTAGTTCATTTCTTTAAAAATTAATTAAATATTAAATGAATGTATTATTATGAATAATGGTTTAATGAACTCAATAGCATAAAGTTTCTAAAAGCAAAATACAAGCACCTCGGAGTAATTCAAAGGATGTGATTTTCTCACAGAAACTACTTTATAAACAAAGTAGTTGCTAAAAGATAACACATTTACAGTAAGAAACACATTTGCTGCCATTTTCCAAGAGTCATTTTTCCACCTTCCTCTTTTAAGTTCCTACTTCCCCTCTGTTTTAGTACTTCTCAAATCACTGCTACAGAAAGTGACATTAAATGTAGAGTTGTACGACGAGTTCTGATGCTGAGCATCTCCAGGTCCTAGAACCGCCCCAGCATCCTTAGCACTGGGAAAGAGTTGGTTATTTCTAACCCGCCAAGGACTTTAGGCGGTTCTTGGCTGCCCTGCGAGGTGGTTAGAAGTTTCCTTCCTCAGATGCCGGAGACAAATCAACAATGGGGTCCTGAGCCAATCGCATTGTTTTGATTCGAGTGGGCTGGGCCCGTTGGCATCGTTGTCAACCAAGAAACCCTAATTCAGATGCGGGGGACAAGGCTCGAACTGGAGGTTCCCCAAGCCTAGGGTTTGCCTACATGAACTGTTCGCTTAAATGTTTCATTCTTTGCTTGTTCTTTTTATTCTGTTTTATTCTCTGGAGACTTATGGGGTATCAGAAATTGTGTGACATATGAGAACCTATGAAGTAGAGAAAAGGGATGATGAACTATAGAAATAAAGTGGTTAAAAATAAGATCGTGACACTTGATGGCAAATGAAAGGAGACATCTGCTCAGCAGATAAGGGAGAAAGGAGCTTCGATCTCAGCTATGCAAACCTGTGAATAAGTGGGAACCCATGAATATAAGCAATTCAGCAGGCCGTAGGCGGTGTCTGACAAGCGCTAAGTGGCCATCGCAGGCCCCCCCCGGAGCAAGGTTGGTGTAATGTCAGGCTTAACTCACTCCCTCTCTCAGCAACCCTGGCAAGACCATGAAAAAAAACCAAGAGTGGCTTTTCCAATCAGAGCTCACCAGATTGCCAAGAAAGAGGAACCAGTTGAAGCTAGCTCAAGTATAGAGACGCAGGACACTGAGAAGTGTCCCAGAATCTAAGGCTGCTAAACAAAATATAACCCTGCCTTCTAGGGTCTGAGAAGCCCCCAAGAATAGAGTTGCCATCTGTCAGTGGTGGTGTGGCCTGTCATCTCACTCATCTCTACTTGCCTGCTCTGTTCCCTTCGCTCATCAGGCTTGCTTCTTCAACTTCTACACGGTCTTAAAATGCCCACGTTAAGTCCCAGGTTTCTAGTACCTTCCTGTTTCAAAGCTCTCTTGCCTGAAAAATCTCTGTGCAAAATAGTTGAAATTTTGAGATCAAAAAATCTGACTGGGAGAGCTCATTGGTCCAAACCAGATAATACATGGCTAACTCAGGCTGTCTTTGGAGCTTATTTCTGGCCAGTTAGTGTGGTGTCATATGTACTTATGACTCTAGAAGTTATGAATGGGACAGGCATCATGGAACAAGGCTATTATAGGGTAAACCTAGGTAATGGGGAGATAAATGGTGGTATATAAACATGGCGAGATGAGAAGTAAAGAGAAGAGCACATGCATTCGTTCGATGAACACGTATCGGGATCTTTATGAACCAGGCACCATACTTGGTGCTTGGAATATAACCTGTAAAGAGTTTATCATCTAACCAAAGTAATAAACTTATAAATACCCATCTATATTAAAATGGGATTGATGCTTTAATAGGGGTTTGAATCAATTACTGTGTGAAAATGAAGAAAAGAGAATTAATCCTTCCTGGGTGACTCAGAGAAATTTTCAAAATTGTAGAACTCAGTTATTACTACTAGATCTGGAAAAACTTACAGAATTTTTACAATTGATAAGTATAGAGCATTGTTATTTGATTCTCCTAGCACTAATGTGAAGTATACTGAGCAGATTATTGTATTGAAGGAGACCACATATCCAGTGTGGGGTAAATTTCAGACTAGATCCTAAGACCTTTGACTCCTAGTTCACTGTTTTTTCTATTTGTGTATGTTGTGTTATGTGTAGAAATGAAATGACTGGCCTATTTCATTGCCATCGGTAGCCCTTGTATTATGATTTTAACCTGCATTTCCTAAACTCAATCTCCATCACTTCCTTTGCAAAAATTCTTGTATTTAGAACACATATCTGTCCAAGTCTTGACAGAAAACCAATGACACACTCAAACAAATTGATCTGGAGAGAGATTAATAAAGGGATTATTTACAGAAGTGTGGGCGGGGTTTAAGGGCCTCAGCCCAGAATAGTGTAGGGTCTCAGAACTGGCAACAGCAAGGATCCATTATCACCGTTGCCACCCCTAGGTCTGAAGGGTGAGATGGGAGTGGAGCTACCAGAATTTAGAGAGGGTAGTACAGAGAAGCCACCCGGCAGGAGCTGTGGCTTTCGTAGGACAGGCAACTACAACTTCACTCTCCCAGCTGTCAGAACTCTGCCAATGCCTTCTCCTGCCCAAACCCACTGGGAGTCAGAAGGCATGAGAACCCACTAATGATATCCAGAAAAAAATCAGTTTTCCAGGGCAAGATCGCATTAGAGAAGGGTGAGAAGTGAATCCCGAGAGGTGAACTATAGAAAAACCAGCACAGGGAATAAAGGGGATATTCAATGTGGGAGGCGAGGTGTGGCTTCTAATTTGTTTGTTTCACTCTCTTTTCCCACTTATACATCTCTCTCTCTCTCTCTCTCTCTCTCTCTCTCTCTCTCTCTCACACACACACACACACACACACACACACACACACACACCATTCTCTTCTCTCCTTTCTCCTTGCTATGTCCTTTTGTATTTTGGAAATCTGACCACTCAGTTCACTGCCCTGGGTTTTCGGCCAGGAATCCACTCCAGGCCAACAGAGCCAAATCTACTTCATCTCAGTCTCTTGGTCATTGCAAGTCCTGAACTGAACTTGAGGGCGTATGCATGCTAAGGTGAAGGATGGGTTGCAAAGGAAGCACTTATATGATTTCATATGATTCTGTAGTGTTTGAAACCCTGTCCTTTTCAGGACTTTCTTGGTACAGCCAGAGTGACAACTCTCTGGGGTTATTTTGAGGAAAAAAATCTTAGAGATCCAGGTTGAAGTTTTTTATAAGCTCTGACTCAATGAGCCAGTGACTCTATTGTACCAGCTGCAGTCAATCTGCTTTCTGTATAAGGCAGAGAGAAAGCAGGTGGACAAACCTGGATGTAACAGATAAGTGCATCACAGCAGACAAAGAGTGAGGGCTCTTGGAGGAGATTAGCTGGAAAATTCTGCGTTGTTTTGTTTTGTTTACTCTAAGTTTATTTTTGTGGAGAAATAATTTATTTTTGGCTAATGAATGAAGTTTGCCTTGATTTCTACTTTAAAAAAATTAATAGGCATATAAATTATATTTATAATTTTATTTGGTAATATTTTTCCTCTCAGAGCCTTGATAGGGAAGCTGATTTTATTGTAAAGTAGAAAAGGAACAGTTTGAAAGGGGTGGGAGGGTGGTCGTGTTGATTTTATAACATGAAGATGAATTTTACAAAATCTCTTGTTTTAACTAATAACTTTGTGCCCATGAAAGTAAACCAAAATCTAATATTCAGATGATATTGAAACCATGTCTCTTTAATCAGAGGTCTCAAATCAACAGTGGGCAGGTAAGATGTTTCTAGAGAATCATTTGTTGTGTGTCCATCTCCTCTACCTCATGCTCGCCCATCAGAGCCCCCATGGACTTTTTCAATCTAATTATTCATCCATTGGGAGGCTACCCACATGTTAGTTTCCAGCACAAACTTGGCCCAGTCACTTCTAAATACTTTTTTAGTTCTCCTGCCACAGGTAATGGTTCAGTTGTCCTGGGATTATTTTATCCTAGAGATATCACAAAACTGAGCAGGGAGGATTCCAAGGAGGTGCTGAGGTAGAAGTACCTCAAAATCTTCTACAATAAGACAACATTTTGCCAAAAGAGACATTTTCAAGAGAAAATGTTCATTCTTTGGAGACAAAATGTCTGTTCTATTATCTTCACCTCTGCCTTGCCTTTTAAATTATTTTTCTTGGCTGGACTTTTTATAAAATTGGGAGGAAGTTTTGAGTAAGTGTCTAATCTGTCAATTGGGAAAGCTGAAGGACATCATACAATACTGACTATGCTCTAGTCTTACGATATCTGATATGCAAAAGTAGGAATGTCAGTTCAGCTGTAGGCTAAGTCATGAGCTAGGAAGTTTCCTCCTCTTCCACCTTCTCCCTCATCACTAAGGCTGATGTTTGTAATCCTGTTATTCCCAGCCAGAATATCCCATGGTCACAGTGTTTGCATTTTGAACCCACCAAAACAACCAACCCACTTGACTTCAACACCCTCAACCTGAAGAAGCTAGCTAGTTCTTACAGATGTGAGCAGAGAACAAAGTGTTTAACTTGGAACTAATTTCAGATGATGTGTTTGTATGTAAACTGGGACTTCTTGAAGAAATTGCTCAAATATACAGCAATAAAATGGTAGAACTCAGAGATCTTTAGCACATCATTGGGCAATCGTGTTTGGGGCAGACGAGGCCTTTTGGAAGCCTCAACTCTTGTCATTTAAAACTCGATTATGCCTCTTTTGCATAGGGGCGACCCTTCCAGTTTTACTGCAGGACTGTGGGGAGGTAAGAGCAGGACCTCCAGACCTCAGACTCAAATGTGGGAGAAGTTTCTAGTGGTTCAGCTTTGTTTGTTTGGTCTTTCAAACACACAAGCCAGACGGCACTAAGTAAGATCCAAGATTAGTGGCACTGCTGCTTGATGACTAATGCAATTAAATGAGTCTTAGAGCTGGCGCGGCACCACAATAACAAATCCCATAGTGTCAAACGCTTTTGCCAGACGGATTGCTCAACCCTTTGGAAGCGCTCTCAAGTGCACATACTCCATCACTGCAGGCCCAGTTCGTGGAAAAATGACATGGTACTCGTGTGGGTGGAAGGTTCCTGTCACTTTTGGGGGCAATCAATCCCATTATCAGCTTTTATATTGTCCTGATTTCCTCTCTCTTGGGCTAGTGGTATTTAAGTATGAGAAATACAATAAATTTAGGAGATCTAATAATTTTTTCTCCAAATATTTTAGGTTTTTCTAGAACAGGCCTGATTTCAAATATCCTGTCCCATCTAAAGGACATTCTGTACTCCTCAAATTGGGACCCAATTTTTACTTTAAAAGCAGATTACAACATTTCCTCTATTCAGTTTACTAAAGAAATCAACTTACCTGCCAAAGAAGGATGTATGTATTGAAAAGCAAGTTAAGCCTTGTCAAAACTTAATTGAATCTATTGTTCAATTCACTTATCCCAATAAATCAACAAAGCATTCAATTTTTCCTTCTGTCAATATTTACCACATGCAGGGAACCTGAGAGATTGAGCTTCAGTATGATGTGATGTCTCTCTTCAACAGTTCAGCCGAAGAGGCAAAATTGGCACTCACGAATGATTGTGAACGAGAAGTGTGGATTAATAAGTGTGGTAATTTCATGGCACACATTGTTACTGTTACAGAAGTTCAGGAAGAGGGAAACAAGTAGAAGAAAAATAGACAAGTTTATAAAGAAAAATAGACAAGCTTATAACTAGACAGAACTCTAAGGTCTTGTGTGACTTGGGTAGGCACAGAGGAAGAGTGTCCACGTGAGGAAAATGTGCAAGCAAAGAGACCGTGGTGGGCATGTATACTGAGGGGGAGCTGAAGGAGTGGGGGTTTGCACTGGTGAAAAATGAGACACAAAATGAAGATACATGAGGTTAGAATACAGAATGTCTTAAGACAGACAGAAGTATCCAGGCTTAATGGTGTGTTTGGAGGAAACCACTGAAAGATTTTGATGAAAAGCTTACTTTCAGAACCCTTAGGCTGGAAGATCTTCCATTATGATTCAAATAGTAGTAAGGAGGCGTGAAACTAACTAGGTATAAATGAACTGGAAAAGGAAAGAGCGATGTGATTAATATTGAAAAGGGTCTATCAAGACTGGATAGAGGGATAAAGGGGAAGACTGGGTCACTGTTTACTCCAAACTCAGTGATGGTGCCCATGGTAATCACTGAGTAAATCTAGTTCCATTGAATTGAGATGATGTTGATGCTACTGATAAAGAAAATAATTTAGAAGAACTTCTGTTTAGGAAAGGAGATGAATTGGTTTTGAGTTCCTGGATTGTGAGAAGATTAAAGGAAATTAAAATATCCCTTAGATAACCAAAGAGGTATGTGGATCTCAGGTGAAAGGTCATTGAAAGAATCACCTGCAAGAATGTGATACTGAAGTCATGGTATTGGCTAACGACTCTGAAGAAGAGAGCCTATAATGAGAGAAATCAAGGCCCAGGGCAAAGCTCTACTGCTATTCTGCCTTAAATCTGAGGACCAGTTATAGTCCACATGGAAGTTCTGCTCAGCTCCGAGAGATGCTAGAATACCAGAGCTGTGTATGTAATTCTACCATACTTGATAAAACGGCATTTTATTATTGAAACTCTGTGAGGGAGATGTATTTCAATTGTATTGACTTCTGATAAACTCAAAAAATAAGTTCATTCTCAAACTTAATGGAATGTGTTTCAACCTCCCGGCCCAAAGCACTATGTAAATCAACCATAAAAATAAGTAATATCCTTCACCATCTCTGTTTCTAATCTGACATAGATGATCGCACAACTACCTTGCTAAATTGCACAGTTGTTAGTATCCTGATTTTTATATGAGGAAATCAAAGACCACAGAAACTTGATAGCTTGATTCAGATCAAATAGTGAATGGCAGAAATAAAACTGTTAGCAAGGCTTTCTGATGCCAATGTTATGCTCTTTGTGCTATGTGATGAGAGGTCATGTTCAACAGTGAAGCAGAGAAGGCGAGACCTTTTCCAAAAAGCCTGATGAACAAATTCCTGCAATAGTAGATCTCCTGAAAGAATCCTCATGCGAAATAGACTGCTAACTTCTTTCTACTTCTTAATGCCCCACCGTGCACGCGCCTGTCAAGGTCAAGAGTTGAATTACAGTTCATTGCAGGTACATAGGTGTGGGATATATAGGAAGTAATTATGCTGCTGCATATTTATACTTAATAAATATAGGAGCTTCCCTGTTTACAAACTTGGAACTCACGACTGTCCATATAGATGAACAAAGCTAACAGCAAAACCCCATCATCTCTGCTCTTCACCAACAGATGGCACCAGGGTTGTACACAGACATTTTAGTCTCAACTAAAGTTTGTTAGTCTGGGGCCAAAATCATAAATTCTAGCAGGTAAAATAAATGAATGATGTGAGACCAGGATAAGACAATAAGGAGTAATAAAGCTTGTGATGGACCAGATAGGGCATGCCTGTGAAAACAGGGCAGCCAAATCTCAGTTCCAGCTGAGTGTTATCATGAGGGCTTGGGGGCCCACTGCTGCAAGATATTCTGATTTTTCAAGGTGGTATAAAAACTTATGTGAAAATCCTGATTTTTATGTGAAATTTCCTGGCTTTTAAATTTCACAGCCAATTCACATTTTATAAAAGCATTGTGCCGACCAGACACACCCACATCTGCAGGCCAGATTATA
>NW_011888805.1:1018323-1023348 GCF_000151845.1 Pteropus vampyrus
TGAAAAGGGTCTATCAAGACTGGATAGAGGGATAAAGGGGAAGACTGGGTCACTGTTTACTCCAAACTCAGTGATGGTGCCCATGGTAATCACTGAGTAAATCTAGTTCCATTGAATTGAGATGATGTTGATGCTACTGATAAAGAAAATAATTTAGAAGAACTTCTGTTTAGGAAAGGAGATGAATTGGTTTTGAGTTCCTGGATTGTGAGAAGATTAAAGGAAATTAAAATATCCCTTAGATAACCAAAGAGGTATGTGGATCTCAGGTGAAAGGTCATTGAAAGAATCACCTGCAAGAATGTGATACTGAAGTCATGGTATTGGCTAACGACTCTGAAGAAGAGAGTCTATAATGAGAGAAATCAAGGCCCAGGGCAAAGCTCTACTGCTATTCTGCCTTAAATCTGAGGACCAGTTATAGTCCACATGGAAGTTCTGCTCAGCTCCGAGAGATGCTAGAATACCAGAGCTGTGTATGTAATTCTACCATACTTGATAAAACGGCATTTTATTATTGAAACTCTGTGAGGGAGATGTATTTCAATTGTATTGACTTCTGATAAACTCAAAAAATAAGTTCATTCTCAAACTTAATGGAATGTGTTTCAACCTCCCGGCCCAAAGCACTATGTAAATCAACCATAAAAATAAGTAATATCCTTCACCATCTCTGTTTCTAATCTGACATAGATGATCGCACAACTACCTTGCTAAATTGCACAGTTGTTAGTATCCTGATTTTTATATGAGGAAATCAAAGACCACAGAAACTTGATAGCTTGATTCAGATCAAATAGTGAATGGCAGAAATAAAACTGTTAGCAAGGCTTTCTGATGCCAATGTTATGCTCTTTGTGCTATGTGATGAGAGGTCATGTTCAACAGTGAAGCAGAGAAGGCGAGACCTTTTCCAAAAAGCCTGATGAACAAATTCCTGCAATAGTAGATCTCCTGAAAGAATCCTCATGCGAAATAGACTGCTAACTTCTTTCTACTTCTTAATGCCCCACCGTGCACGCGCCTGTCAAGGTCAAGAGTTGAATTACAGTTCATTGCAGGTACATAGGTGTGGGATATATAGGAAGTAATTATGCTGCTGCATATTTATACTTAATAAATATAGGAGCTTCCCTGTTTACAAACTTGGAACTCACGACTGTCCATATAGATGAACAAAGCTAACAGCAAAACCCCATCATCTCTGCTCTTCACCAACAGATGGCACCAGGGTTGTACACAGACATTTTAGTCTCAACTAAAGTTTGTTAGTCTGGGGCCAAAATCATAAATTCTAGCAGGTAAAATAAATGAATGATGTGAGACCAGGATAAGACAATAAGGAGTAATAAAGCTTGTGATGGACCAGATAGGGCATGCCTGTGAAAACAGGGCAGCCAAATCTCAGTTCCAGCTGAGTGTTATCATGAGGGCTTGGGGGCCCACTGCTGCAAGATATTCTGATTTTTCAAGGTGGTATAAAAACTTATGTGAAAATCCTGATTTTTATGTGAAATTTCCTGGCTTTTAAATTTCACAGCCAATTCACATTTTATAAAAGCATTGTGCCGACCAGACACACCCACATCTGCAGGCCAGATTATAATTGTGGTTTTTGAGTTAGTTTATTAACATTATTAACTCTTTCATGTTCAAAAAAGTGCAAAGCTTTTGGAAAGTGATGAAAGTGATAAATAAGAAGAGGGTCAAGAAAGTCCAAAATTCTGAACTAATGCCATCAATATGTCCAGTTCTCTGGAGAAACCCAACTTTACACAGATATAGATACATTAACTGATTCAAAAGCAATGCTTTGGACTCATAAACAAATGGACTTATAAACAGCTTTTAAAGACCTTATGTGTTCATCAAGACAGAAGCATCGGCAACAAACATTAATGTTGTGAATCTGGTTTCAAAGAGATTCTCCTAACATGTTTAAGGAATACTGCTCTGTAATTCCAGGGAGGTTGAAAGGCTCTGGAATTCAAAAAAAGTTACATCAAACATGAGCTTTGATGTCAAGACTTGTTGAGAAAAAAGTTGACAACTGAATAAGAGAAGGACTTCAGGAAAGACATTGTGGTGTGGTGAAAAATACTACATGGGATGTAGAATCAGAAGACTTAGTCTTAGCTCTATTATTAATACATACCTGATCTTGGGCAAGTCCTACAACATTTATATAGTTCAATATCATTTTCTATAGAGTAAAATAATGATTTTTATCACAAAATATTTGAAAATATTATAATAATGTAATATAGTTTATAAATTATAAAGCTTAAATAAAAATTTTAAATATTACTATTATAATGGTAAAGATAATGAAGAAGAGGATGAAATGGGAAGGAGAGAGTAAACATATCAGATAAAGCATATAAAGCAGAAATCATTCGTATGCTATAAAAAATTATTCTCTCCTGGCTCTTTTTAGATTGAAAGAGAATATAGACTTTCGGGGACCTTGCCATAAATGACTCTAATTCCAAAATAATGTGAGCTTAGAGGGACAGCTACATCTTACCAAGGTAGTTCAAGCAAAGCTATCTTAAGAGCTAGGACTGTAAATCCTGGGCAGTGGTTTATAAGGTTACCTTTATTTTTATAATTACAATCCTTTATGTTCTATTATAAAAGCTTGACCTGAGAATGGGATATAGTGGGGTCCACACATATGCACCATGACTTGCAAGGCAGAAAGTTACAAGAGATCAGAGGAGGCCATCTCCCATTACTCTGAGAATCTAATGCTAGGCTGCAGGTAGTAACTAAAGGAATGATAATAAAGTAGATATTATTGTGCCATACTTCTATTATTTTATATTAAATTGATATTTATGTCAACTTATATCATTTTATAACAAACATTTGACAGTACATGCCAAGGTTTTCTTAGTTGATTTATTAATTAAAAAAGATTTTCAGGAAGATTTCCACTCCAGCCATGAGTGAATAATTAGGACTAGACTTACCCTCTCACCATAAACAACAAGAAAACTAGACAAAATATATGAGGAAACAGTTTTGGATATTAGACAATAGACAACACAGGACTTAGATCTCTGAGAGAATGGAAACAAATGAGGTGAACCCAGTGATGACCCTGGATATCAGTTTGGATAATTTTCTGGATCATGAATCATAAAGAGAGAGATCCCCAGTAGAATATGGCAATCTTACTTTATTTGAGAAGATAGAAGTTGAAGTTTGAGAGGACTGAGTTGGCTGGAAGTTGTGGGGCAGAGTATTGTGAGGGTCTGTCCATAGAGAAAGAATTTCAGAAAAGTTCAAAAGGATTTAAAAAATCACATTAAGTGTAAATAGTCTAAATATTCCAATTAAAAGATAGAGATTTTTTGATTGGATAAAAAAAGGAAGCCCCAACTATATGCTGCCTACAAGAAATCTACTTTACACATAAAATTAACACAAATAGATTAGAAATAAAAAGATAAAACAAAGTATATCATGCTAATATTATAAATAAATAAATTATTTAGGCTGGAGTTTCTATATTAATGTCAGGCAAAATAGGTTTAACAGCGAAGAATATTATCAGAGGAAAAAAAGGTTATTTCATAATCGTAAATATTAAGTAACCAAGATAACATTATCATAAATGTTTATGCGACTAATATGTTTTCAAAATACATGGAACAAAACTGATAGAATTACAAGGAGAAATAGACAATCTATAATTATACTTGGAAAGTTCAATGCCCCTTTCTCCATAACTTATTATACAAGTTATAAAATCATTAAGGATATAGAAACTTTAAACAACTCTATCAACCAAATTGACCTAATTGATATTCATAGAACATTCTACCGAATGACAGAATGAATAGTCATTTATTTTTCTTTTGTGCACACAGAACATTAACCAAGACAGACCATATTCTAGGTGCATAGTATGTCTCAAAAAATACAGCAGGGTTCAAGTCATACAAATTATATTCTATGACCAAAATTAAATTAAAAGTCTATAACAGAAAGTTGTCTAAAAAAAAATCTTCAAATATTTGGAAACTAAGTAACACACTTTTCAGTAACCATGGGCCAAAGAAAAACATCAAATGATAAGTTAGAAAATATTTTGAACTGAGTGAAAATGAAAACACATTTCTATACTCGTGGGAGGCAACTGAAGCAGTACTACAAAGTATTAAAAAAGATAATGAGATTATTATGAACTGCTTTATACTAACAAATACCATGCCAAAAAAAATTGACAACTTAAATTAATTCAACAAATTCTTGAAATATGAAACTTATCACACAAAAAGAAATAATAATCTAAATCTATTAAGGAAATTTAATTTGTATTTAAATACTTTCCCACAAGGAAAACTCCAGGCCCAGATGGTTTTGATGGGTACTTTTAGCAGTTCTAGAAAAGATATCAATTCTACCCAAACTCTTCCAAGAAATTAAAGAGGAATGATTACTTCCCAATTCATTCTCTGAGGCTAGCATTATTCCGAAAATGACATTTCAAGGAAAAAAGAAGATCCACACATATATGGTCAATTCATTTTTGAAAGTGCCAAGGTAATTCAATGAAGAAAGACTTTTAAACAAATATACTGGACATCCAAGTGAAAAAAAAAACCACAACTCTTACTTCATACTATACATGAAAATACAAAAAGTAACTCAAATTGGGTCATAATCCTAAATATGAAAATAAAATTATATAACTTCTAGAGGAAAACATAGTAAAAAATCCTTGTGACATTAGTTGTTATGATACAAGCATAAACCATACAACAGAAAAAATTGATGAACTCTGCTATGTCAAAATTATAAACTTCTGTTCTTTGAAATACAGCTTAAAGAAAATTAAGACAAGCAACAAACTAGGGGGAAATATTTGCAAAATACATCTCTAAAAAATGGCATTTTTGAGAGCCGTGTTTGCAAATATTCAGAATATATAAAGAACACTTATAACTCAATCATAATAATAAAACTAAAACAACCCTGTAGAAAACTGGGCTAAAGATTTAAACAGGCAGTTCA
>NW_011888805.1:1025518-1026077 GCF_000151845.1 Pteropus vampyrus
TTATTACATTATTTTAATTATGAAATTGCTTCTTGCAGCAAAGTCACACAGTAGATCGTCATTGCTCTTTTTCTTTTCGATGCATTTAAAAATTACCTTTTTTTTGGCTCAAGTTTGTGGAATTAAATGAAGGCCAACCAAATGAGAAAAAAATAAAGTCTATTTATTCATAGCTTGCTGTAGCAAGGGAGTCAGCCGCTGTCACTTACGTTTTGGCAGAAACTCAAAGGCAGGTAGAGGAGTGGGGAAGCTTTATGGTGAAAAAAGGGAAGATTTCAATGCCCCGACTGGAGGCTGTTGACATGAGGAAGAGGGAGGTGGGCTAGCTAAAAGAGGGGATGCATGTGATTGGTTGTGGGGCACATATGTGGCTTTCTTTGCTTGGTCTTAAATTGGAAGCGGGAACAAAAATTAGAGAAGCTATTAGTTAATAACCAAGTCCTGGCTGTTTCAGACTGATTGTTATAAGGATGATTGTTCAGCTTCCTGGACTAGTTGCTAGAGATAGTGGTCCGACTTCCTATAAGTCTGACTTAACAGATATTAGGCTGGCTTCTTG
>NW_011888805.1:1026127-1028826 GCF_000151845.1 Pteropus vampyrus
AAAGAGAGAGATCCCCAGTAGAATATGGCAATCTTACTTTATTTGAGAAGATAGAAGTTGAAGTTTGAGAGGACTGAGTTGGCTGGAAGTTGTGGGGCAGAGTATTGTGAGGGTCTGTCCATAGAGAAAGAATTTCAGAAAAGTTCAAAAGGATTTAAAAAATCACATTAAGTGTAAATAGTCTAAATATTCCAATTAAAAGATAGAGATTTTTTGATTGGATAAAAAAAGGAAGCCCCAACTATATGCTGCCTACAAGAAATCTACTTTACACATAAAATTAACACAAATAGATTAGAAATAAAAAGATAAAACAAAGTATATCATGCTAATATTATAAATAAATAAATTATTTAGGCTGGAGTTTCTATATTAATGTCAGGCAAAATAGGTTTAACAGCGAAGAATATTATCAGAGGAAAAAAAGGTTATTTCATAATCGTAAATATTAAGTAACCAAGATAACATTATCATAAATGTTTATGCGACTAATATGTTTTCAAAATACATGGAACAAAACTGATAGAATTACAAGGAGAAATAGACAATCTATAATTATACTTGGAAAGTTCAATGCCCCTTTCTCCATAACTTATTATACAAGTTATAAAATCATTAAGGATATAGAAACTTTAAACAACTCTATCAACCAAATTGACCTAATTGATATTCATAGAACATTCTACCGAATGACAGAATGAATAGTCATTTATTTTTCTTTTGTGCACACAGAACATTAACCAAGACAGACCATATTCTAGGTGCATAGTATGTCTCAAAAAATACAGCAGGGTTCAAGTCATACAAATTATATTCTATGACCAAAATTAAATTAAAAGTCTATAACAGAAAGTTGTCTAAAAAAAAATCTTCAAATATTTGGAAACTAAGTAACACACTTTTCAGTAACCATGGGCCAAAGAAAAACATCAAATGATAAGTTAGAAAATATTTTGAACTGAGTGAAAATGAAAACACATTTCTATACTCGTGGGAGGCAACTGAAGCAGTACTACAAAGTATTAAAAAAGATAATGAGATTATTATGAACTGCTTTATACTAACAAATACCATGCCAAAAAAAATTGACAACTTAAATTAATTCAACAAATTCTTGAAATATGAAACTTATCACACAAAAAGAAATAATAATCTAAATCTATTAAGGAAATTTAATTTGTATTTAAATACTTTCCCACAAGGAAAACTCCAGGCCCAGATGGTTTTGATGGGTACTTTTAGCAGTTCTAGAAAAGATATCAATTCTACCCAAACTCTTCCAAGAAATTAAAGAGGAATGATTACTTCCCAATTCATTCTCTGAGGCTAGCATTATTCCGAAAATGACATTTCAAGGAAAAAAGAAGATCCACACATATATGGTCAATTCATTTTTGAAAGTGCCAAGGTAATTCAATGAAGAAAGACTTTTAAACAAATATACTGGACATCCAAGTGAAAAAAAAAACCACAACTCTTACTTCATACTATACATGAAAATACAAAAAGTAACTCAAATTGGGTCATAATCCTAAATATGAAAATAAAATTATATAACTTCTAGAGGAAAACATAGTAAAAAATCCTTGTGACATTAGTTGTTATGATACAAGCATAAACCATACAACAGAAAAAATTGATGAACTCTGCTATGTCAAAATTATAAACTTCTGTTCTTTGAAATACAGCTTAAAGAAAATTAAGACAAGCAACAAACTAGGGGGAAATATTTGCAAAATACATCTCTAAAAAATGGCATTTTTGAGAGCCGTGTTTGCAAATATTCAGAATATATAAAGAACACTTATAACTCAATCATAATAATAAAACTAAAACAACCCTGTAGAAAACTGGGCTAAAGATTTAAACAGGCAGTTCATTAAAGATATATGGATAGAAAACAGGCACTTAAAAAAGTACTCAACATCATTAATCACTGGAGAAATGCAAATTAAGACCATAATGAGACATCATGACATATCTATTGGAATGGCTAACATTTTAAAAACTGAAAATAATAAATGCTGACGAGGATGTGGAGCAAATGGAACTTCCATACATTACTGGTAAAAATAAAAAATTGTAGTCACCTTGGAGAATAGTTTGGAAGTTTTTTTAGAAAGTTAGATATACCATTTGACCCAGCAATTTTATTCCTAGGTATTTACCTAAGATAAATGAAAGTATATATTCATAGAAAGACATATATACAATTATTTAAAGCAGCTTAATTATGACTTTCAAAAACGGAAGTTATTTAAATGTCCATCAACAGATAAATGGATAAACAAGTTGTATGTAGTCATACAGTGGACTCCTACTTGGTAATAAAAAGAAACTGCTGCTGCTACTGACAATATGGATAAATCTCAAAATACATATTAATAAGCGAAAAAAAAAAAAAACCAATCTGAAAAGGCTACAGAATGTATCCTTCCAATTATATGGGGAATTCTGGGAAAGGCGGTCAGATCAACAGCTGCCAGTGGCTGAAGGTGGAGGGAGGAAATTGACTTCAGAGAACTTTGTGGGTTGATAGAAATAATCTATATTTTGACTGCGATGGTGTTTATAGGACCGCCTTGTACATTTGTAAAACCTAATTGAACTTTAGTACACCTAAAAAGGGTGCATTTTACTATTTGTAAATGATATCTCAATAAATCTGACTTAAAATAAAAGATTATGGAAGGAAAATG
>NW_011888805.1:1030841-1036725 GCF_000151845.1 Pteropus vampyrus
GAACAATTAAAATCTAGTCTCGTAGCAACTTTGAAATGTATAACACAACATTATTGCCTCTAATCACTATGTTGTGCATTAGATCTCCAGGACTTATTGATCTACTAGTTACAAGTTTGTATCCTCAAGCATCATATCTCCAGTTCAGCCACCTCCCAGCCCCTGGTAACTATCATTCTGCAGAAGGAGTGCAGAACAGGCTTCTCCAAGATGTGCCACTTTGGCCCATGGATTATTTTGAGCTGAAGGCAATTGAGACCCTGCAGGCTGAAAAAAGTCTTGTGCTCTCCCTTAATGATTTTAAATTAGGGGCCTTGCCCGTAATCAGAGTTATTATCAGAAATAATTTTTATGACCTATCTAGAGGACAGGGCAAACATGTAATTACTGAACATCTGCTCTTTTGACTGTCCTGTGAATGATCTTCCTTCCCGCTGAAGGTTCAGAGGCCCTGCCTCATCCTTAGCTCAAAATATCATATTATCTCATTTTATCTTTCTGTCTCTGAACCTCTCACATATGCAAAGTCTCTGACTCTTTTCTGCATGTGGGGTTTCCTTACATATACATGTAATTATAGTTGGTTATTTTCTCTTATTAATTTGTCTCTTGTCAATTTAATTATTAGACCAGTAGAAAGAAACTTGAAAGAGGAAAATTTCTTTTTCTTGTGTTTACAAGTTTGGCTTTTTTACATTCCACGTATGAGTGATATCATACAGTATTTATAGTCTAAACTTGCCATCTAACCTGGACACACCTGTGATCTTGGAATGAACCCTCCCTGTCCTCCTAGACATTCTTTCTCCTCTTTCCTGTATTGGATCTCATTATCCTTAAATTCCGTCCCTCTTCTCTTTAGGTTCATTCCCCTATTTTAGTGTCATACATTAACTTCTTGAAAAAAATTACATGGGAAATAAAATTTGGGGACTTCGGACATCCAAAGCTCTTTTTTAGTCTATATAAATGATAACTTAGATAGGTAGAAATTCTCTATTGGAAAATATTTTTCTTCAAAAAATTTTCCTTTAGAATTTTAAGATATTGCTCTATTACCTTTTCACTTTTAAATGTTCGGATTCCTCATTCTTCATGTGTAAACTGTTCTGTTCTGATCTGGAAACATGGAGTCTTCTTTTTGTACCTAATGTTCTAAAATTTCATAATGATACATCTTAGCATGGATGACTTTTGATCAATGGTTCTTGGCACCTACTGGCCCCATTTAATCTGGAAGCCACTGGCAAATTATCTTGAGTTATTTGGTTGCTTCTTTGCTCCCCTCTATATTCTTTGTCCTGTTTCTAGAACTCCCCCACTTTTTTGATATTTGACTTCATGGATTAGTTCTTTAATTTTTTAATATTTTCTCCCCCCCCCCTTTTTTTTTATCTCTTGGTCTTTTTGTTCTATTCTTCATTAGATTTCCTCAAATTTATCTTCTAACAATTTAATCAAGTTTTTTATTTCTGCTATTCAAACAATCCCCGTTTTTAGCTCTACCTTCGCATCCTGATATTCGTGACATTGACAATTCCTAAACATTTAGGGGGCTTTTGCAACATAAATTGGGTTGCTTCTTGGTTTTCTACGTAGCCAGTCAAGGTTAAATTTCTCAGTCTACCAAGAGTCAGTTTCTGCTATTTTATCTGCTTTCCAGTTTCCAAATATTTGTTACGATTGTCTCCATTTCTATTCTCTTTGTCCTTGTGGTTTTAAGCCTTAACAAAAATATTTTTGTTAGCATTTTACTGGGGTTTTTGGAGAGAGTGAAAGTAAATATATGTCTTTATTTACTCTTCCTTCTTTACTAAGTGGTACTGACCAAGCAACCATATTGTTCCCCTCAGTTCGATTAAACTTTACATAGGCTTCCTCCTGACTCCAGGCCCCAGAGGTCACTTGCTTAGAGCTTTTATTCTAGAAAACTCGCCATCACAAACTTTTGCCCTGTCTGTTTGTAATGTAAATCTTCTCCCAGACTTTTGCCTCACCCAGGAATGCTTTTCTTGAGGATCTTGAAATATAATCATCAAGAAAGACAGCACCCTGTATCCCTAGTCTTTGTGGGAGGACAGGACTGAACGCCATCAACCTCCCCACTAATGTTTTCCAGTACTTATTCACTAGCTCACCCCAGTGTTTAAAATTTCTCCCCACCATTTGTTTCAGTAGAGTTGAGTTCAGTCTCTCTCCCCTATTGCAATAGTCTTGAACAAAGTTTTCCTTGACCGTTTAACTGTTTGGTACAATTTTTCTTTTACAGTATATTTGCATTTTTATTTTTAAAAATTGTTTGGATTAGCAATTGATAAAAAGTCAATATTTTATCTAGAAAAATATATTTTAACACATTTTTCAATTCAGTAAACATTTCTTGAGCACTTGCATATTGTGCTTGTATTATGCAAGCACTAAAGATACCAAAAGAAAGCAATAAATTTAAGAAAAGAGTAACCATATCCAAAAACATCTATTATAGTCATTGAGTTTGATTTGTTTACTTATAACTGAGATAAAGACTAGCTTTGTGACCTCAGGCAAATTTACTCTTTTCTGTACCTGTCTTATTCTGAAAAATAACAGTATTGAACTACATGGTTTATAAATTTTCTATTTGACTCTCAGATTCTGAGAAAAGTTTGAAATAATTCAACAACTTGGCAATAAAATTACTAAAACGATTTAAAATTTTTACTTTTGTCAGGATTTACTTAAATATGTTAATAGCTTATTTAAAGTGGTGGTAGAATTGGATAGGAATAATACAGTATTCAACTAAGCATCGCTGAGTTCTCTGAGAGGTACTTACAAATCAATATTTGAGTCTTATCCAAAATCCTAGTGATTTTTTTCTCTTTGCAGGTCATAGTTTCAAGGTCCAAAAAGTATCTCTAGAGAGTATTCCATTTTGGAGCTTGTTAAAAGTTCTTCTATAAATACTCCAGCAAAGGAAGGAAAACAAGCCATCAGCAATCACTCTGACAGGGATTTATCAAGCAGCCGAGAGTGCTAGACTCCAGTCTAACTGCAATCAGGTTATAAAGGTAGCAGAGTCATCATTCAAATGGATTTAAGGGCCCATTATATGTAAAGAGCTTCCTCACCTCTCAGGGCTAACAAGGTAAGATGGACAACAGGAGTCTCAGCCTTCGGGGTACAATGTTGGCACAGCAAAATTCAAATGCAGTAAAGATAATTTCACTCCAACTCCTGATTGAAGTTAGCCCAATAGTAGTATTGAGGCCATGGAGAACCAGAAGTAATCTGCAGTCACGTAGAGTTGATTTAGATTTGGGTCTATTCCCATTTATTAGTAGTGTGATTGTGGGTAGGCTTACTTAAACCTCTACAATCTTCATGGAGTTTTTGAAAGAATTAAATGAAATGGAATGTGTGACATGCTTAGCACATTCACTGGCATATAAAGTGTGCTTAGTAAGTATTAGCTGAATTTATTAATAGTAAAAGCTAATATTAGAAGTAGCAGTGGTAGGAATGTAGTCTATTTTGAATGCATTTTAGGAGATCAGAATATGTCACGCCCAAAATATGCAACTTTGTCATAAGGATTATTTTGCACTGAAGACACTTGAGAAACAACAGATTCAGGACATAAAATTTTCCACTCTGTAGCAGGAAGGACAAAATGACTCCTAATCACCAGAGACTCAGCAAAGAGGTGAGATCTATATAACAAATTTTACTTAAAACAACCCTTAACTTTTATTAGTTTCCCTCATATATTTTACCTTTCCAGAGTTTGTCAGTCCTAAAAGCCTAAATGCCTTTTCTTTGTCTTGTCACTTCTCCACAAATTTATTATTTTTTAAGATGCTATAAAGCCCTCAAGTTGTAACCACCCCTTTGAGTTACTCATTACTGAGCATCTCCATTGTGTATGCGTACTGCACAAGTTAATAAACTCTGTTTTTCTCTTGTTAGTCTGACTTTTGTCAGGTTAGATTCCAGAGTCCCAATCACAGAATCTAAAAGAATAGAGGAAGTTTTTTTCCTCTCCTACAGTATACACATATGTGAGTGTATATGATATCAGTGTCTATCCAGAGGTGCATTGATCTTATCTATTGATTCTGCAAAGCTTTAAGGAGGAGGTGAAAAATCACAGAACTAATGGCTTATTAGAATAGATAGAACTGAGAAATCTGAGGGAATCCTCAGGCAAGAAAGGGATGAACATCGAAAGTTGTGTTCTGACATCTAGTCTTTCTCAAGCAAGGTTTCTCATCTGAGCCATAGAACACAGAAAATTATCTGAGTGGCTATTTTCCCAGCTCCTCCAAGGTTGTTATATACTAGTATCATCCTAGAGGCTTAGGGAGTAAGTTAATGCATTCATCAGACACAGATACCTCAGGGCATTACAGCCTAACTCAGAATTGAACTTGATGTAGTCAGATGGAAAGTGTTTCAATGGCCTTTAGGAGTCATTTTCAGAAAGAACATACCATAAAATTCTATGCAGCTGATTTAAAAAAAGATGAAGTAGGCATGTATACAACTTGGAAGAATATCTACAATTTACTGCAAAAAAAAAAAATGTCTGTAATAGTAAGCACAAACTTCCCCTTTTTTAAAAAATCCTATATGCAAATATTTAAAAGGAAAACAAATTCTGGAAGAATCTACATCAAATTAGGGAAGAGGTTGCCCTTGAAGAATGAGATTGATGGAAAATAATGGTTGAGCAAAGATAAACTTTTATATTTTATTGTTACCATTTGGATTTCTTTAAAAGGCATCTACTTCTTTTGCAGTTAAGAGCTTTTTTCCTTGAACCCCAAGTTCTGATATGCTTTAAAAAATTAAGATGTTCAAAGAGAAGGTAAATTTGACAATGAGAGCTGTGGGCAGCAGGGCCGTGCAGTAGCAAGAGAAGCCAAAGGTAGCGATAATCACGTAAGTAATTGCAGGTGTTTGGGGAAGCGCTAAGTAATCAGAAGGTGTACAGGTCAACACATTAGGGACTGGCAGGGATCCAGAGACAGGCTGGGACCGGATGGGTCATCTGGGAGGAAGGCCCAAGTGATCTAGAGGGTAGACCAGCCCTGAGCACAGAGAGCACCCTCTGCCTCTGTAACTTCATCTCCTCAAGGAGGTGAGACAACCAAAATCTGCTGGCCCCAAGTCAGAGCTTCCCTCACTTCAGCACCTGCCTCAGAGTATCCCAGATGTCAGTTATAATCGTGGCATCTTTATGATTTTTGTCTTATCTTCGCAGTAATTCTCTAATCACTCATTATTAAAATCTAAATCAATTTGGCTCCATCCTGAGCAACAGTGCTCACAGAATTAATTTCTATGTTAGTTATATTTTCTACTTCACAGTATTTATTAAAATTTATAAAAAGCATTTGTTTATATCCCATCCAAAATCATCAGAGGCTATTGAGAGAAATAGCGAGTTACATTATACAGTCATCCCTTGGTATCACAGGGGATTGGTTCTGCGACCCCTGTGGATACCCAAATTTGAGGATGTTCAAGTCCCTTATATATAACGGTGTACATAGCATTTATATTTAACCTATGTTTGCATATAGGCTACAGCAGGCTATGCCTACACATTACTTCACTCACGTGGATTCAGTGTAGTACTTGGCACATGGCAAATTCAAGTTTTACTTTTTGGAAATTCTTGGAGTTTTTTTTGTATTTTTGATTCATGGTTGGTTGGTTGAATTGTGAATGAGAAACCCGTGGATACAAAGGGCCAATGGTATATTAGGTATATTATGTTATATTACATTATTATTGAGGTCATGCTACTGAAAAGAGGAAGGTAGGGGTATTAAGTATTTAAACAGAAAATATTATTATTTAAAATGATGTTAATAACTGGAGAAACCATCGTCATTTG
>NW_011888805.1:1036775-1038936 GCF_000151845.1 Pteropus vampyrus
AGGGATCCAGAGACAGGCTGGGACCGGATGGGTCATCTGGGAGGAAGGCCCAAGTGATCTAGAGGGTAGACCAGCCCTGAGCACAGAGAGCACCCTCTGCCTCTGTAACTTCATCTCCTCAAGGAGGTGAGACAACCAAAATCTGCTGGCCCCAAGTCAGAGCTTCCCTCACTTCAGCACCTGCCTCAGAGTATCCCAGATGTCGGTTATAATCGTGGCATCTTTATGATTTTTGTCTTATCTTCGCAGTAATTCTCTAATCACTCATTATTAAAATCTAAATCAATTTGGCTCCATCCTGAGCAACAGTGCTCACAGAATTAGTTTCTATGTTAGTTATATTTTCTACTTCACAGTATTTATTAAAATTTATAAAAAGCATTTGTTTATATCCCATCCAAAATCATCAGAGGCTATTGAGAGAAATAGCGAGTTACATTATACAGTCATCCCTTGGTATCACAGGGGATTGGTTCTGCGACCCCTGTGGATACCCAAATTTGAGGATGTTCAAGTCCCTTATATATAACGGTGTACATAGCATTTATATTTAACCTATGTTTGCATATAGGCTACAGCAGGCTATGCCTACACATTACTTCATTCACGTGGATTCAGTGTAGTACTTGGCACATGGCAAATTCAAGTTTTACTTTTTGGAAATTCTTGGAGTTTTTTTTATATTTTTGATTCATGGTTGGTTGGTTGAATTGTGAATGAGAAACCCGTGGATACAAAGGGCCAATGGTATATTAGGTATATTATGTTATATTACATTATTATTGAGGTCATGCTACTGAAAAGAGGAAGGTAGGGGTATTAAGTATTTAAACAGAAAATATTATTATTTAAAATGATGTTAATAACTGGAGAAACCATCGTCATTTGCCGATCAAGTACAGGGTACATTTCTTGTGCATCAGTGAAAGTTCCATCAAGAAAGAGGAATGGCGGTGAGCACTGTGGAATAGGGCCTTATTACAGGAATTAGCCCTGACACAACCATGGGAGGGGCTGGGAGGTAATAGCCTGACAAGCGAGTTGGAGTTTTGAGGAAAATCCCCTAGGCAGTCCTCCTGAAGCATTGGTGCAGATGGCAAGAAGGACCTAGCAGGGATTTGGGGAGTCAGGCGTGTCCAGCTAGTGGAGAACCACAGTGGAGGGTTGGCGAGGAAGTCTATGGCAAGCTGTTGCCTCTCCATCTGGTGCTGGACCCGCTCACTCTTGGATAGCAGGGCCAGCAGGACTCAGAGTAGGATAGTGTGAAGGCAAACTGGAGGTAACTGGCATCTCAGTGTCTTTTTCTCACAGAGCGTGCTTCGGCCAGCTTTTTTTTCTTTTGGCCAACTTGAATTCAGAGCCCTACTGGGAAAAGAGATTCTAAGAAATGTAATTCCAGTTGAGCCATGTTGACATAGCATAAAACCAGCATACCGTGGGAGGAAATACAAGGAGAACATATAAGGCTAAGGAATAGGTGATGGGACGTGCGGACTCCAGGCAAGAATGGAGACCAGAGGCGTAGTTAAGATAGTTAACGTAGGCTGGGGTAGCTGTGCGCTGCTTGCCAAGATGCGTTTAGTTTGTCCTTTTTGTTGGGCCTGCATGGCTTTAAAAAGACCACGACTGCGAGCATTGTTAAAGCCAATACTTTCTACTAATCTGCCTATGTTTATGTTCACCTCATACCCCTTCAGGCTTGTGTGTTTGTTACCTTAATGCAGGTACATGACTAACAGCTAAGATCATCTAGTCATTCATTTGACAGGATTTTGTTGAACACCTACATGCTGGGAACTGGGGATATAGTAGTGAACTCAGTAGACCTGAGAAGGAGACAGGCAATAGCCAATAGATGTGCCTTCTCCATGTAGGAAGTGGGGAAGAGCTATGCAGTGAGAGCAAGGTACAGGCCTAGAAAGGGGGTGGAGATGCTGTTTTAGATAAAATAGTCAGGGAAGGCCTCTCTGGGGAGGGAGTTGATGAAAGAAGGAGCTATGCTGCTCTCTGGAGGAAAGCTCTTCCAGAAATAGAAACAGCATATGGCCCGAAGAGCGGAATATACTTCCCATGTTGAGGAACCATAGAGTCAAGTGCGAATGCAGCAGCAAGGGCCAAGAGAGAGTGATAGGAGATAAGGTCTGAGGTCAAGGAAAGGCCT
>NW_011888805.1:1038986-1044870 GCF_000151845.1 Pteropus vampyrus
GATAGTTAACGCAGGCTGGGGTAGCTGTGCGCTGCTTGCCAAGATGCGTTTAGTTTGTCCTTTTTGTTGGGCCTGCATGGCTTTAAAAAGACCACGACTGCGAGCATTGTTAAAGCCAATACTTTCTACTAATCTGCCTATGTTTATGTTCACCTCATACCCCTTCAGGCTTGTGTGTTTGTTACCTTAATGCAGGTACATGACTAACAGCTAAGATCATCTAGTCATTCATTTGACAGGATTTTGTTGAACTCCTACATGCTGGGAACTGGGGATATAGTAGTGAACTCAGTAGACCTGAGAAGGAGACAGGCAATAGCCAACAGATGTGCCTTCTCCATGTAGGAAGTGGGGAAGAGCTATGCAGTGAGAGCAAAGTACAGGCCTAGAAAGGGGGTGGAGATGCTGTTTTAGATAAAATAGTCAGGGAAGGCCTCTCTGGGGAGGGAGTTGATGAAAGAAGGAGCTATGCTGCTCTCTGGAGGAAAGCTCTTCCAGAAATAGAAACAGCATATGGCCCGAAGAGCGGAATATACTTCCCATGTTGAGGAACCATAGAGTCAAGTGCGAATGCAGCAGCAAGGGCCAAGAGAGAGTGATAGGAGATAAGGTCTGAGGTCAAGGAAAGGCCTTTGAATTTCATCTTAGTGGAAGTAGAAATCCCATGAGGGTTTGAGTGGCAAAGCAACCCGCTCTGAATGCAAGGGAAGTGAAGCTGCCCCTACCCAGTGAGAGCTGGCTGGAGTTTTGAGGACTGTTCATACCTACACAAATACATTAGGAATAGAGAAAGGAAATTTGAGTGATAATTTAACTTTTAACCAAATGAAAGCACTAAAGGATTGAGAGAGCTTATTTTTCTCTAGATACTTTTATCTTGTTTTAAAACTGTGCCCAGCAATTGGCCAAGGGCCTTATCTGTCAGAAATATAGCCTCTGGCTTTAGTGTGGTTCCACTGCTAATTGAGAAGCTAGGCCACTAGATGGGCCTGAGATGGATGAGCAGTGCCATCAGGTCAGCTGCCTGTCCTCTCCCTCTCTGTGGCAGAAGCAGGTAGAAAGAGAGGGTTCATTTTCTCAAAGAGAGGGTGGGACTGGTGTGAGAGGCAGTGAGAGAAGCAACTTGCTAAGCCAGAAGAGGCCTTCGCATCAGAAACAGGTTGTTTTCATATAATTTGAACTTCAACTTTTATTTCATGGCCAAATGACAATCCTCATGGTCATAAAATGTTAGAACTGGAACAAAAGAGTTTAGAGAACTTCAAGTCCTATAAATGATCAAAGTGAACTAAGGAGCCCCAGAATTCCCCAGAAGTGACTTGGGGACATTTTGGAAAGGGGATGTGAAGGGAAGCCAGTGGGTAGAGGGTGGCTGTCATCCCTCCTGACACCTATCCCACTGCTTCCATCTATGTTAGTTTGGATACATATGATTTTTCCCCAAGGAAGAGTTTTACCGCTAAAAAAAAAAAAAGGTTAGAAAATCACAATCAAATCCAGTTTAATCACTTCATTGGAGAGATGAAGAAAAAGGTTTAGAGATTAATTACAAATGTTCTCAACACCACCTTCTCAAACTTGGCCTTTTATTCCTTACTGCCTATGAACAATGTTATTTAATAAGCACTTACTATGTGTCAGGCACTTGATTGAATTTTTTATAAACGTTTGCTCATTAATCCTCCAATAATCCTATGAAGTAGGTATTAATGGTTCTACTAATGAGAAAATTAGTGAGCTTAAGTCACTTTTGAATGTCTCATAGCTAATGAATGATTTGAACTCAGGACAACTTATTTGACAAATAAGCCACAACTCATAACTTCTATGCTATCCTGAAAGAAAAAAAAAAAACCTATCAGCCAAGATGATTCTCATTACTACCTAAAGAAATTTGTTAAAATGTTTAGAATAACCATAAAGGCTAATATAATAATATTTATAGAGTTTTTAATATTTCATTTAATACATTTTTATGTAGTACTTAGTAGATGCAGAGCATTCTTCTAGCTGATTTACAAATATTAATTCATTTAATACTTCCAATAGCCCTGAGCGGTTGTTGCTATCAATATTCCCAATTTGCAGATGAGAAATACTGAGGCACAGAAGAAATTAAATAACTTGCCCCCTGCTGGTAGAGAAGGGATGTAAACCTATCAAACACTACAGACCAAAGTAGTTCAGGAGATAGACTCTTTTCTGGACTATGCCCTCTTCTACCCACGCTTCTTAATCATCATGGAAAGAAAAAAAAATATGAGAGGTTTTATGGGTCAGAGCTGGATATCGACAGCTTTATTTCCTCTTATACTCCATTGGCTAGAACCTAGTCACATAACCACAACTAACTACAAGTGTGTGCTCAGGAGGAAGAGGAAAAGTTGGGTGAACATCTAGAAGTCCCTCTACTATACAGATAGACGCAATAAGTGATAGAAAATATATTCAACTTACTTGGGAAAAAAAAGCCAATTTCTGTAATTTTTAAAAATTACACATCTGGGGAGGCTTAATGACAATAGGTCATTAAGCAGCAAATGGCATTTTCTGAGTAGCCATGTGCCCCACGACAGAATTCACAGAATTTGCTGCTTGTGCCTGTGCCATAGATAGACTATATATGAGAGTAATTAGCTTCTCCTTCCTTTTTCTCCCTGACTGTCCATGTGTGCCCCATTCCTTCCCTCCCAGCCTCATTTCCTTCTCTCCCATTGTTTTAATTGTCATTTTTGTTTTATTCCACTTTGACCCGTTTTATGTGTGAAGCCAAGCAGAGTCACCACAGGCATCGCTGGCTCCCCTCGCTGTGGTGGCTCTTGAGTGGGAGAAAGAAGCCGTTTGCTGGAGAAAAGAGAGAGAGAACTAGGGGCAGACCCGTGCCTAGCTCCTCTCAGCCCTTCCGGTTCTAGTTGGCCCCGACAGCTTTGCTCTTCTGACCCTCAGTCTCCCCGTGGGTTAAGGTCCTGGTTGAGACTTGATGTTCTCAAGTCTGAGGAGAAGGTCCCTGGCTTAGCCAGGGAACCATGTGTAGAATGATACGAGGCATCTCAGAGGACTGGGGTATGAAAATCAAGATACTTGAGAGTAAGGGTTGGCTACATCTCAGGAAGTTAGCAAAGAAAGTGGCTACTCAAGGATAAGCAAATCATAGAGAAGCAGTTGACCCTCCCCTACAACACACATAGACACCTGGAAGCTGGCACAGCCTGGCCGAGAAGGGGGTGAGGTCCTTAAGAAAAAATCTCAGGGAAGGAATCACTCACTCTATTCCTGTGGTGATCAGGCGAGCACCTAAATATGCCAGGCTGGCCAGTGCAGGCAGTGGTGACCTGAGGAGGCCATGCCCGGTCAGGTTCCTGTAAGAATCTGGAGCCACTCTTGCCAGATATCCCTATTTTTTTCAAAAGAAACAGAAAATAGTACCTTTCTGTGACTCTTCATTCTAAATTGTTGATATCTATTTTAAACCATGTAAAAAATTCAACAAGTTAAACAAAATGTGAGATATTACATAAAACAGTGAAATATCACCTCACACCTATTAGAATGGCTATTATCAAAAAGACTAGAAATAACAAGTGTGGCAAAGATGTAGAGAAAAGGGAAATCTTATGAGCTGTTGGAATGTAAATTGGTGCAGCCGCTATAGAAAACAGTATGTAGGTTCCTCGAAAATTTAAAAAAGAATTACCATATGATACAGCAATTCCACTTCTGGGTATTTATCTGAAGAAAAAACCCCCTACTAATTTAAAAATATATATGCAACTTTTCATTCACTGCAGCATTATTTATAATAATGAAGATATAGAAACAACCTAAGTGTCCATCAGTGGATAAATGGATAAAAATGTGGCATATATATGTGTACACACACACACACACACACACACACACTGGAATACTACTCAGTCATTAAAAAATTGAAATCTTGCCATTTATGACCCCATGGATGAAGGCATTATGCTAAGTGAATTAAGACAGAGAAAAATGAATACCATATAATCTCTCTTGTAGGTAGAATCTGAAAAAAAAAAACTAAGCTCGTACCTACAGAGAAAAGCTTGAGATGGGGAAACGGGTGAAATGGACGAACTTCTTTTGTCTTTTATTTATTTATTTATTTATTATTATTATTATTATTTTTATCTAAATCCATTAGGAAAAAAAAAAACTTGGACAACAATGATAAGAGATTAGATAAAAAGGTAGGCAGGAACCAGTTGATGAGGGCTTTCCTCTTTCATGCTAAAAAAGTGAACTTAGATCCAATGGCTGATTTAAACAGGAAAGTGACCCCAGGCCAGTAGTTTGTGACAAGTGGCTCAGTCACCTACAGAGAACTGTCTGTCAATTCAGGAGTCCAGAATCACTGCTGACACTTTGCCACGTGTTCGCTGATGTTCGGCCGGCAGAAGCGATGCCCTGGAACTCAGGAAACACGAACAAGGAAAGACCGAGATAACGTGGTGATGGTTCACCGTTGGGACTAATTTTCGTCAGGAGAGATGAAGTCCTCATCCCTCTCGAAGTCTACAGAGCTCAAAACAGCTGTCTTGTTTCCACAGAATTACATTCTGTTTCGATGGCAACACCTTCCGCGATACTTTGCACTGGAGCTGCAGCTCCGAGCGTCCCTCTGAATCACCCGAAGCGCGTCAGCTCCCCTGTGTGGCTGGGTTTGGTCAGCTCCGCAGCAGTCATCCGACTGAAGGGCCTGGAATCTCGTGTGGTTTTTTTAAGGTTGAATTTATGACAATTGGATCGAATTAAAAATACACGCGGAAAGCTTAACGTTTATACCAGCCCTGTGAGAAAACCTTTTGTAAGTCAACGAATCTTCTGGGAAAGTGGATAAACCACGCCTCATTTCAGCTCTCCTAATTTCTCGTACACATTCAGAATTGTGAAATCTGGTTTTCTGAAACTGAGGCTCCTGTGACTCTCGAACAGGAACATGTGGGCGAGGGGTCCTAGGTGACCCATTTAGACTCTGCTTCAGGAGTGGTGATCTCACCAATAACCCCATGACTACAGACTGTGGTGCAGGGAGAAAGTTGAGAACCCTATGCAAATAAAAAGGACAAGCTTTTTAAGGAAAAACAAAAACAGTTTTACTTTTAAAACTATTCATTATATTACTGCATAATTTCACTGACATGTGAAATCTAAAAACCAAAACAAATGAACAAAGTAGAAACAAACGGGTAGATAGAACAATGGTTGTCAGAGAGGAGGGGGTTGGGAATTGGGCAGAAAAAGAAAAGAGAATCAAGTACAGACTTCCAGTTATAAAACAGGTCACCGCAATGTAATGTAACGCATAGGAAACAGTCACTATCCTAATGACAGTGACCTTGGTTACCAGACTTACTGTGGTGACCAGATTGTAGGGTATATAAATGTTGAATCACGACGTTGTACACCTGAAACTACTATAATATTGTTTGTCAACTATAACTAAAAACAGATTTTAAAAAAGAAGTATATAATTGCAACCTGGCAAAGACATTAGTTTGTTGTATAAAAGTATCCTGTATCTGTTTCTGCAATATACATTCATTTTTAAAAAGTCGATTTGGTAGTGGATTTCTAGTTGGAAGTAAAAACATCCTTAATTAAATGTGTTGGCTTTCTCTAGTAAGGTTATATTTCCTTCCAACAATAAATAAATAAGACAATTCATTATTTAAAATTATTATATAGTCTATAGCCATGCCACCCTGAACAAGCCCGATCCCATCTGATCTCGGAAGCTAAGCAGGGTCAGGCCTGGTTGGTACTTGGATGGGAGACCACCTAGGAAGACCAGGTGCTGTAGGCGCTAAAAATAAAAAATAAGGGATTGTAAGGTGACAAGGTCCTTGCAATTTGTGAGGTC
>NW_011888805.1:1044962-1050617 GCF_000151845.1 Pteropus vampyrus
TTGAAAAAGAAGGATGAAAAAGAATTGGAGTGAGATGAGAAAGAAAGACATGGGGTCGCGACAGAGTTAAAAACACTGCTGATGCTTGGAAAACTCTACTCTTTCAAGCTATCAAGGCTGCTGACCAGCTATGGAAGTCTCGGCAAGCTGTCAAATCTATCTTAGTCCCAGCTTCGTTACCTATAAAATGGGAAGTGTACCAGTGACCCTACCTATCTACCTTACATCTATTTTATATGGGGTCACAATAATACCAGATGGGGTGAATCACCCTTGAGTGGGGACTTGACTCCTGTGCCAGGAGACGGTCCCTTGCTTCATGCAAGAAAGAATTCAAGAGAGAGCCAGAGTTAAAGACAAAAGAAAGTTTATTAGAGAAGGAAAAATGCTTCATAGACAGAGACGTGGTCTCTTCTCAGAGTCAGAGAATGAGACTCCAAGTGTTTGAGAAATTGCGTTTATATCTGTTTCTTAGTTTCTACAGAAAACTACTGATTCTGGGGAGTAAAGAATGGAAGGAAATGTCTGGTTTATCTTTAACTTATACAAGGTACAGCTTCAGGTTTGTGTCTCCCCTTCCTGGTATGGATAAATGTTAATGGCATGGGCAAACAGCCATTAGCAATCTTCACAGAAACATTCTTATGGTCTGGCTGCATGGCTGATGAGCTAAGTTGCATACCTCACAGCATGTAGCAGGCTCTGAATTCTACTTGGTTTAAGTTGTGTAGTCAATTTGTCAATTTGTGTTGTGCTCGTGCCTCTTCCCTATATCAAAAAGATATAATAGGATTTTTGTGAAAGCATTGGAAAATTATAAAGTACTATAAGATGGTAAGATATTTATGATAATATCATTTTAATAATATAAATGAAAAAAGCATGGAAGAGGACAAACATAGGTGAATGTGTCCAAAGAATGGGGTCATCGAAGGCCATGTAGGCTCTGCCGGCTGCAATGTACCCATCAGAACAGATTTCTTGCTGATGCCCTTTGAAATTCAAACCGTCTTTGTGATCTCTTGAATGGTCCTGATAGGCCTTTTTTCCAACTTCAAAGTTTACATTTTAAATAAATGCTTGTTCTGACATGGATTTTGGAAAGTGTTAAACTTATGAAGAAATTTAGAGATTTACATTGTCCTGAACTATGAATTTCTGTGACAGCGAATAAGATTTTTTATTCTTAACTTTATATCAGGGATTGTTTTTCTCCCATTGTAAGTGCCTCAGAGTTAGATCTGGGACCAGGATTTGTTTAATGATCCCAAGCCATTGTTTTTATAGTCTAAGTATATGGAAGTTCCAAGGAAGGATGGCATGCAGCTATGAGTTGAAGTTCAGGACAGACATAGCCCCCTTGACCTTGGGTTGCTTCGGTGCAATGACTGCCTCAAGCAGATTGTATCTTGTCACTTCAATTACTTAATGAAATCCAAACTCCTCTCTATAGCAAACAAGCTTCTTGACAATATTGCTCCGATCCCTTTTCCATCCATTCTCCCAATAAGTCTAGGATAACACAGGATGGCGTAGTGCAGCAGGCTGAGAAAGCAAACAATCCAGATTGTATGTGGAGGATGGAGGGCGCTGGGAGGGGAGGTCTCCGGGAAGAAGCAACAATAATAAAATGATGCACCATCTGATAGGCTTGGGCGTTAAAAGAAAGCCAGTTGATATATAAATAATCTGATGGGGAACAAATTGTCTCAGTATATAGAAAGCAAAACAATTATAACTCCAGGAAAACAAAGCATTTTGCAAGAATAAAAACACGATAATAGTGGATTACTTGGGTTTTGTATTGAATATTATTTACAAAAACATGCTAATGTCAATACCTTGATTGACTTAGCTAACAATGGGATATAACAATAGGGAGGATGGCAAGAGAGGAAGTGGAGGAACACCAAATCTAGTCTAACAGAAAATCAGTAGTTAATGGCCAAGTTTTTTTAAAAATAATAATTCCATAAACATACTATTTAGAACTATAGAAATAAATATCATTCCCTTTCAATATACCAGTTATAGAACTTCATGTTCCAGATGTTCAGTTTGGAAACGTCTTACTCTTCCAGAAAACTTTGTACAACTAATTGCCAATATCGCCAGGTATAATATACACTTAAGTTAAAGTTCATTATTACAGATAATGGATGTGAATCTTTTTCTTGAGTCTTTCTTAAAGTTTTCAAATTTTTTGACCAACTTCTAGTAAGATAGAATTAGGTGATCATTATTTTTTACCTTACATTGTACAGGGTTGACAAATCATCCTGAGACTATGTGTCCACTTTGTCACTTTCTGGTTATCCATTGTACTTACATTATCACTGCTCACTTGTCTATTCTGTGAGGATTATTTCAGTTAAATTGGGTGATATAGCTTGAAAACTGCTACACCTTAGAACAGCAATGCCCTTGGAAATTTTTCAGAGAACAAGTGAATGTGGGCCCTTGTCTCTCTCCTTGTCTCCTTCCTTCTCTCTCTCTGTCTCTGTCTCTCTCTCTCTCTCTCTCTCTCTCTCTCCTGCATGCACACATACGTGCCTGCATACGACTATGTTGTGTGTTGTGGAACTCTTTCCTCAGGGCTCCAAGTGACGTGAGGCATCTAACATAAAGACCTAATGATGGCAGTGAATGCTCACTTATAATGTTAGTAACGGTTATTATTTTTACTATAAAAAGAAAATTGAAGTTCTAGTATGTTTACCCTTTATTCTAATGAATTGTCTTTGGTGCCCCACTTGAAGGCTCCCCGGGTTTGTCCTTATAGGGCTCACCTCAGTGCTCTCATTTCTCAGCCTCTCTTAAAATGTCCCTGCAGCAGGAGGCAGGAGTGTGGGCCATCAGGGTCTCCAAAGGAAAGCGGAGGTTTGATCAGTGCATGCAAGCAAGACATTTCCTTGAGTTCTTTGGTTCTAGCATCTTATGCTCACTTTGTGTTGCATTTGAGAACATTCCACCTACGCATGTTCTAATCAAGCGTATTGACCTCAACGTCAGGTTACTCTGACTCAAAGTCATGATCCAGGCAGAGGCCTGTGTTCGGCTTCTTGTTCAAGTGCATCATGTTTGAAGCACATTAGTAAGAAAAAAAGAGTAACGTTGACCTTGAATTTATCATTGAAGAAAGCCAGCTATTGACCAAAGTGTTTACTGAAACGTTCCCCTGGAGCCTCTAGCTTCCCAGAAATAGTAATAAGAACTTTAATCATCCGGGTCATAACATTTAAAAGCTACCCTTTTCATTACGTGATAATCATGCATTGCCTTGAGCTTTGACAGGGGTGGTTTGGTTGCTTATAATAACTTGGCAATTTAAAAAAATAGGTATAAAATATATAATAAAGAAGGTGCAAAGGACACACAGTTCCACTTGTCAGTCTATGGGGGAGCAGCAAAGACGCTGCTGAGATAATTTTTCATTTGAATTTTGCACTGAGTTAATATTATCTGGTTGCAGAAGCCCCTCATTTTAGAAGGACTTTTGTAGAATGAAGGTGTAAATAGAGATACAAATCTTGTCCTCAGAACATGGACACAACTAATACAAGGCAGGAGCTTAACATGTCATAATGAAGTGTGGATTCAGTGGCACAGAAGTCGAACAGAAGGAAAGATTTCTTCTAACGTGGAGAGACGAAGGGGAGACAAGCAGAGCTGTTGAAATCTTGAGGGAGGAAGCACTGAAGAGTGTCCCAAAGGTAGGACTAAGAAATTCAGAAATGGGCAGAAAGGGAAGAAATGTGCAACCAAGGGGTTAAAGCGATGATTTCAGAAAAGATTGACTATAATTGTTTTTTAATGGCTAATTTAAAGTCATTTGTTTGTGTGTTTCTAATCCTTCCTAGTGTTTTATAACTGACTACGTGTGGTATGGTAAAAACATTTTTATATTCATCACAGTGGCGGTTTACTCTCCAAATGTATTTGTGGCCATAAACGTTGTAATTTTAAAGCATGATGTAGAAACTCAGAAATGTTAGTTGTTAGTTCATAGGTCTGTACTTGATACATATTGTTTAAATTAGTCTTCTTTGTTAGAGGAGCAAAGAAAATGGTACTAAATGGTTTATAACAAAAAACAGTTGTTCTTGCCTCCCTCCTTCACTTTCCCCACCCCTAGTTCTGACCCTAAGAGGAGATTATTTTAAGTTCTTTAACCGTATTGTTCGATATTTATTTCTAGATTTCCAAATAGTATGCTTATGAGTTTTTAGAACTTGGACGTTATCTACTGATTCTCTCTTACGCTAGATAAAGAAGTGCTGCTTTCCCGTTCCCTGCATCCACGTCCTCTCTTTCCATCTGCCCCACACTTCCACCCCATTTTCAGCTACGTTGACAAAGGTATCGGCCTTGGTATGTTCGCTTAAATGATATTCCTGGTCAAACCTAAGTCATCTACTATTATTGTATTTCTTTCTTGCAAAATATTTTATGTTCCTGGACTTATAATTGCCTTTGTCCATTTTTCCGTTTATAGTTTTCTATATATGGAAGACAATTTCTTCCTGGAATATTATTTATATGCCATTAAATTAATGAAACAAAGAGACCGTCAGACTGAGGTGGCTCTAATGCCCTGGTGGCTTTTATCAGCAAATCGAATTTCTAAGCTTCAAGGTTAGGGAATCAAAACAAGGACAACCAACCACAGACAGCCAAGTAGGCTTTGCGTTCTGGCCAATCAAATAACATCCTTGCTTTGCTTCTCTTCTTTCTCCGTGTAAGTCTTTCCTCTTGCTCCTGAGGATCAAATGTTCCTAAACACTCTGGTCTGGCACTGCGCCCTTTGAATTGATTTTTGCTAAACAAACAAACAAACAAAACTCTTAAAATGTTTCATATGACTCAGTTTATCTTTTAACCATATCGACCACGTTTTTAAAACACTTAAGCCTATCAGAGGGTCTACCTATCTTTTTATTATTTTTATTTTTTCTGGAGCCCTCCCTCCCAGTGTCCTCCATCTGCCTCACACAATCCGATCTGGTTGCTTTCTAAGTCTGCTGTGCAGTGTCATCCTGGGACTTCTCTGTCACTTTGCTGAGTGGGATTCTCTGTTTTCTGGCTGTTATTACATTTTCTTTTTCCCCAGCCTAGTCTCTCATTTTTCTGCCACACCAAAGGCCAGTCTCCAATGGTCCTCCATGATCCGCACTTCCTGCGGCTTTTGTCCTTGTGTAGTCCCCTCCTACACTGAATTGGGACTGACCTACGTGGTGGATAGAACGTAATGAAAGGGGTGTGACTTCTGGGGCTAAGTTGTGAAGGGAACCTCAGCTCCTGCCTTGCTCTTTGGATCACTTGCTCGCTCTGTGGGAAGTCACCTGCCATGCCAAGTACACACACCTGCCCTGCCCGTGATGGTGAAGGTTGTGCAAAGGTTCATTTGTCCCTAGTGTCAGCCACGGGGGAGCAGCAAAGACACCAGTTAGAGAGTCTTTCATTTCAATTTCGTACTGAGTTTATATCCTCAGATTGGTTAAACATTGAACGCATGAATGCACCCTCGTTTTATACATATTTATTCATTTCTGGGCAAGTTCAGGGAGATGGTGCATCATTATATTGCCCTCAGGCACCGTTTGGCCTCACTCAGCCACTAATGGTTATCATAATTGAGTAAGCTCAGCCAATGCT
>NW_011888805.1:1051542-1080113 GCF_000151845.1 Pteropus vampyrus
TTCTTTATCCAATCGTCCATTGATGGACATTTAGGTTAAAACACATGTTCTTTTTATTATTAAGCTGCCCAGAACTTTTACAAAACTGTCTTTCCTTCATTTTTATTTTTTCGTTTCATAAATACTATGCTTTCCCATTCCTAAGATGTAAGACTGTTTTACATCTGAAAATCTGGGAAGTCAGGCTGACTCTTAATAACTGATGGGATTTCACCCCTGTTTCGTGGTCAAGTGGCAATCTTAACACAGCGGTCAGTGCACTTGTGTACTCTTGGCTAACATTCTGGGATCATGGCTGGTCTATTGCAGCTATGGATGGTTTCTTTCCCCAAGCAATTTAAAGATGTCGAAACCCTGAGGGTTGAGAAAAGTGTTCCCTTTTCTAGGTTTAACATTCTCACTTCCTTTAATCATTCCTGATATGGTTTCCCTAATAACCCGTGTTCCGTTCTCTTCAGGCCTTTTATCTTGCTCTTTCTTCTGCCTGGAACATCCTTCCTCATGCTCCTCCTGGTTTGCTGTTCTCTCAGCCTCGGTTCAAGCGTCACCTTTCAGCAAGAATGTCACAGATGGCGCTATTACTGGTGGTATCGTTTACATTCCTAACTGAAGAAAATGCTAAATTTCAACTGAGGTTACTGGGAGAATAACAGGGTATACTTCTTTCATGTAGTCTGTGGACCCTCCGAGTTCAGAACGCCTGTCAAGAGAAACTGCAGTATTAGCATCGAAGTTGACCAGGGCTCCGCTATGCACAAGGCAAGTAGCTCTGAGACTCACCCTAGGGAGGCCAATCACCTCAGCACCAGCGTCAGCCACTCCGATGCACGCGCAATGCTGTGGTGAAGCCGTAGATGCCCCTCTGCGTGAACCACTGAGGGTCACCGCTGCTCCTCCTGCCTCGCCCCCATTATCGTGGCCACCTCCCACACAGGGCAATATGCAAAACACAAACCCACGCGGCCTTCAAAGTGAGGAAAAGGGAAGTTCCCAGCTTCACAAGCCTCACTCACATGAGAACACAATGACATACTTCATAGTGTTCGGTGGAGGAGTCACGTGGTCCTGTCCGTGCCTTGACCAAGTGAGTCAGTTGAAGAGGAAACTCTCATGCATTTGCATGGGTGGTGCTGGACGGGACAGCTGACCCACTGACCACTTGGCTGGTGAGGACCCAGACAAGGCTGACTTCCCTCACTGTGTCATACAGCTCGTAAGCCTGCTTCCTGAAAACTAGAACGAGAGGCTCAGGCAGAGGGGTCTAGGCTGGACCACAGACCTAAAGTCTCAGGCTGCACATTTATTTTCTGCCCAATTCTACTTTCCTCTGCAGTGACCGCCTGAAAAATACAGAAGAAAGAAGCTGACATACTTTACTGGTGTGTCCTGTTCATCTATCAAATATCTATTGAGCCCTGGTGTGTGCCAGGCGCTATGCTGGATGCTGGGGAAATAACGGTGACATATGCCAGACCTTGGTGAGTTCGGTCTGGTGAGAGAAACAGACAGGTTGGTACATAATTACAGTGTAAGCACAAAAGTCCATCCGAGAGCAGGGAGGTGGGAGAGCCCGTTCGCCCCATTCGAAGAGAATTCCACCTTTCAAAGACGATGTGATTTGAAAATTGCTAAGAGAGTAAGCTTAAAAGTTCTTATCGCAAGAAAGAAGTCATAACTATGAGATGATAGATGTTAACTTATTGCGGCGATGATTTCACAGTATATACATATATCAAGTCATCCTGTCGTATACCTAAAACTAATATAATGTTATATTTCAATTATATCTCAATAAAACTGGGAGAAAAGGTACATGTAAGGCAGGTATATTCAAAGTAAATGCTTTCACTCACACTCACACACACACACAAAAGAAGGAAAATGGCATGCAATATGCTTTACTTTAAACTATTAAAATGAAACCCTCTAAACTCTAGGTTATTTTTCTTTTCAGGGGTTTTACCCTATGTAAAGATATAAGCAACAAATATCAAGTCAAGAGGAGGGAATAGGGACCAAGTTTCTTGTCATCACCCCTGAAAAGCACTCAATCTCCACCACTTTCCCCAGCCAACAAAAAAGACCTGAGGATGAAACAGTTTATAGAATTCCATAAGGCAATTCATTTAAAAACAAATCTTGATTGCCATCCCTCTGAGAGAAGCCAGAGATGAATGAGGAGAATCATGACAGAAACTCAGGCTTCTGTGATACCATCCGCCACAGCTGCAGCCCAAGGGGTTATGCAAATGCCGAGCCTCCTGCTCCCTAAGGAAACCTGGCGGGAGCCGCGGGGTGTAGACCTTCTGGTGAAAAGAGGTGGTGTTTCCACTGGATGCTGATGGAGGGAGAGCCTCTGAGATCTCTTCTTAATGACCCATTGTCATTAAGGTGGGGAGCAAAAAGAAGAAATGAATCAAAAAATGACTCACAAATATAGAGCACGATCTGGCGATGGTCAGACCAGATGGGGGTTGGGAGGCTGGGAGAATGGGGTGAAGGATTAAAGAAGTACAAATTAGCAGTCAATAGATGGTCACGGGGATGGGGAGCACGGCATAGGGAATGCAGTTAGTATTGATGTAATGGCTAGGTTGAGAGCCAGAGGAGAGAAGGAGCAATTAGGGGGCTTGTTTTATAAACTATATAAATGTCTAACCAATGTACCGTTTACTTGAAACTAATAATAAAATAAAATTAAAAAAGAAAAAAGGGACCTAGAAGCTCGGGAGGAAGCATGTTTGGTCTCCTTCTGGGAGTGGCTGTGGTAAAGTTAATAGATGCTGGCAAGTCCTCCTTTCTTCGCTCTGCCAAAAATAAAAGAATAAATTAATTGTCCAATTTGTACATGCTGAGAGTGCTATGAGCAAAACCAGAATTGTTGCATTAGGCACAAATTTGGCCTCACCAGGCTGTGTTAACCATGAGCCTGAAGAAAAAATTTGATTTATTGATTTATGAAAATTATTCTTTCGTGCACTTTTTGAATAGATGCCCAAAAATGAACACTATACATTTTCTGTAATTTTGGAGGGGGAAAAAATATGTGCAAGGAAAATTTGAGTATTTGTAACATCCTCCATGATCCAACCACCATGAACCCCTCATCAAACTTTCTCATAGCAGGCAACTCCCTTCAACCTCAAAGCCATCAGAGGAGGAACTTTGAAGGGGTGAGAAGGGGAGGTCCTGATGGCTTGGGAAATCAGTCTCCATCCGTCCTGACATCAAAGAGAATTACCATGGCGTGCCTCCCAGCAAAGCCCTATTCCATACATTCTGGGAAGAAATAGGAAGAATCTAGTTGCCAAGGTAAATGAGGCTCCTCCCTGGCATGGGGCCAGAACCCTGGATTTAGACCACAGCTGAAAGGGTCCTTGGAAAATTTTTGGAAACCTCCCCTAGGGAGATGGAAGAAATTCACATCCTGTCCCCGTGCCCAGTGAGACAGCACCAAATCAGCTCTGCCAGCAACTGCAGGGCTTTGCTGGGAGCTGCAGCTCTTGGATGTGGGGCCTTCGCTCTCCTGTGAGGGTCCTTGACAAATATGTGGGCTGTTCTGAAAGTAATGAGCAATTCTGAGGCAATGAGCCCAAATGGGGAGGAAGGGGACTCTCTCGTCAAAGGCTCAGGTCACAGGTCAAGGACAACTTCTAATTTCTCCCGCTTTATCTTCCTTCTCTCCAACCTTATAAAGACCCACTATTCTAGAAACACTTCTTTGAAAAAGATTTTCTACTTGGCACCTATGATGGAAGCCAAGAGGACGGCTCTTGGAGATAAGCGAGGATTGGCGTTGGCTGATGGGAATGGATTGACATTAACCTCAGGAGAGCTATGTAAGAGGACAAGTCAGTGATGTGGTCCCATCTTCTGATGTGCCATAATGGCCCTGATGTGACATCCCCAAGCCCTGTCTTACGGCCTACCCATGTGACAGAGAAGGAGTGTGGGCAGCCCTGCTCTCTGCTGCTTTCCTGGGTCCTGCCCCACCCCGACCTGGCTTTCCGAGGGAGGCCCAGGTCCTCGCAAATGGAGGCTTTCCTGGGTCTCCTCTCCCAGACCAGCTGCACTCAGACCACGCTGGAAGTGAGGGACACCAGGGGAGAGGCCCATGCCTGTTATAAGTCCCTGACTCCTGCCACGGGATTCCATTCAGTTCTGACCAGAGCTTTTTCTTTGGGGGAAGCTGGAGCCTCTTCAGAGTTTAGAGTCTGAGCTCTTACAAATCTTTAAGATGCTGCCAATATATATATATATATATCAGCCAGTTCTCTGTCTAGGTGGATGTTCACCTGTCACCCCAATGGACACTTGAGTGGCACCTCGTGGTGATTCTGTTTTAAGGTAAGTAGTCACTAATTATGCTGAGAGACTGGGGACCTGAACAACTCAGTCTCCTTATATCCCTTGTTATACAAAGCGGTCACTTGGACGTATGTAAGCAAATTTAAATGGAAACCCAGTCGTCACCTGGAAAAGAAAGAGGCATAGTCCCCTAACCTCTTCCCTTTTGAGAATGCAGTGTGATGGAATGTATCAGTTGGAGATGGGGCAGATGAGAAAGGACACCAGGGCCCCCCGTGAGGAACCCAGTTCCAGGAAAGCATGAGATGGATGATAACCTGGGCCCAATTCCCCCACCAGAAGGTCCACTTGGGGGCGGGTTTTGACTAACTGTTTGAGTTTCAAAGTGGCCCCAGTACAACTATCTAGGCACAGAGAGCATGCCGTGAGGCTGGGTGTGAAGATCACCTAAGAGAGGCAACTCTGGAGAGAAAGATTTTGTCTTCTGTCCTATCTAAAAATAAAGTATCACTGTGGCTTTCCCTGAGCTCCAGCTTGCCCTTCCTGACGACATGCCCTATAGACTTGAGATTTGCCCAGCAAGCCCTGTGATCACAAATGCCAATCTGTGCAATAAACCTCTCAATATGTATCTTCTACTGGTTCCACTTTTTGGTGAAACTTAGACTGATACATGCAGTGGTTTTAATATGTTACTCAGGCTGAGAACCGGGGAGTTAGTTATTCAGTAGTGGTAAAGCCAAAGAGCATCAAAAATAAAATAACCCAAGGTCAACTCTCATCTCTTCTATCTACAGACCTCCGTGACTGCGGGTCCCTCTGCTGTAAAATGGAGTTCACAGCATCTACTGCACAGTCACAGTGTGGAGGTCAAGTCCTTTCAGGTATGTAAAAGCTCAGAGCATCTGGACTGAATGGTGGCCACTGCTCTTATGATGTCAGACTATTTGGGGCCATGAGCAGCGAAGTGCCATTCAAACAAACGAACAAAAAAATGAGGCTGGTTTCCCATCTCATTGCTTGACATCTAAAGTTTAGGACTTTGTTTTGGAGTCACCTAAACACTTTCTTCCCCAAGTTCATTACTATGTTAGGCAGGAAGGCACCTGGGCACACGGTGATACCAACCACACCAGATGCAGCAAAGGGAGGTGAGGTACCCTGCTCCGGTAACTAAAGATATAATAAGACGGGGAGCCAAGAGCTCCACCAATGTTCAGTAAAGATTTAACATTTTTACATCACTCATCAACATTCTCCAGTGCCCTCTGGTGGCAGCACACGGAAATAACTACTCCTTCTGCAAGGTTTGTTTGCTGGACGCAGCTTTGAGCCGAGAAGTTGAGGCTTGCTTGGATTTCTTTTTAAGCCACAGATGCTCACATGCTCCACTGCAGCCTTCGATAGGTAAAGAGGATCTGTCTCTCCATTTACTCTGTCACTAGCCATCTGCGTATGACTTCGACCACTCCTGTCACCTCTCTGGGTCTGTGTTTCCTTGCCTATAAATCGAGAGGATTAAAATAGATCATCTCCAACTTTCGCATTTAGTATTCAAGAGCTTGTCAATCAGAAACAGTGATTCACTCAACAAACACTGTATCAAGTGTAGTGCTTGAGGATCAGAGAGCAGATCTGTGCAAATTGCATCAGGAGGAGACAGTTAATAAGCAATAAACATAACAAAGAAAGTACATAGTATGTCCGAAGGTGATCGATGCCGTGGGGAAAATAGAGCAGGTACAGGGATCAGGAGTGGTGGCAAAAGGAAGGCTAAGGGGTGGTGCGATTTTGGGTGATGGAGTCAGGATAGGGCTCTGAGAGGTCACCTCTGAGCAGAGACCTATGGGAGGAGGATGGGAGGGAGTTAGTCATGAAGATTTTCCAGGGAGGAGCATTCCAGGTAGAAGAAAACCCCCCATAGAAAGGCCCGAAGTGAGAGCCTGACTGATACGTGTGAGAACCAGCAAGAAGGCTGTGTGGCTGAATGACAGTGGAGGAAAGCTGGAAGAGTGGGAGGTGGGGGAGACACCTTAGGGAAGGGGGGATGACCGCATAAATCCTTGGAGGCCATCGCAAAGAATTTATCCTTGACTCTGAAGAAAAGAAGCCGTTGGAGGATTTTGAGCAGAGGGGCAGCATGACCTGCCTTGTGTTTTTACAGAGTCTTTGTCAGTGTGCTCGGGCTTCCACATTAAAATATTAAAATAAGATATTAAACAACAGAAATTTATTTTCTTATAGTTCTAGAGGCTGGAAAGTCCAAGATCAAAGTCTGGCAGGGTTGGGCATCTGGTGAGCACCGTCTTCCTGGCTTGCAGGTGACAGGCAGCCTTCTTATGTGTCCTCACATGGTGAAGAGAGAGCACTCTGTGTCTCTTCCTCACCTTATGAAGACGCTAATGCCATCAGGGGGGCTCTACCCTCATGACCTCATCTAAATCTAATCACCTCCCAAATGCCCCATCTCTCAATATTATCACAATGGGGGCTACTGCTTTAATATATAAATTTGGGGCGGGGGTACACACATTCTGCATGAGCTAGATGGAAGGGGAGGGCAAGGATGGGGGCAGGAGGCGGTGGCTGGGACTCGGACCAGTGTGGAGGTGGCAAGAGGGGTCAGCTTCTGCTGAGGTATTGACAGCTGAGATGACAGGATTTCCTGACAGATTGAATGTGTCATGTGAGAAGAAGTCAAGGATGACTAAGGGTTTTGAAATGAGTAACTGGAAGTTGCTGTTAACTGAGATGGGATTCTGAGGTGGGTAGAGTCAAGGTTGGAGGGAAAGATCATACGTTCCTTTTGAGACGAGCTAAGTTTAAGATGTCTATTTGTGAAGAGAATTCAATGTGCGAAGGTTCGGTGACTTCAGGGAAGCGTTGTTGCTGGAAATTGTTCTTATATGATAAAGGCGTAGATTTTAGAGTCAGACAGATTTATTAAAATCTCAGTCCTGTTCCTTAATGGCTGCATCAGTCTGAAAAGTGTCTTAATATCTCTTAAGCTCATTATTCAGGATGTATTTTGTCAACACCCCTATGTGCCAGGTCCTGCTCTGAGACCTGGGAACCCGGGAATAAACAAAACAAAGCTCCTGTTCTCATGAAGTTTACTCTCTGGGAAAACGGGGATAATAATAAATGGCCATTGGAGTTGACTGAATGAATAAAGAACGTAAATTGCCTCAACCAGAGAGAGACCAGAGGACATTTTGAGTGGCAGCCATCCAGTTCTACAGAAACTGCAGAGCAGACTCTCTAAAAACAGAATGTAGCATATTCTTATAGAAATTATAGAATGATATGTTTCCTCCACAGCCAAATGCAGCCTCTGATTTTTATTCTTTGGCTTTGCTCTGGGGCCCAGATGCTGAACCCAGGACAGTAACAAAATGAGATGGTGCTAGAGAAGGCATGGTTAGTCTAACAAGCAAATAACTGGGACACTGGCTTAACATGTAGTTTGTCCTTGTCATAAGCATCTTCTTTGTTAAAAGATTACATTTCTTCTTAAAAGACAGATGTTTGAGATTGCATCTTGTACTCTAAGTGGGCTCCTCAAGGTGGAAAGTAAACCAGAGAGAGATCACCATGAGAGAGAAGGGGCCCGGGATGGAAGCCTGAGGGTCCTGAATGTTCAAAGGGTGGGAAGGGGGACCCCGAGATGCAGCAGCTGTAGGGACAAGGAAGGTAAGAGTAGGCAAGGAGAAAGCTCTGGAAGGGGAGCGAGGTAGGGATGAGCAGGAGGAGGTCAAAGGTGGGGACGTGGGCCCTGGATTTACCAAGGCTCCTGTCGGTGGCCTTGGGTGCATTCAGGGGGGAGTGGGCCAGGGAATATTTGGAGGATAAGGGAGAAGAAACAATGAGAGATGGGAAAATGTGCAAGGTACTGGTCTAGGGAGAGAAAGGAGAGAGGGAGGGAGGGAGATAGATTTATGCATACCAGGGAAATGTGTAGTTGAGAGAGAACTTTTAAAGCCAAGAGTGGTTTAACACTGTATTGATCGACAGAGCTTTCTTCACAGGCAAAACCAACCAATGATGCTGGATGGTGTGCAAGAAAGGAATGTTTCTGGAAGAACCCCACGTAGCCTACCACAGAGCTCCTCAATCTGGGATTCTTCCCAAAGGTAATCTGCTTGGCAGAGCTTTCATAAGGGAATCTGCTTCCAGATCAGTACAGTCCTAACTTTGATCCGCCCGAGGATCGTCCTGCCTGCACTCTCTCCCATCTCTTCTGTCCATGCTCTTCTGCTGCTTCACACACAAAAGCATCTATCTTCACGGCTTGTAAAGATGTCGGGCTCCCAGGCATCAGGCAGACTTAAAATCCCTGGCGTCGCGACATCTTCTGCTGCATAAGGCGGCCCCCCACCCCACCCTCCGTTTAATAAGACATTTCCACTACCACTTTAATTTTCATCTTCTATCACTGTCTATCAAAAACGCTGCCGTATCTGAGTATTAATAAGTCGATAATAATCATGGTAAGAATAATTAAACCCAGATTTTTTTTTGTTAACAAATGATGGAGCCTAATGATCAAAAGAAATAAAAAGAAAATAAACTTTAATTCATAAACATTTTCATGACAAGGGAATACGATAGGACGATCAAAAGGACACATACAAATACATTGAGTGAAAATAAAAGCGTGTGGAGGAAGTAGAAAGATATAGGACGCCGCAGAGAAAAGGAGAGTAAAATTTTTAAATTGTTCTTCTGTATTTTCAATGGACAATGGTATCAAACAGGTATTTATTTTTCGCCCATATATATTTTTAAAATTATGTCGTAATTTTATTTTAAAATGCAAATACAGTAAGCTGGAAGTGCATCGTCTCGCAACTACTCAAACCTACGATTCAGAACTTTTGGAGGGCACCTTTCAAATGTGCCAGGGAGCCCTCCTTTTTTTGAATATTATTTTGGGCTACATAAGCAAAATGTTCTCCCACAATCGGCATAAAGGATCAAAGGCCAGGCAGAAGCAGCTTTGGCAAGGACAGAATGGCCGAGGGTATCTCAGCTCCCAGGCCCTGTGGGATCCATCAGCACCACCACTGGTACCATTTAGCTCCAGCGCACTTACCTGCCGTCAGCTTGAGCCCAGCTGCGAGGAGGAGGCTGAAAGGGCTGGTGTGAGCTGTGCCCATGTTCGGAGGGGCCTGGGAGGCACCATGACTAAGGGGCGCAGCTGGATCCCTTGAAACATGGGGGGAGGATGCGATTCTCCCAAAGGGTAGGCAGCGTGATTATCCAAAAAAAGGAGAAAAGGGGCTGGTCTGGAAAGGATGGCAACAGCCATTGCAAACACGTTCAAGGAAAAGCTACAGAAAAGTGAGAGACTGCATGATGGTCGGGGAGGCGGGGTCCCAGGACAGGGTCCCGAATATAGGTAGAAAGGTCAGACAGACAAGGAACCCCTCTTTTGTCATGGCTGGAGCGAGGAGGAAGGACTAGGTGAGGACGCGGGGAGTCTGCGAGTGGGCTGAAGGAGGTCCAGAGAGGAGGAAGTTTCCGGTGATTCTGTGAAGTGGAGGGAGAGATCACCCACTTGGGATGATGGCCAGGTGGGAAAGGAGATCGGGGACGCAGGAGATGATACATCGTTCCTCAATTTTCTCACGCTTTTCAAGACTTTGTGTTTTTAAGTCTGACGCTCTTTAGCACATGGGCACACGGAGTCTGCATAACTACCTCCCCTGGCCTTCGCTTCCTCTCGACAGAGTCGGTGTCCCCTCTGGGTCCCTCGGCCCTCTGTACCCATCACTCTTATGGCTCCATGTTCATTACCCGAGCGCTGAGGATGAAGGGGATGGCAGTCAATTCTAGTCAGATTAGTCTTAACTTTGGTGGCCCCCACACGTGTACCCGTGTTCTTCCACATTGGACTCAGACATGGCTTCATAGACTCCTCAGATGTTTTCATTAGAGTGTACAAGAGGTGACAGCTACATTCTTTTTTAGAGTGTTCTTGGACATAGCGTTGGAGGGGTGCTGTCTGAGGAACTGAGATGCTTTTAAAATAGTGCTGCCCAGAAAACAAATACCATAGCACTTCGATACCTGCCATTGTCCACTGAACATACACAGGAACAATTGAAAAACTTTACTCTCCTTTTCTCCGTGAAGTCCTATATCATTCTACTTCCTCCACACGCTTTTATTTTCACGCAATATGTTTTTGTGTCTTTTTGATCATCCTACGAGGTACCTAGACGTACACCTGAGTAGCGCTTCTCCTCCCCACTGCATCTTACTCTCACACTCTTTGAGGAAGCACCGCGTCCAAAGTTGGTTCTGAATGGCTCCTCACAGCCGAGTGAAGGAAGTCATTAAGGCCTCCCAAATGAATTGTGTGGCTAAAGGGTGACTACCACCCTTTTCTCCTTTCCCTCATCAAATTTCTGTTCAACTTTTAAGTGTATGCAATATATCTGTATATGAAGCGAGGTTAGAACACCAAGAATCCAGACAAGGCTTTTAGGAATCCTAAGGAAAAAAGCATCTTCTTTGAGTTGAACTGTTAAATTTTATGAGTCAGCTTAAGATAAAAGATTTGATGTCTATGGTTAGACTTCTACAATAATGCGACACTCCGGATGAACTTCCATTCTAAGAATACGTTAAAGATTCTCATTTACAAAATGGATTGGGGGGAGTGAGGAATAAGACAATGATTTACAAACAAAACTTATGATGGCAAAGCTTCCTTTAATGAAATCCACCAGTGGATTTATTCTATTGAAATTTAAAACACACAGTTTCAACATAGCAATTCCACATGCTAAATGATATGGGTATAAGCAGGGGTCCCCAACCCCTGGGCCGCAGACCGGTACTGGTCTGTGGCCTGTTAGGAACTGGGCTGCACGGCAGGAAATGAATGGCGGGCAAGCAAGCGAAGCTTCATCTGTATTTGCAGCCGCTCCTCAGCGCTAGCATCACCACCTCAGCTCCACTTCAGATCATCAGGCATTAGATTCTCAGAGGAGCACCGGTCCCTGGTGCCAAAAAGATTGGGGACCGCTGGGCATAAGGATATTCCTAACAACTGTTTTTATAACAGCAAAAGATTGTCTTTTGACAGAGTACTGGTTAAATTATCTGCATAATAGAATACCATGCAGCCTTTAAGAGAATGGATGGGTATAGTGACATGGCAAAATATCCAAGGTATATTGAATTTAAAAGCAGGGTGAAAAAGTGTTAAGAATGTGCTATCATTCCCGCATACAAAAAGACATGTACAGTTAAACTGTGAATATATAGGGCATTTCCAAAAAGTGAAGCAAACACTGGTTATCATACTTAAGAGGTGGCTGGGGGAAGGGGGAGGGGAATGTTTTTGTTTTGCTTCGACTGCAAGGCATCACCTACTCAAAATGTTCTATTACAAACACACATCCTCCTACCTATAAAACATGTTTTTATATCAGTCATGGTGCATCGATGCTGAAAAAGTATTTTTGTCAAGTTGATTAACTTCTAGAATGTCCCAACCTAGATTTTTTTTCTGTCAATGGAAAACTTGGGTTCTGTTAACTGTATGATATCGGACAAGTCAACCACCTACGTGGTCTCAGAGTTCATTTGAAAACGATGAGCTTACATTAGCAATGACTTCCACACATCTCTTTCTGGTTTAAGATGCTGTGACTATGTGACTCGATTATGCAATATTTGAAAAAAAATATATAATAAATTGGCAAAGAGAATCGGTGCACGTCAGTGAGGGGTGATGTGACCGAAGTAACTGTATATAGCTACTACTATTTTTAGAATGTATTTTATTCTTGAACCACATAAATTCCTTTTCATTTCTATTCCATTCATATTTGAAATACCTAAGGAACAACAAAAGAGGCGTATTCAATTGAAGAAATTTATTTACTTTTTTTTTTCTAGGTACATAGATGACATAATTATAGACAAGTTTTGATACATAGGAAAACCCTCTGTCCTTTCTCTTTGCTAAATGAATCATCACAATAATTTTTACAATTTTTAAAACAATACACAGCTTTCTTGGGCTGAAGCAATTGCAAGAACAGATTGGTACTGGTATATTACAGCTACTTACAATGTTTAAGATCAGCAATGGAGAAAAATAAGTTATTTAAATATTGATTTCATATACAGAAAGTGCAATGTTGTTAGTTGTTATATAACTTGCTTGACAGTTTGTTTTCTCTATCAATTTAAAATCAAGATAACTTGGACGCAGACTACTATATTTATTTTTTTCTGAAAATAATACAGTACACACATGCAGCACTGACTTGGCGAATTGAGTTCTCTTGCTGCAGTTAGGAAAGCAAACTTTGCTATGTCAGAACTGACTTCCAATAGACTAGTAATTTCCAATTTCACCCACATGTGGGTTCAGGACAGAGAACGGGCCTCTGACTAAGGCAAGGCCATGAAAATCTATCTGCTACTTGGTTATCTGGGAATGTAAATAGTGGCTGGGGCTGGCTGCACTTCCATCTAGACAGCTTCAAAGTAAAAATTTACACAACGGACGTGTAGCTACCTGAGCTGAACTGCCTTTCCAGGTTTCTTTTGTGCTTTCCGAAGACAACAATTTTCACCATCTCTCAACCTTCTGTACCAAGTGCAACCGATTAAAACTGGATATTGCTGACGCCTATCACCCATCTTCAACATCCACAGGCGGCCCCGAACCACCACAGTCAAATGCCACACACAAACACGGAGGCTTTTCTAGGATCAAATTAAAAGTTTAAAGTTAAAGAAGACCAAACAAATACTAATGATACAAATTTGTTTGTTTAAAAAAAAAAGCACAATAAAGTAAAAAACCACCACAGACCCCTCAGATTAGGAAGCTCTTCCCACCCCAAATCACTCATGGTCCCTGAATTAGTTTTTTTCTGTGCAAAGGCAATGATTTCCAAAGAAGAGTGACAGAAATGTGGTTTGCCATTCTCCAAAGCTCAAGCTCAGAAAATTTCCTTTTCTGGCGCCACTTTCACTTAGATGAAAATGTTGCACTGAAAATGAAAACCTGGAAATTCACGCGAGAGTTCGCCTTCCCCTTTGTTATCTCTTACGTGACTTCTGTGTGGTCGTTTTGCTCAGCTTTCACTACGAGCAGGGTCTCTCAGAGCAGGATGAGGAGCCTGATGGACAGCGCCCGCCTCCCCCACGGCCCTTGAAATATGTTTCGGTGGTGATGTGGTTTTTGGAAGGACCCTGCAGCCTCAACTTTCCAAACGAGCTATGCACAGGAATGTCACAGCCAGAGATGACAAAAACGGGCTGTTTTCAAGAGTTCAAGAGAAATTTGGCAGCTACAGCTTTTTATTCTAGAATTCCACTTCTTTACATGGCATCTTATAGAAGGTGAGTATTATTGAATGTATATTATTTTTTTAAATGCATACCAAAGCATGAAAAAATACATCACCTGAGAATGTCCTTTTCCTCAGAAACATAGATCCAAGTATATAAAGCAAATGCTAAAGATGGCTTTATAATTAATAAAATACTTATTTTTTTCCCTGAGGGAAATCATTTGTTTTAGTGAATAGATGAAATATTTCAGAACTTTTGATCAAGGCTTTGTGTTCAAAGTTTTTCTGTTGTAAATGATCACATTCAATGCTTAAAATAGCCCTCATGATGAGAACTTTAGTAAAGGAAAATCATTCTGTAAGCAACGGAAGCCATAATAGTTTAGTTGTCTAAATTTCTGTTTGCTAGAAAATCAGACACAAGACTAAAAGAGGACAGAATATGCTGAAATCAATTGGAAAACAATGGTAAATATGCAAATACTTAATACATGGCTAATGTGGTTTGCCTGGCTCCAAAATGAACCTTTATTTGAATTAAAAGAATTATCTAAATAAGAAAAGGAAAACAATATCTTAATTGTAAAACTGAAAAAAAAAAAAAACCCAACAAAAAAAACCACTTTTAAAACAGCTTATAAACCATTTCCCTTTTTAAAAACATCTTTCTGAAAAATTCAGCCTCACAATGACTCTTTGAGAAGGTGACCTGTTAGCTGATGATTGAATTTTGGAATGGACATGGTCAAGGGTCCAAGTTAAAACTGTAGCACGATGACCCACAGGTAACAATCAATACAAAACTGATTAAAATGAAAGATAGGTACTATAAGCACACACACCCCTACCACCCCCCTACACACACTCACATATACACAACAGGATGTCTTTGTGAATTTCAGAGAGCTTTTTTTCTGGATTTGTAGTTAGTTTAAAAACTGAAAGCCAACATGAAATTTGTGCTGATAAACACCCCTACAAAATAAGCCATGTTGGAATGAGATGATTCGAAAAGCCCATTTTTGCTGAAAACATCTCAGACGTGTCAGATGGCAGTCTAGGCTGAAGATTTGGAACTACGGTTACAGGGAGGTGAACACTAGTTAGATAACTGCTTAAAAGCTAATATTAAGGCAAATAAAAGCTGATTGCTAGGAAGCAATTATTAAAATGTCTCTTGTTTATCTAAAGGAGAATAGGACTTTTTTTTCTAGTGCAGCCAGATTTTCTTACTTTTGAACCAATGAGCAAGGTCAATGGTGTTACAATCACTCCCAAGTCTGTTGCTTTGGCCTAGCTAAGCCTGTCTGGCCCTCGGGGATCCTGCAGGGCGACAGACAGAAGGGCAAGGGCACTATCAGAAAGAGAAAGGCTGCCCACCCCCCGCCCCCAGCCCTCTCCCAGAGCACCAAGACAGCCTGGAGGCACAGCACCTGTGGCAGGTCGGCATCTTGGCTCTGTCGTGTTCTGAAAATAAAAATAAGTGCTTGTTTTTTCTTTGGGGGTCAAAGAGAACCGCACCACTTTTCTCGAGGGGACTCTTCTGGAGAAGAGAGGGTCATCGGTCCCATGTGGCCACACACTGGGCCTTTCTTCTGGATCTGGTCTGCACGTCCAGTGAGGGGGGAATTGAATCAGCATCATAAGCACAGTGAAAGAGGGTGGCTCTGGTCCAGGGAGGTCCGTGAAAGGCCCAGCTACATGGCCTCGGGGCCTGGCGGCAGTTTGAAGAGTCTGGCTGCAGACACGAGCTTGCTTATGTGTCTCTCCTCTGTGATGCCGGCCTCCTGAAGGCAAGTGTGGGACAGAGAAGGCACTTGGCCCAGTGTGCTGAACCCCGCCTCGGTGAGGGTGTTGGTGTACATGGGGAGACCGATGGAAATCAGCCAATCCGACACGGACGAAACACACCCGGGAGAGAAGGGCTTCCTGCAGATTTCTGTGAGTCCACCACTCGGGATCTGGGTAAACAAAGAAAGGCATTTTATAAAGACTGCTCGTGCCACTCGAGGGGGCAACTTCTCATGTCCCTGAACAGTGCTAATGTACTACGCTGCTGGACTATGAGAGAGTGATGACGCTATGACATGTCGAAGACCAAGAGGAGCTTGAAGAATTCTTTCTCATCTTCTTCAAGATGAGACAAATTCTCAAGGAATGGTCTGAGGTTCTAGAAGGTACTTGGAATTAGATCTAACCCCAGGTATGTGTCCACATCTCCAAACTGAAAGCATTTACATTTCCGGTTATTTTGTCTCACGGTGACATGTTCTTCAAGGAGAGAACCCTAAGGTGACGGAAGAAGCAACACTGTGCGATAGATAGTGTGAAAAGTAAGACACTCAGTGGGTAGAGTGTTTACAAAGTAGGTTTTTTGCTAGGTTTTGAGTCCATATTAACAACCAGAAGAGTAAACATTTTATCGATACCGTTATAAAGAATGTAAACTACAATAATATCAAGTGTTAGCTATGGCAGGGAAATGGACATCTACACTTGACTTCTGGGAAGGCAATTTACTACCAAATGTGCAAATCCGTGAAATTTTGTGCAGTCTTGATGAAGCAAACCCACTTAAAAGGAATGTGTCCTCAGAAATTGACCTTGGACATCTACGAAGATTTGTTAAGAATATTCTTTAGAATGTTGTTTAAAATAAAAAATTGCAAAGTCTAAATGTTTCATCGATATGGATTAGCTAAACTAGCACACATCCACCTAGTAGAGCACTGTGAAATATTAACACAAAAGAATTTTCAATAACAGAAGTAGATTCATGCTGATCGTGGAAAACAATCAGGTTTCAAATCTGGTCATTTACTACTGTATCTGTGCAGAGAAATGTCTAGACTGACTTAACTTTTTCACAGTACTGGGGTTATGGACAATTTTTATTTATTTTTTCTTTCCCAAACTGTATTTTTAAAAGTCGGCAGGCTGACTATGTATTGCTTTCCCCCAAGGTGTCTCTCCTTTCCACAGCTACGGTGAACCCCAGGCTACTCAGCAGTTGTCAGCACGCTCATCATTCAACTCTGTAACTAAACGGACTCAAAAGGCGGGACGAGGGGACACCCGAAGTGCCAGCTGCTCACCGCCATGCGGTGCTGCTTCCGGAGCAGCTTCACGCGGATCTGGTCCATGTTGGTGGCGACGTCCCTCTCGGGCTGACCCAAGTCCTCTGCGTACCTCTGTACCAGGGCCTCAGGAATCCCACAGCGGCCGTGCTGCGAGGGAGAACAGCAAACGTCAGGTAGGAGAAGGCGTTTAGCTACTGGAAAATATCACCAAGAGTTTACATCTGAAGTGAATACATTTTCTCCATAGTCAGGGGGTTTCAGAAGGAATACTTGTACGTCTTTATCTTTTAGGGAGAGATTGAGCTCTAGGAAAATGTTTTGAAACATAATTAAAGCGGAACACAACCACCTTGTATTTTTCGGGCCAACGCCCTCACTTAACTCTACTTGATCGTTTTGGAAAATGTTACTACAGACGGTCTCCTGAATCGCAGGGGAGGAGGGCGACCGTCCGCTCTACGGTAGCCGGCAGCTTACTGCTTGTGCCTCATCGACCAAAAGTCGTACCACCCGCGTCTCTAAGCCAGCATCTACTGTAGAGTAGGATGCTCATGCCTTTCCATTCAAAGCGGTTTTTTCACTAGATATTAAGGAGGAGGAGGATGAAGTGAAGGCTCTTGTTGGAAGGCGACACCTTGGATTGCATTATAAGAGCTTTCATTTCCATGAGCAGCGTAGGGCTACATCTGTTCTCATTTATTTGTCTGCAAAGTCATGGTAGTATTGATAGATCTACTCTTATTTTTTTAAATGAGAAATAAGTTTTCTTTATGGATCTCATTGTTTTGGGTACAATGGGATTTTCATATAATCCCCTCGCCCTCGCCCGTTACCCATACAGATAATTGTACAATTATTATATCTGAATAGGGTTCTACAGTTTTCAAAGTATGTTTACATTTATTTTATTTGTTCCTAATAATACCTCTAAGGGTAGTTATAGAGATTATTAATTCCATTTTACAAATAGGAAAAGGAAATGACTTGTTAATGTCTAAAAACATACGTATTAAGACATGGACACTGGAACTCAGGCCTGTCCTGTCTGCTAAACCATGCCTTTTGAGAATCAGTTCTAGTACTGATTGACAGTCCTCCCTGCAATGTATCACAGCCAAAAATTAAAAACAAACAGGCAAAAGAAAATAAAAGAAAACTCCAAGGCTGTACTGGCATTTAATCCGGACACTGTGCCCCCATTCATGCAACTGCCCAGCACCAAGTGGCAGAGGCCCCTGCTGTGGGCCACCCTGTGCTCTCACTTGTCACAAAGGCCCCCGCCTCCAAGCTGGCCTCCGAGGCAGCTGGCGTTCCTCTCACCTGGATCCCTGACTTATAAAAGCAGAGGCCCGTGAAGTGAGGCCAAGGCCTTTGATACCTTATCAGAATATGGTTCCTCTGTGAGATCGATGCCTTCGGCTCGTAACTTGTCTTCAGTGAGCATTTCCAGGTCGACTCCCCGAGTGCAGGAGATCTTCCTGCTCAAGGCCGGGCCCAGCTTCACACCGTGCTCCTGGAGGCTCGTGTTCTCCGGCAGCTCTGAGAGCCAGGGCGGTGGCCGCGTGCTTGGTGGGCTGCCAGGCTCCTGCCGCGAGGGAGGCCTAGAAGCCTGAGGTGAGTGACAGTCGCTGGGGCCGCTGGGGCCACCCTTCTTCAGTGGCAGGCAGGGGGCATCGGGACCCGGAGGGCCAGCGTGGAGGCCGTTGGCCAGGCGCTCTCTGCTCTTCTTTGCAGGGACAGGTGGCGGCTGGGCAGGATGTCTGGATTGCGCTCTGGCCTCAAGGCCCCTCTGCTCACCTTCTTTGGTGCCCGGGGCATGATGTGCTCCTTCAGGCTCGAGTCCTTTTCTGTGACCCTCAAGAGGAGTCCTTGTTAAACTGTGTCTAACTCCAGGAGGCTGAGCATCATAGTTTTTGGGCAAACACGGAGGAGGTGACGTGCCACGTGAAGAGGCTGCTATCGAGCCGCCCAGTTTCTTAGTAGTCGTTTTCTGAGGATCAGAAAATCTCTTACTTTGGGTCAGTAGCAATGCATTGTCAATGGCGGAATCTTGTTTGGGGCTGTGGACCTTTGTGATGGCGGGGGCTGTCTTTTGTGGCACTTCTGGTGCAATCTGAGGGGAGGGTTCTGTCACCGCACTAGGCACATCTTTTTCGGCGTCAGGCTCTCCTTGGAGGTCGTCCAGGGAATGGGATCGGGGCCAAGTTTCCACAGGCTGGGGGCCCTCCAGGGTCTCACAGCTCCGACAGATGGAAACGGGGAGGCTTCTCCGGTTTTTATTCAAGCCGGTCGCACATGGCTGGTCACAGCGCTTGGAAGTGTGAGGGGCGAGACCAGCGCCCAGCCTGCTCCCGTCCCCCTGCTTCAGTGCGTCCACCGGCTTCGGCAGAGGCAAGGTTGGGTAGTTGCCCAGCTGGTTCCTGGTGAAAGACTTCAAGCTGGACTCGGTCGATGACTTGGCAGAGAGAAGGCCAGTTTTCCGAGTCTTGCCTGTGAGACAAGGAAATATTCTACAATCACATCTTAAGAGGCGCATTAATCAAACTGATGTATAAAGGTTTACTAACGTAATTGAAATCTCCAACACCTAGATCCCATTGCTGGATTACATACACGAAGAATAGAAAATTGCCATTCATGACTTTGGGTGATATAGGGTTATTATGGTTCCGTTTTTATTTTTAGAAAGATTTCTTAGTCTTATTAAAGAACTCATAGAGACCGAAATTGAGTAACTGAGTTATGTGGTAAGGAAAAACGCTGTGTCAGGCAAAAAAAATAAATCTAGGCCTAATGTCTGTTTCTAGCTGGAGTCGCATCCACACCCCACTAGAAACGACGCTAACAGGTTTTCTGTTTAGTGAGTACACTTTTCTAATGTCACGGTTGGAAAGGGGAGGTGGACTGACTGAATTCCGGGGCAGGTTCCATAAACGGTGCCCCCAAGGGTTCGCTGGTGACCACTGACCGTTCAAATTACACCTTCCTCCAAGCCCTCCCCGATTACTCTTCTGTTCGAGTGTGGAAAACAAATAAATCCTAGAAAATAGTCAGTCAACCTTGGAACAAAGAGGTGTATAAGCTTAAGTGAGTATTTCATTTGTGACAATCTATAAAATACTGACATGGTTCTAATTATCAGTGAAACAAAAGCCCTGATTAAAATAAACTGTCAGGCTAAGCATTAAACTATCAACCAGACATAATCTACTTATTTGACAATTGTTAATTGATATTAACCGCTATTACTGCTTGATAAGCTTTACTGAGAATTTACTAGCTGAGGGTCAAGCACGGTGCTAAATGCTCAGTTATCATCAATTCCTCTCTCTCTACCTGTTGTTACAGTTTTGGTTACTACCACGTTTAGTGTATGCTTTGATGCTGGGCTGAGGGGAACATCCAGATGATAAACATATAAGCTAAGAGATCCTGGTACTTTAGGCCAATAGAAAAAGGTAAAAATATTAAACTCACATCAGGTCTGGAAGGTGCAAAGAAATCTCTGAAAATCCACTCTCCTATAACTAAAGGTTTTCTTCCTAGTCCACTGTTCAGTGAACATCTGTAATTCAATGGTTTAATTTAAAATTCTGACATCTCCCCATAAAGCAATCCTATCCTTTCAAAATAAGCAGCAAAGAGAAATCGGGTGGTGGACTGATTTGATTGGGAGAAAAAGGGGTATGGATAATGCCAACTCTAAGGAAATGGACCCTTTGGGGTAAATGAAAGTTCTCTGGAAAAAATGTCTATGCATATAGAGAGAAAAAGAACATGAGAAAAGGCCTGAGGCACTGTCATTACGAGTGGTTTGGCCATTATCAGCAGAGACAAAAACAGATTCCTTCATGATTTCACAGCTTTCTACCAAGCTTACTCTAATTTCAAAAGGATAATATTAAATATATCATGTAGAGCACAACTCTAGGTACCCAAGGATGGGTAAGAACCGAAGCCTAATGAACTGCAACCTGCAGTTTAAAAAGCTTTGCTTTAGTAGGTGTTCAACAAACATTTGAACACATGGGCTACTCGATGGGGTTCCAATGGCAGCTATCGACCCTGGGCGTTTTTCATGATGATCTTCACGTGTTTAACAGTAATCTAGGGGAACCCTTCCCTCCTAATCTTACTACAATGGGAGTTTTGGGGGCACAAGAGGAAACAGAGAGCCACGTATGGTAGCACTGAGTTCACCCGAGCCCATTCTGCTTATGACTCCTCTTCCATCTGAGGCAAGTAAGCTTTCTGGAATTTCATATCGACTGTAAGGTCAGGGAAGTGGCCAACAAGACGTGAGACTCTCTCATCACACTCACCCTCTCCCCCAGTAACTGCTCTGGCCACAACGAGGCACTTAAGATACTGCTGCTTTGTGACCCTGATGGATGAGCTACCTGGGAGACTGTTTTCCTTACAGACCTAATAGTTCCCGACACTCAAATGTTGGTTTTATTGCATAAAGAAAAGGACATAGGAGACATACCATTTAGGTTTTATGGTCGTAAGTATTTTAGATGGAATTTATTCACTTCACGCAGCAGTTGGGAGGAACAGATATTAGAGGCTGACTAGAAACTAGAACGCTGGAGAGATCAGAAAGATGAACACTGAGTTCCTCACAGAAATACAATCATTCTCTTTTAAGAAAATAGTACTTTTGAATCAGTCATTTTCAAAGTAGGAGTTATCTTTGCTAATGAAGCTTCATTTTTAAAACAGATCAAAGCTAAAGTGTCGGAGTGGCTCGAGGCCAACCTCGTCCCCTCGAGGCCCTCACGCCTCACCCCACAGAGGCCCCTCAGATGGCAGTTAAAAACTGGGGCTTGAGGTAGCATGGGCTCCCAAACCAGAAGTTACGAACTGCATAAGCAACACTGGCTACTTCACATACAATGTGCTTTTATTTCTCCATTCAATGAAAATACTTCGCTAGTGAGAATGAGAATAGAATCGTGCAGCCTGGTTTAATATTTGAATAAACAAAGGTGGAGGAGGTACCATTGTCCTTAACTATTAAGTGGAGGAAGCCAAAAAAGATGAAAAAAAAAAAAAAAGTCAGTTCTATTTTGAAAACATCTTGCTGTAAAATGTTTTTAGTTTGTTTAAATGATGGACTTCCGGCAATTTCATACCTTTGCTGCATGCTTTTATACTGATATGCAAAATGAAAGTTTTGGTTGATCCTGCTGTCCCAAAATCTATTTACTGAATGTCTTCTATGTGCATGTACTTACGAAAGATAAGTAAACTACTGATTTAAATTGAGCCCATCATTTGCAGCGGGTATGGGACTCAATGCTCCAACTAAGGGCAAAAACACATATTTTCTAGTAACTTCCAGGAACTAGACCGTGGGTTGGAGTGGGGGAGGGCACAAAGTGAGTGTGGGGACCGTCACTCTGAGCCTGCAGTCATGCTCGCTGCAGGGGAAGGCAAGACGCACCAGATTAGATCCGGGGAGTCGTGCTCTGTCTAACTGGTCTGAGGTTTTGAGATTTTTAAAAAACAAAGTATAATATTTTAAGATTTAATCACATACCCTTGATTCAGAGATCCAGCTTCCACAAAAATAAAGCAACGACTGCTTGAATAAAGTCAGTCTTTTCGCTTGGATTTAATATCAATGAGATATTTTCATACTCGAATCTTTGATATACCACTGCCAGAATCTGTCTTTTCGTCACTCTGGAACTGACGAAGGAGTCACTCTGCAACTGTGACCCCCAAGCTGACAAGCTCCACTGGCTGCGTCCCAGTGCCGAGGGCTGCCCCCGCTCAAGCTTACTATCTACGTAAGAAGGAAAACCGAGGTGACAGATGATGGTGCTGGAGGAATCCTCCTGTTCTCAGAGGGGGGTCCTCGAAATCCTCATATGGAAATGAGAGACCCAGGAATGGCAGCTCTGAGATATTCTTGTTCCTCAAAATAGCAAGCAAACAAACACACACAGAAGTCTTCATGCCATGTGCTGCCTTTTTCCTTGTTTTAAAATTGGTCTACCGATTTTAATCAATCCATCGTTTTTTATCCCTTTTGGCTTAAAGCTCACGACAGCCCAGAGACCACTGGCTGATGTATGATGACACTAAGTAGTTAGAGTTTGGACTTGAAAATGCTTATGGCATTGGAAAATAAGGTCTAAAATATTGTCTACCATTGACTGAGAGCCTGTTAGGTACCAAGCATGAGAAACATGATGTAAATGAAAAGAACAAGGCTTTAGTGATTATTTAATCCCTCTGAGCTTTAAAGTCTTCATCTATAAAATATGAACTGCAGAAACTGATAATTAGCAATTGCTTACATAAAAAATTAGCCCACTGCCCAATTCATAGTCAGTGTTTAATAAATGCTGGGTATTAGTAATATATTATTACCTTAATTCTTACAATGATCTATAAAAGAAAAACTCATCTGTCTATTTCAGCAGTAAGGGGGCTCAGAGACTTAAAGTAATTTGACCAAAGTCTTTGGCTCATAAATCTTCTAGTCGGGGTTCAAACCCCAGGTCTTCTCCCTCTAAACCCCATGACTCTTCATGATCTGCATTTGGTGCTAAGACTCTAAGAGTCTCAGGACAATGGAAAATGGAGGGTTCCTTTTCTCTGACTCACAGATTTAGTCTTGGACGCTCCATGCATGCACTAGGTGGAATGAAAGAATAAGAAGACCACTGCACTCATTTCTCAAAAGCATCCATCGCCTAGGTTCTTGAGGGATGTTCATTCTTCCTAAGGATCTTAACTAAGCACCAGCAATCCTGGAAAAACTCCTCTCCCTATTGCCAGTATTCCCAAAAGCAGTAGCTCAGGCTGAGGAAGAAAGACGGTCATTAGCCAAAGCACAGATGTCAAGAAATGACCCAAGTGGCTTGCTTGCCTATTAAGAAGCATTCGCGATTATCTGTGCGGACATTACCGTTTTCTAGGTTCTCACTGCTTTCATAGCATCCTGAGTCCCGTGGAGAGCATCCACTCAGGCCCTGGCTGTCGGCAAGCAGCTTCTCCTGGGACCCCGACTGGTCGCTGTTACCTAGAGAAGGTGAACACATGGCATGGAATCACAAGGGGAATGAAAAGCAGAGGTTTCGAAGTCAACTAAATTCCGATTTTATCCTCGGTTATCAGTATACGTTTTATTAAGCCTTGGACTTTTGGAATAAATGAGATCAAAATGCACAAGTGAGATCAGAATATTTTTTTTTCAAGTAAAGTATTGCCTGAAGATAAATGTGGAGACTACCTAGTGGGAGCACTTTCATGCCTTTTAAGTTACCCAGGGGATGACTCTGGCCTCAAACCAATCAGGGAGCATTGTGTCAACAGTGGGGGAGGAGCAATCATAGTCCCTTCTGAGGGACAGTCCCACGGAGTAGCAGCAAAGAGTGAAGATGCCCCTTTCAGAAGGAGGTATAAGGGCATATGCTTTTTAGAGATCTATAAGATCCGTGTTTCAAGTTATTTTTTGTTACCAGCTTCCTAAATATGGAAGCTCATATAAAAGTGTCAAATGAAATACCAAACTATATGACAATTTACAAGCATTCTTTGGCCTTGGTGACAGGTGCTGGTCCTTGCATGATCTCAGTGAAATCAGGCTGGCAAACGGGGACAGAAACCCCTAGAGCGATGAGACACCAGGGGTAAAGCCTTCTGTTCTTGTGGTCTGGACTGTGTCAGAGGCCTCTCTTTCCTTTCTGCCTTTTCACTTTGCCTCGGGTCAGCATTTTTATTCCCGGTTCACAAAGGTCAGGCAGGAAAAGCTCAGGAAGCCTTCTACCTGGGACGCTGAGTAACGAATACTCTTAGGAACCCTTCTAAAGAGAAGCAGCAGATGTTTCTGCCGAGGGAAAGTCTGCCCGGACTGCGTCGCGTGGGCCTTCATCATCCACCAGGGTCACTGTGCCTGCTGCGTAAAAAGGGCCCATATGGCCTGATGTGGAATCCAGGTTACATAAGGAACATCTTTGTATGATGATGCAGAGTTAAGTGCTTGGTCACATAAAACAGAAACCAAGAAAACATTTCCTGCATAAAATAACCAGTTGCATGATGAATGGCTTTATTTTCCTTCTTTTTATCAGTTGCTCTCCCTCTACCACATACACAAAGAAAAAAGGAATCAATACACCAGAAATCTGATGCCTTTTCTCAGGTCATTAAAAAAAAAATTGTGGGAAGGCCAGAGGGCTGCTATTTCACAAATGTGCCAGCTGTTCCTCCTGTCCAGGCACCACTTCCTGTGTTTCTCACCAGGAAAGCACTCTATAAAGCCAATCATGGCAGAAATCATGGCAGAGTATGCCTTAAATTAGAACCCCAAGTTAATAAATGTTATTTTTAACATGATCAATAAAAATCGGAAGCGCAAGAGCGAAGCCCACCCCTCCCCCACACAATACGCGGAACATTCTAGAGTGATGTCCTCATTGTGTGGAAGAATCTGTGGATTTGGAGTGGCCTTTGTCCTAGCCTAGCATGTTATTTGGGAAAATGATACTCGTAAAATGAAGGCTTTGAGCTATCAGTTATAACCCAGGAAGAGGAACTGGTGTAGTTTGTCCTTGGCAAGACAGTTTAGTGTTCTGCTTCAGCTAAAACAGACTCCAAAGTGCTGACCAGTGGGAATAAAAGAGAAAACTTGTCCTCTGCCGCTGTATGAAAATGCAGACCGTGTCTGCCTCTTTGGGGATACCAGCCTCAGTCAGACATGGCACAGTACCTGAAGTCATTCTGGGGAGGGAAGGGGTCTCTCGCACTGCCCGAAAACCAGTTTATAAAATCACGCTGTGTTTGTGAAAGGGCTGTCGACACTTTCTTCCTAAAGGATTCAATCAGCAGCTACTTAGCGGAAACCCAACCACCAAGTTTAACAAAATTCCCTAAAACTAAAAGCAGTGTTTCCCAAGTAATTTGCCCTCTTTTACCAGGGAGAACAAAGAAGTGGGGTCCCTCTCAGACACGCTGCCGATTCGAAGCCACGTCCTCTCCTCACACTTACTGGCTTAATGTCAAGATACAAAGGGCAGGAAAGAAAGGGAGATAGAACCATGAACATTCTCGCAGTCAGACAAGAGCAGAGCAGAGGACCGGGTTTGGGGGCTGAAACCCCACTGGGGCATGGCCTGAACTTGGCCTCGGAAGCACTTTCCTTGGGCTAAAGCTCTCTGTCTCAAGGTAGCTGAGACATTGGCTAGTAGACATCTCGACATACACACTTACACACACCTGCATGCAAATACGCATGCATGACACACACAGAGGACAAAGAGGCTAAGACACGGATGAGATATCCAAACATCAAAAGGTTCTTGTGCATGAGGACACATGACACTTTCTGGAGAGCAGTTACTTCGGGAAGAAGGGAAAGAGAATGAAATTATTGGATAATAGGCCTTTCAATGTGCTTGTAACATTTATTCTTTTAAAAAATAAGGATTAAAGCAACATGGCAAAATGTTCACTTTCATTGCATTTAGGAAGTGGATAGATTTGTTTTATTTTTCTGTCTACTTTTCCTGCATATTTGAGATAAATGCTAATTAAAATTCTTATAAAATTATTTTCTTAAAAGAGAGCTTTCACTGGGCAGACCCTAAGAGTGTGGGCTTAGGATCAGTGCAGGGAACTGCTATCAGACAATCAGAGCCTTTCCCCAGTGGAACCTGTGTAAAGGCTGGCATGCCCCAGGCACGGATCCAACGAGAGAGGCTGGCAGGGCTGACTGCCAAGCAGCGCTGGAGATGTGCTTCTTGCTCTTCTGGGAGGGTGAGCAAGAAAATGTATAAGATCTGTGAGATCGCAATAGATCTCTGAATCTGTATAGAGAGTAGAAATTTAGTTTGACAGATATCTACTGTGTTCCTCTAAGTTACTGTTCACTTAGAACACTTCTTAAACACAGAATTTAATTGCACTGAACGTAAAATCTTATAATCCTAGGATAAGTGTGGACTCAGACCCTTGGCACCAATCAGCACCCCTGAGCCCTTGAAACCAATAAAAGGAAGTGCTACTTTATGCATTAGGGATACAGCATACATCTGAAAGGGACTGATGAAGAAACAAAGAGCTTCCTTAGACTTCCGAGTGAGCATCATCATGGGCAAAGATCTTCTCCTACAAAGTATCTCCTGATATATATCTTAGGATATAATTCCGGGAAGGACAATACATCTGAGCCACCGTGACAGAGCAAAGACCAAACACAGATCTTGCTTTATACTTAGATTTTAGCTTAGCTCCTCCTATGTTCTGAAGGGTAAACGAAGTGTAATGGACAGGATTTATAAACCAGCTGTTCTCAGTGGCGGAGGAAGAGCAAATGAGCTATTTTACAGAGCAGATGTGGTCCAGGAGACTAGATGATTCAAGTTAATTGGTATTAATATAGCTCGTAGGCCACATCAGGCACTGGGCCACATTCTTTATATGCAGCCTGGTCAGAGACCCCCAAGAGAAACCTCCAATACTAAAGAGACCTGTTGATAAAGTGATATTAACTACAAGCGCAATTCTCTCCAAATCTATCCCTGAGGGCAGTGTGTTTATCTAGGGTTCAGACATCTATTTGATGGCCTGTGGTTCCCTGTGTTATCAGTTCATTTAGAGGGGGGACCTATAAAGCAGAAGTGAATGTAACTGCGCTGAGTGAGACACTTGCTTCCATGTCTCTTGGGCCTGATACATTCAGTAATGTATAATTTTTTTCCCATCATTAACCATGGTTTTGGTGTGTCTTTTAACAATAGAAATGCCATTAGCTACTGAAGCAGAGCCCTTGAAAGAAAATGCATTTGAATTCAGTAACTGGAAAGGATGTTCCCTTCGCGATGAATAATTTTAGGTATATTTTTGATGTCGAATTGAAGAATAAAGAGCAAGATAAGACTAGGTTAATGGAGCAAAGGATACAGCGTCTTCAAAGAGACTACATAAAAGCTGTGAGCCCACTGCATTCTGTTCGCGGGCTGTACAAACGAGCGCTCATTTCAGTTGCGACTTCCCGATTCAGAATTCTCTGCTCTACGTATTCACTCCAGGCATTTCCTGCTTCCTTCATGGAAGCTGATGAATTTCATTCATTCATTAACCAATCAATCTATTCCATAAGAAAGTAACTCCTATTGTGCTCTGAGAAGTAATTAACCCTCAGCTGGACAAGAGGGCCCCAGTTTGTCAGTCACTCTTGTGTCCAGGTACCCTCAGGACCTGCTGAAGGCTGCACCTCATGTGACGTCAGTACCTAATGCGACATCTACTATGTTTCTTAAGAAAACCGTAATTCAATTCTCGGTCACTTAGAGCAGCATTTTCCTCAACTCTTGTCTAGAAATAAGTCAGGGAGGGCGTCGGCACTGGGGATTTCAGTCTCTGCGCTGTTTGACATGATATAAAATTGACCTTGGCTTTGGAAAGAGGAGGACCAAAAGAGGGACTCCAGGGACCTAAGCATATGGCTGGCTGCTCGCGGGAGGCCTGCTGGGGACCGAAGAACGCGGTGACCTAACGGTGGACACTTCTGTGCCAGGAGGGACTTACTGTCATATTCCTGTAACAGCTCCACTGCTGTCAAGAGAACAGCTCTGTGTTCTGGGTCCCTGATATTTAACTCATCCAAGTCCTCCTCCTCCAGAAGCTTAAAGGTGTCCAGATCTTCATATCCATTGAACAGGAACGTGGGCATGTGCTCCTGTGAGGGAAGGAAGGCAGAAATGAGTCACCAGGCCCAGCCATGTGATACGTGACCAGCAACCAGCCTCAAAACCCTAAACTCTTCCTCCATAGTCATTTTTATGCTAATTGAAAGATTAGTAAGTATCATCTGTAAGCTCTTCGGTACCTCCCAGTT
>NW_011888805.1:1081142-1086336 GCF_000151845.1 Pteropus vampyrus
AAAGGGCCAGAAGGAGCACCCCCAACTGTGCTGGATTCCATGAGGGCTGAAGGTCTCATCCACCCCATCCTCCTGCACCACAGGATGAAGCGTCCCCCTCATGCCATGCTGGGGGACCACCTAGCTCTCTGAATGCCTTGCTGTCTTCCAGAGCTCTTATTTCTTAAGAAAGAATTCCTCCCTACCCCCGCCAGCCCAATGCCAGTGGTCATCCCTGTCCTACAACCGCTTCATACATTCTGTGGAACTCCGTCTGTCCCACATAAACATCACTAGTCACACAGAGAAGGCAGTTAAGGTTTCTTCAGCTGGAGAAAGCACAGAAACTGGAGGGCGGAGGGCAACAGCAATTTTAGAGGGGAGTTGAGGTCAGAGGTCAGGGCCAGGAGGATGAAGTGGCGAGGACAGAGGATTAATACAAGACCCGCCCCTGTCCCATTGCTGGCTGGTTCTCTTGTTTTTCACTACAGAGGAGACCAGTTTATCGAGGCAGCTGAGACACTGGCTAGTAGGCACCGTAAGAGCCTCGCATTCGACAGCAAGAACAGAACACCTCTTAAAGAAACAAGAAGCCCAGGTCTGAGGCCAGGTAGACACACACCTTGAGCTTGAGCGAATCTGTGTCGTAGGGACTGGGCGTGAAGTCGGTGTGCACTCGGGCGCGCCCGCAGAAGGGGCCCCGGTAGGGCGGCTCCTCGTCATCACCGTCTTCCGACTTGACGCTCTCCCTGTTGCTGGTCGAGGAATCGGTGGTGCTGACTGTCTGACCACCTGTACAGGACGAACAGGAAGAGCAAGGGTGAATGCAGATTTCCCGCACGGCAAAGCCGAGAGGCACCGAAGGAACTGCAGCTAGGAAGCTGAGAGCAGAGGAGTAAAATCGTGAGCCGCGTCAGGACCAGAGCAGGGTCCAGTCACAAGTCCAGGGTTTTCTCGTTGTCATCCCTACTCAAGGCCCTAAGTAGATGGCGCAGGGACGGGGCGACTTCTGCAAGTTGTCTTTCTGATCTGGGAATGCAGGTGACACTGTGACTCCCCAATGGAGGACACCACAAGCCCTTAACATTCATGACCTCTCACTGGTCAGCCATATCATTTTTACTCCATTTTACAGATGAAGAAACGAACTCAGAGAAGTCAAGTAACTTGCCCAAGACCAAATGCTTTTAAAGGGGTGGATTTAAATGAAGTCTCTTCCTCTGTATCATTAGGCCGACACCACCACTGGTCAGAGCGACTGACCAGCACTTGTTGTCACTTACATTTTTAATTCTCCTTCCTTCCCCCGTATCTTATGTCTTGAAGATCTGACTTAATTCTCCTCCCTTCTCCCGAGCCTTCCTGCGATGCTTTCCCTATCTTCCCTGATCAAAATTCCTAACCCTCTCTTCTGTGCCGTTGCTGTACTACTTACTAATCCTGCTGAACAAAGGTGACTCTAGGCCCAGATGTTTTGCACGTCTGTCTCTCTAACAGAACCTGAAGGGCAGGAACTTGATCTTATTTATCTTTAAACTGCTTGAACCCGATGCTCAGTAAAAGTCTGATTTTGACTCCAAAGGAATTCATCTACGATTACAAAGCAGACGTACTCATGGAGCTCTGTCCGCTCAGCGAACTCCGCAGACTCTCTACAGAACCTCCGGCTTTGAGCTTGGGCTTGTCCACGTGTTCACTGTCAGGCTGGGAAGATGGGGCGGAGCCAGGCATTCCTTCAAGGCACGAGTCCTGCAATGGATTTCAACAACATTAAGCTTCATCAGCGTGGACGAGTATCATTTTATAATTCAAAGCAATTTAGCCCTAAACTAAATTAATCAAATCCATCATCACTGTACCCATATTTGATTCTCTAGCCAATATTCTTCTTTTTAATCTATATCCTTGCTTCATTTTAAAGCTGTGGCCTATATAACAATTAAGCACTTAACCATTATTTTTCACACTCAAATGGAAATTCTTAAAATCCCTAAGAAAAGTCTACCTCTTAGACAAAATATTTTGCTAAAGGCTTAGAGAGTTTTTGCATCCACCATAATCCAGTAATGAGGCTGGACTTCAAATGCAGATGAAGCAGAATCCATTAGCAATGCACTATCTGGAAGCCCCGTCAGACAATAGTTAATCTATTTGAAGGTAAACACTTAAAAAAAAAAAAAAAACAACCAGTATTCCTCTTTTCAAAAAAAAAAAGGCCAGACGCTTGTTTCTATTTACACAAATTATTGAAACTGGCTAACAAAATACCAACTTAGGGCCCAGATATACAGGAAAAATAGCGTTTTTCAGTCTACAATGAAATTTTGATATATCACCCAGGTTTTAGTTTCTTTTACTTCCTTTCTGTGTTGTTAGTAAAAAGCTGTGATGTCCCTTTCAGATCAGAATGCTGATACCAGTGACTCAGCAGTACTTCTCACTTTTGGGGTGGCTATGCCTCACGAGCTTGGCAGCCCCTCGTTTGCACGTGCTCATTTACTTAGTGGTGCAACAATGTCACTCTTCAAAAGGTCTGCAGTGAGAATGGCTCGCTTGCCCAAACAGAAACTTCTCTGGCATATTACACAGACACATGAGCACCAAACCATCTCAACGAAACCTGTTATTTGCATGGTGCCGAATCATCAGAAAGGCTCTAACAGGATTCTGCGGGTCCTGCAAACATCTAAGGACAACAGCCATGGCAGCTTCTGATCCAACACACATTGTGCTTTACATTTAAGGAAAGTGAGCAGACAACCTCAAAAACAACGACTATAAACAGAGATGCCATTACTTGGAAGTTACTGAAGCTGCGAGGTATAAATTCTGGAATACGTTTTAATTCTCCTTTCTAAATCATAAAATAAGACATCTTTCCAATTAAATTCTTAATGCTTCTGAAAAAAGCACACATAAAAAAGCAATATCAAATATACATCTCTGATACTCTTATGTTCTTAAATGCTTTTAAAAATTATTCATTTACACATCATGTATTTATCAATTACCTACAAAAACAGGTGCTGGGTATATAGCAGAAACAAAAGCGGACAAAAATCTTTACCAGAAGGGTTGGTAAAAAGTTAAATAAAACAAGCAAAACTTGCAACATTAATTTTCTCTCCCCCAAAAGCTTAATGATCGCTTCTTTTTTAATTATATAAAATGACTGCTTTAAAAACACCATAGAACTAAGAATATAAGACTGGTATATAGTAGTAAAATTGTAGAAAAACGCTCAAAATGAGCTTTTAGGGGAAAAGCCAACTAAATAAAGTGTTTTAAATTAGAGGTGCTGTTCTCATTGGCATGACATCTGCTTCATGGGAAAGCACATAATTTGCCTCATTTCCAGTCAGAAACAGAGACTCACCATCGCTCCCACACCCATAGAAACAAGAAATGCAAAGAATACGGAACATAATTGTGGAAGAAACACACTGGAGGCAGCCCTACTGCCTGTGTAGGTCTAATAAGCCGTGATTTCTCACCCTGAGCACTGTCAGTATCTTGGATGAGCAATTCCTTGTTATGGAGGGACGGTCCAGTGCATTTTAAGACGCCTCCATGGCCTCTATCCACTAGATGCCAGCAGCTCCCACCCACACCACCCCAGCTGTGACTATACAAGTGCCTTGGGGATGGTGGGAAAGCAGAATCACCCCCAACCCCTGTGAGAACCACTGTAATAAATTGAAGATGTTGTGCAGGCTTTGTCTGAATCATAGCGTGGGTGGCTGGGCTGGCCAGTTGGTGTTCAGAGTGATTTTAACAAGAGGATGCTTTGATTGTAGCTTCTTATGCCCACCAGAGGGCAGCAGCTGAGCAAAAATGTCTGCTTTCCCTGTTCTTAATTTGGTAGATAACGGGGCATTACCTGCATATCAAGTAACCACCAGTGTGCACAGGTACTTCAACAGACTACAAAATGAATGCTATAAAGGTGCCGGAGAACGGTGCTTCGAAAATGGTCAAAATTACCTCAAGGCTCAGCTTTCCATGTCTTTCCTCCCCACCTCCATACAATTAAGACAGAAATTGGTCATGTTTCTAGTGATGAAATTATAGAATTGGACGGGATCGATTCTGTGATACCTTAATGATCACAGACAGAGCCAGTCAGTGACAACACCTCTGTGGAAACATGATTACTGAAGAAGTCCTGTGGACAAGGAGTATTTTCTGAGTTTACATCTCAGACCTGAGTTTACATCTCAGAACATCTGAGTTTTCTGAGTTTACATCTCAGAACAACTTACGCTACATTTGAAAAGTCTAAGAAAATTCGAGTGTCTTTTTAGGTTCGATTCTCGTGACAGCCCTTTTGTAGCAAAGGGTATTTGAGAAATTCAAATCCTTCCTTCCTTCGTGTTCAAATTTGTGTGCTTACTGCACTAAATAATAATCTTTTTTTTTTTTTTTTTACATGTCTGTCTTTTCTCTCATCTGTACATAGAAGATAAGCTTGCTTTTTGTATTCCTGGCCCCAGGCAAGGTGCTAGGATGACCCCTAAGTTCTTAATAAATGTTTGTTGTACCAAATGTTTGTCTACGTAAAGGGAACATGGTCCTGGAGCCAGGTTATCGCCAGTGAATACCTGTTTAGCACCATTTAAAATCTCAGACTGACCATCCTCAGCCTTCCTCGTCAGGAGGAACCAACGGGGCTTTTGCTCGGCAGCTGCATACCTGCTCAGAGACAGAGCTGCTGTATTTTTTAGACATTCTCTTCCTCATTGTCTCCTTCACTGATTTCACCTTTTTTCCGAGAGATATGCGGGAGGCAGTGGGTGATTTGATTACTTCCTTGTACACAAAATCTCCTTCTTTACCCTGCAAAACAAAATGTTACACATACCTTTAATCAGAGAAAATGAAGCCCCAAAACAGGTTTTATTACTCTTATCACTAATGTTCTACCTCTCAGAAAAATATCGGTATCTCTCAAGATCTTGAAATTTTTCTGGTTAACTTGGTGCTCTGTTAATTTATCTTCTCGATGAAAAATTAAAAGCTACTCACTAAGGAGCTTTTATTTATTTGTTTAAAGTGGAATGGGAGTTAACTTTTTATTTTATTTAATCTTAAGTACATTCTTTTATTACAGTTTTTTCTACCACTTTAAATCCTCAAGAAGATGTATTTAATCAATAAAGAGTAATTTAGATGGACCGATGTCCACATAATCCCAACGTGGGGAAGAAGAGAAAGA
>NW_011888805.1:1087499-1108263 GCF_000151845.1 Pteropus vampyrus
AAAAAAAAAAAATCCAGGTGCTAAGTGTCCTAAGATTCCCTGTCTCTTAGCAACAGACGTTCCCTCCCAGTCTCCTTAATATCTTCTGAGCACAGTAGTTATGATAAGGGGATAAGTAGTGAGGGATCCATGTGCTCGGAGGGTCTTGGAAACCCCAGTCTGAAGTCCTACAGCTCTGCCACTGACAGAAGACTTTTCGAACAGACTCTTTTTTGTTTAGTTTTAAATTGCTAAGAAAAAGGAGAACAGGTTATGTTTATAGTAGTCCAATCAGGCCAAGAGTATTACTCACTTATTGCTTTCCTGGCCTAGCTAAAAATGCTGGTGACTTTCCCATCTAAATGCCCAACTTAATTAAGTATGACCCTTTTTCTTAGAGTGTATGAGGACGCCACATTTGCCAAGAAAAAAGTTGATTCAGTGACTTTGACCACACACTCCTTAATTTCAATAGGAAAAGCACACATTTACAAAGAATGAAAACGTTAATGTTCTTTCAGCTGGTTTCAAACTTTATGGAACTATTTGTATTTCACTGATTTTATATTTCCAGAACTTGGTTTGAATTCCCTTTTATTTTTCTAGCAAGTTACTCAAAAACCACCTCCATGACACCCCCCACCCCCCGCCCCACAAAATCTGTAAGAAGAAAAAGAAACTTAAGGCACACTAAGTCTGTTACAACTGATTATCTTTTTAAGCAACCGGTAATAAAAGTTGAATAGGAGTTTGGGTTCCAATATGTTATGCTATCTGTTCCTCAAAGAACTTTAGTTAACAGCTATGAAACGGAAGAAACGAACATAAACAATGCATACTATAAATACTGCTTATTTAAAATAAATGCACTTTAGATTTACATTAACCAAATTGAGAAAGAAAATGTCTAGGTATTTGGAATCATACACACGTGGATCCAAATCCTTGTTCTGCCATTTAACTTGCTGTGTAACCACAGATAAAGGACTTAAACTCTCTGAGCTTTGGTTTCTTCGTCAGTAAAATACTATCTGTATCATATATTTGAAGACTTCTACCACATTACCTGGCACAAAGCAGACATTCTACGAATGCTGGTTTCTTCCGTTATTTCTCATTAGGGCTACACTGAGAATTGTAGCTTGTTCCAACAATTATTATACTGAAGTTTAGATTCAGTCAACATGCTAAATATGCAAATGAAGGACTAGAGCTTAGTCCTGGGCCTTATGTTCTGGGAGCTTTAATCATAAAACTAGAGCATCCCAGGTATGGACCAATAAGTGAGAGACAGCAGGTATGGCAGAAGGGAGGGCCAGGAGATGCAGAAGTGTTACAGGAGGCATTTCGGGGTCACCAACATTCAGGGTGTCACACAACTATTCTTCACCAAAGCTACTGTTGCTGTTTTAAATGCTCTACCATGAACATGATTTCCAATGGACATTATTCTAATTTTACATTAAATCATCAATGGACAATCTGATTTCCTTTATAGTCAACTTAACTAGACCTATATCTATTCTCTAAAATCAGAAAGGCCTCTTTATGCAAAAACACTCACCAAATCCTCAATCTGGTAAGCAAGGTTCTGATCACCTCTCCAGGCTAATTTTTAACATTAACTTTCCCTTTCTGGCTTGCAATGCTAAATAGATTTTCTCATTTTTGCAAAGTCAGTGATTTTATTCTAGTTCTCTTCCTGTGACTCAGGACTTCACAAACACAGTATGGCACCCAGATGCCTCATCGTTTTCTGGTTTTTGCAAGTCCCTGCTTTAAATTCCAGCATCAACTGCAACATTGGAGGTCCAGCATCTTATTTCTGATGCATATGAAATAACTGACAAAGCATTCATGTGAAAACTATAACTGTAATAAGTAAGAAAATCGTTTATGTCTTCAGCTGCCTGCTGTATGCATTTATTCCTAAAGTAAAAAGCTTAAAGAGTGGACTGGTTTTCTTAACTATCAACTCAAAAAACCTCTCCCAGTGATATGCTAAGGTACCTGGAACTGATTTTTCTTTATCAGTGTAGGAAGAACAAAGAATGTAACAACGAACACTGTTTGAACTAATCTTTGAATTTTTCAGTAATATTAAGTAGTTCTGAGAGCGCCATTCCTTCAACAGAGAAAAAAGATTGCAAAGAGAATAGGAAAAGGAAACGAATCAATCTTTGACTTTGGTGGGCTCCATAAATGAGGCCTAAATGAAGTTTTTAAGTTCACACATCTCCCGTGTAGATCAGTGTTAGGACATTTTAGATAGATGCTTGTGGATGAGGAGAGCCAGTCAATGCAATGGTCATGCAGTTGAAAAGATGTAGTTTTGGGGGGGCTGAATTTTTAAAATGGACAAAATTCCAAAATGTCATGCATGTCTGTTCCACCAAATGAAAATCGAATGACCAAATAAAAAGCAAGACAAGTGACCGTTTCCAGTGAATACAAAGCGTTATCATTTCCCTGAGGTTTCGTCAAGCAAATATGGCATATTTTGAAAGAGAAAAAGATCAAGCCTGAAGATTAAAGGAAACTGTATACTTTTGGATAAAATGAAGGAGATATATGACAGAAAGGATGGAAAAAAAACTTTTTAAGTAAACCAAGCAAAGAAACCATCTTAATCTCTTAAAAAAAAGCTTTCTGTTGTTAAACACTTAGTTTCCCTTACATTCTCTGAATAATTAGAAAATTAAATTTTGTTTTCCTGATTGTATAATTATACTTACAATAAAAAATATGTGCAAATTTCTCATTTAGCACTGAACGCATGTTTCAACAAGTATTAATACTGTCCAGCCTCAAGCTCACAGTACCTTAAAAATACCCAGCCTCAGGCTGACACCTGGAATAGAGATGACACAGGGTCACCTTTACAAGGGGGAAAAAAATGCTCAGGTGTCCATATTCAATGTCAATGAAGAATTAATCGCAGACCCACAATGTTAATTAACACTAATCTCAGAAATATAACTTCTGGAGCAAAAACTCTTTATAAAGTGATATCATTAACCGAGTAACACACATGAACAGCTCAAGGTGCTCAGTGTAGAAAAATCCTCAGTATCACATGACTTAAACTCATGGAGCTGAGTCATCAATGAATGGAAGAAGAGGATCTGTTTTATCAAGGTCATATCAAAGGGTATAGAGGCAGACAAACTGGGCAGAATACTTCTAAAGGTAAAAAGTAAATTACACCAAAATTGGTTAGCCACAAACGTTTCACAAAAGATCTGTGGGTCAGAACTGAATGAGAAAAAGGATTCTGTTATTATACAACAAAAACAAAACCAGCCCCAATCGTTGCCATGATGTTGAAAGAACCAGAAGAAAAGTCGTTACTAATAAAAGTGTTGCCAGACTGATAGGAATGTGAGATGATGGAAAATTAGATCTAGCAAGAAAGTCAATACATGTGGGACTACTTAGAAAACCTAAGCGCAAAGGACAGGCCTAAGGATCCTTTTCAAACGGAAAAGGTCATCTGAAGGGTGCACTGGCCAATCGGTCCCCATTTCCACAAAAGCAGAAGGTGACTGAATGAATTTAAATTATAGTGATCACCTGGGGAAGAACGTCTTATTCGTGAAAGTGAAGGAACCGTGGAAGAGGCCCTATTGAGAGGCCGCAGTAGTCTGTTGCTTCAGACCCTTCAAAGGGGACGTTGCCAGCAGTCCCAAGTGGAATAAGCAGAGCACAGGGGACAGCAGGGCCAGAAAACACACCAGCTCCTCCTCGCTGTGACTCATGTTACATGGGCTATTGTGCAAACTGAAAGTTGAGTGGGAATTTCAAGGGGAAAATATTTATATTCTCAAGTTCCAAATAAGTCATGCCTTGAAAATAAATTTTACAGTCTCTAATAATTCAGTAATAAAATGGAAAAACCTTTTATTATTTGAAAGTAAGTATGTTATTCTTTGCAATATATACACAAGAATCTACAGAGTGGTGGAGGACATTTTTAAATACTGGTTCCTTTGATTAAAAAGGTAAGAACATCAACTAGACCTAAGTAAAAGGAAAGGGTTCTAATTTTTTTCCCTTTAGATTTAAGAAATTTCCTTTGGTCTCTACTAATGAAAGAAACGGAACTTACAATGTTACCAAATCACCAAATTGGTGATTGTGATCATGGCACTCCATCCATGAGCTAGTTCCTGTTGTTTTAATTAACTAAAAGAATAAGCATCTCTTTTAAGGGCAAAATGTCCTCTGTTTTGAATCAGCTTCTTTGAGGTCAAGTGACATGGTGAATTTCTCCACCAGAAATCAAGAGAGCCATCATTCCTAGAAGCGCCAAACCTCACCCCAGTATTCTGAAAGCCCTTCTTCGGATCAGCTTCGAAGTTTAGCTCTAATTAAAAATCAAAGAGCTTTGACTGGCAAGAGGGCAAATGGAAAGGAAGGAGAAGCCATCATTCACGGAAAGTAGGGTCAGAAATTTGAGATGAGGATGGAATGGACCCTGAAGTTACAAAGTATGAGGAAGAAGAGAGGGAAGGACACCAGGCTCCACAGAAGAAAGGCCATAATGCTTGAGTGCACATCACAGAAATGACAAGGCCATCCTGGTGACCATCTTTGTGACTCACGGACTTCTGGTGGATTCTCAAGAGAACCCTTTTAGTACAGCGGTCGACTGTGGCGGCCCACTTCCTCTTTGCCTCCTCATCCTCCTCCAGCAAGCACCGCCTCAGGTCCTGTTTCTCAGCCTTGCTCAGGGTCCTGTCTGAGGCAGGACGCACTAGCTGGGTCAGGTTCAGGTGGCTGTACAGGCTCCGCTCCACCACGTAGGTGATATTGAACTCGCTGACCGAGGGGCGCCCGCGCACCCTCCTGCTGGGGACTCCACAGCTCCCTCCCCCTTTGGGCCTCTGCCGGAGCAGCTGCAGGTCACAGGTCATGCTGTTAACTCCTTTTCTGGAGGGACGCTGGCAGAGAAAAGCTCTGGAACATGAATAATTAGTATCTGTTTTCTTCAAGCGGATTTGCTTCCGGACACTCTGAACCTCCTCCAGGGACACCAGAAGGTGGTGCCTACGACGGTGGCTGTCATAGAAGCAAACGCCATCCGTACTTACCCCGTGGCTCAGGGACCCGAGACCCTTCTTCATCTCTCCCTCAGTCAGGGAGCGGGAAACCTTCTGGGCCTTTTCTTCCTCTGGATAGGAGAAAAATGTCCCCATCTTCTTGGGGGGCTTAATGAGGCCCCGACTCTCTCCTTTGCTGAAGGTTTTGACCAGCTTCCGGCCAGCTCCCCAGGTATCCAGGCTGCTAGATGATGGAGAAGTGGTGAGAGAGTCTGAATCATCTTCTGGAGGTTTCTCAGGAGAGCCGTCAAAGAAAAAGGGCTTCTTGTGCACTCCGGAGTAAAGGGCAGACCTTTCATCCAGGACAGGGGAATTCTCAAACATGGGCTCTTCCCCGCCTGGAGAGGAACCAACACAGACAAGTTCAGGGCCTCCTGTAAACATTCCTTCGCATTTTCTCACAGATCTTTCTATGTGTGCCCCTCCCCTCACCCTGCAAAAAATCTAAGTGAGTCCACGCAGAAACCACAGTGATCCCCCTTCCCATTTTCACTTACCCTCTTCACACACCTGGCTCCCATTTAAGTAAATGCATGCAAAAAAAACAAAAACAAAAACAAACTGCAAATGTGTGGTTTCACACGAGCTTAACGTTAAAAGGTTGCGGATGTGTTTTCTTCTCCTTCTTTAAACATCTTTGTAGACACCTTAGCAGACCTATTAAAAATGCCATTTGGAAAATCTAAGACAGTCATTACACCGATATTCCTTAGCATTTAAAGGTAATTGCCCTCCTCAGATGCTAAGTGCAATCCTTAGAAGCCGGGAATCAGAATCTCTCTCCTTCTAAAATGCCCTCCTGTTGAGTCTTGTTGGCTTTGTATACTTGGAGTGATGAATGCCATGTGGCGGACAGTCATTTTTTTTTTTTATTGGTACATATGCCATTTGAGTAATTAAATCACAAAAGGAGTTTGGGTTTAGAAACACCACGAAGGACTGTACCTTACAAATGCAACTGAGAAACGGTCCCCAGTTGACAGGCCAAACACAAAAAGCCAGGGAACTGGGTGATCCCAGCCTGACCCTCCCATTAACTCGGGCTCTGCCGGGAGCAGCAAGGGCATTTAAGGGCCTGGACACGCAAGCAGCCCCATCGAGTGCTCCTCCAGGATTCCGCCTCTTGAAGCCCTGGCCGGAGCCAGGTACGGCGCCAAGCCCTCTGGAGCCCAGTGGAAAGGTTTGGACTTGCTGGCAGGAAAACTGAGTTCTTGTCTGTGTGTATTATGGGAACAGATGTGAGAAAAGAAGTAGGTCAAATTGTGGGTGTAGTGACCCTATCTGGCTGTGTCCCTCTAATTATAAGGAAACTGTGGAGTGCGGCCGCTTTCCACCAGCTGAATTGTGAAGAGGAAAAAACACAAAGTTTCCTGGAACAGAGACATGGCACTAAGTATACCAGCTGGGATGAGGGTGCCAGCGTGTGGCGAAATGTCAGAGATAAAGGGAAAGGGCCGCTTGGTTCAGAGAGGGTTTCAGAGAGGAGCAGACTGGTAGCAGTCCGTTCAAATCCCAAGAATGTCTTATTTTTCCAACTAATGGGAATTACAGTTACAAATATAAAGAAAAAAAAAAAAAAAAAGGACTACTGCTACTAAATACAACCCAGGATTGACTTTGATGGCGAGGAGATGGGAGGGAGAGTTAAAACTATGCCCAGGCCAAAGTTCTCCATAATCTGCAGCACAAATATATTCACTCGAGAATTATTCCTGGCTCTTTCAGCAGAGTTTAAAATGGGGGTCTAGGTTTTTAACAGGAATTCACCAGATCAGAGACAGTGTGCGAATACCATGAAAATTTCCTGCTCCTTCCTCAGCACATTCAACTAGTAAGGTATGGAGACCGAGGGTCTCTGTGTTGCTGAGAGTAAAAAAGCCAACCTCTTCTAGAAACAGTCCGCTCTCCACTTCCAGGAAGAAATGATGAAGCCACATCAAGGGACACAGCCTGGTGGCTGAGGGGGCCCAAGAGCAGACTTCTCTGTAAAAGCAGTCCACAATCACAGATCATGGCTTAACACGCAGCCCAGGTATCCACAAAGGCATGCAAAGGTCCTTCTCTACCCATGTATCCTAAGGGGCTTCAGGAAAGTCAGGTGGGTTGATGAAATATTTTAAGGAAGTGTCACTCAACGGTGGTCTGGAAATTTTCTAGACTCTGTTATTTAGGGTTGTCATCAGAGATTCCAATACCTCCATGTCACATTCGAGTTTGGAACCAGCTGGTGCACACATATTCATGACATATGTAGCTCTACTTTCTGGTTCCAGAAGTCAGCATCTGGGTGAGGTGTTTGGAGGGAAGTGTGGCAAATGTTTTCAAAGCGGCCACATCAACCTGTGCTGAGGGCAGGCCTCCCGGGGCGTAGACTCTTCTGTCTGCCTGCCCTAAGGCCTGAAATCCCAGCCTGAACTTGACTCCTAGGGATGAGAGCATTCCTTCTCTCATTCTCTTTTGACTTGAAAGTAGAACTATCCTACCAAGAGAATAACGGTCAAGATGTGCTCACTCCACTCCATCATCATTTGGTGTGATCTGCTTCCCACATTCTCTAGCTGAGATCAGAATACGGAAGGAAAGGTGATTTTGATAGGCAGAAGGAAACAGGATATAGGATGACTTAATGCCAAGAACCTAGATTTATGCCCTGGATGCCAGCCCTGGCTCTGCCACGCACCATCTCCATGACCTCCAGCAATTACTCCAATCTCTCAGTCTGTTTCCTCACCTATAATAATGCCTATCTATCTTGATAACATCTACTATCAGGGTATTGAGAGGATAAAGTTAAATGAAAAGAGATAGGTGAAGGTACTTTATAAGGTGAAAAGCACAGTACAAGAGCGAATGATTCATTATCAGGCTACGGAAGAGCTAGAGCGATGAGGGAAGGGGGTGGGAAGGGATCAGCTGCAGGAAAAAGACACAGAAATGGGCAGATGAAAGGCACTGACGTGGCTTACAATTTCATACTGCCTAGGGTCATCCAGGCCCCTAAGAAGGACTTGAAACTCAAGTGACAAGGATGAGACTGGGTAAAGGATTGTAACTGCAGGCTTTTCAAGCCTCCGGAGCTAGGGGTGAGGGAGATGTGGGAGCAGAGTGGAGACCCAGGATGTAGAGGAGACTTCATTCTGGGTCTTCTGCTGGCTGGCTGTGACCTTGAGTAAATTATTTCACCTTTTGGTGTCTTAGTTTCCTCATCTGTGAAATGAGGATGGTATTAATGCCTGCCTCTGGTGGCTATTCTGAGGATGACATATTAAATGGAACATAAAATCTAAAGTGTTTAGGAAAGGACACACAGAATGCTCTCAATAAATATTCAGACAACTTAGTATCGGCACAAGCATGCAGGAAGTCAAAAAGATCCATCTTTGAAGGTCCAGGGGCGGAGGGAGAGGTTATTGGGAATGGTGGAAACAGGGGCCGAGGCAGTGAGTACCAGTTCTTTTGCTAATGAGGAACCGCAGACAGTTCTGTTATGCAGGAGTTGGAGGGAGTTGTAGACAAGGAGGATGTTGGGGGGACTAACCCTGAGCAGACACCCTGAGCTGCACAGACACCTGGGGCCTCTCCTGGCAATACCAAGAAGCACCCCAACCTCAGATCCCCAACTTATCAGACATCAGAGGTGTAAGCTGGGACTCAGCTCGCTGAATCCATCATCCATCCGAGATGCCTAATTCATACTCAGATGAATTCAAGTTCAGAGTGAGATGTCCATATGGTCATTATGTTTTTCCCTATAGATGTCCATACGGTCATTACATTTTTCTCTTTTGGTGTATTCTTCCTTTTTTCAACTATGTCTCTCAGAGTTGGTTGACTTGATTTACTGAGATAAACATGCAAGACAGAATATTTCTGTGTTTTTACAAATGTTATCCTAGTGGAGAGGCTGCCCCAATGCACATGACGATCGTGTACGAAGCAGTGACTAGGTGGTAGGCCCAACACTAAGTACTTCACCATTTTATCTCATTTATGGACGAGACTCCTTAACCTAGTTGTCATACTGAGACTTAATTTTGTCACGATGCACGAGGTTTTACAACGTGGTGCCCTCAAAGTTCAACGATGGCAATTCCATATGGTTCTAATTAATATGGTCAACTAAACTGTGCATGTGAGTCCATTAAGAGCTGTCACAGTGAGAGGAAATGAATTTATATTTGATACTGTCAAAATCACAACTAGAAGGCAAGTTTTTAAAACATCCAAATGTAAAATCAGCATTGCACCCAAAAGTACACAGAATTATCATGCCAAATGACAACCAAACGAAATCCTGGACTTAAACACAACTCTAAGGTTATGAAATTGATCATAAATCAGATCTCTGTCTTTTTCCTCCTTTCTTTTCCCTTTTAACCTCCACTCTCTCACAGTAACCCTTTTACCTTCAATATTACTCTAGGGGATTTAAACTAATAAATAATTACAATGGATGAAAATGAAAAACAGCAATAATAACAGGAAACCCTCATCTATGTAAATAAGGGGAAATTCCGTTCCCTCCACGGCTTGATTTTATTCACGTACAACAAAAAAGCCTCTCTAATGAGAATTTTTAAATCCATATATTAAAAGCTAGAAATTCCTCAGAATGTAGATGTGAAATTTTAACCAGTAATATGTTTTTTTTTTTAAAAAAAGACATATTCTTTCTAGTATTTTTTTCTAATTCACTTATCATTTTCCAAACAGGAAATCTTATTATTTTATCTTTTGGGGAGAATTTTTCAAGATGCTACAAATGCATATTACTAACAAAAAGAGACGATCCAGTTGTGATTTAAAACTGTCATAATTACACTTAAAAGGTTAACTATTCATTCCAATAAATCTAAGCTCTTACCCCTGTTGACATTATTGCTTTATCTGACAAGTGGCTGAGCCAGCAATACGGCTCTCAAGGATGCACTTAGGATGGAAGGTCCTCAAAGCCCCATTTGAACTGAGACTTGAAACGGTTTATAGGAAGAACACATCATTCCTCAGAGATCCAAAAGGATATGAAGTGCCTTGATCGTTAGGAGTTTGTTTGAGATGGATGTATGTCAAATTTCCACTAAATTCGATGGGCAAGAACCGCTGTCCTTTTGGGAGCAGAGGAAGTTATAAAATAAAGTTTATATAAAATGGCATAAGCTCAAAATTAAAGCTATGGTACACTTTGAGAAGACTTCATTGTCATATACTAGCCAGTTCTCTTCTTTATACTATTTAAATTCCTGAGCCCCCAAAATACCGGACACCAGATCCTTCACCCCATAACATGCTGAGAGTTGGCCTGCTAACATGCAGACCTGGTTCTCTTTCTGCCAGCCTTGGCCAGAACTCAACCCATTTTCCACTCAAAATCATATTCTTTTTTTCTACCGAAAAACGAACCCCAAATGATTTACTCTGGAATAAGCAGGGTGGAGTTTGCTTTTTTTACCTTCAGTGCTGGGCTTTTTCATGTCTTCCACCCTGATTAGTTTCTTTCTCACTCTGCGAGTAGAATTTACCAGCTTGTGTAACCTCTTAAACTTCACGGACTCCTCGGTCTCATCATCCGATTGTTCTCTTGACTGGCAAAGAAACAAAGGAAAAGTTAATCAGATAATTGCTCCAGAGCTCTGCTCTTGCAGCCGAGGGCAGCCTGGCCTCACTGCCAGTCTGAAATCTGGCAGTTCTGCAGCTGAACTTGGGGTACCAACAAATTTGCCCAACAGGTTCATGAAGCTCCACCTACCATCTCAAGGCCTAATGAGTGGAGAGTTAGGTCCTAAGCAGCACAACATACACCCTTGCCCTTGACCTGCATGCGGTGCATTTGTCTCAACTACTTCCCGGTCCTCTTTCAGGAGAACTGCACAGGACGCTCTCCAAGGCTGGCCCTGTAATTCGTTGTGCCGCTGTGGTTTGGGCCAGGCTCTCCTCTGTCTGGCCCATCAGGACTTGCTGTTTAAACGTGGTCACCAACTACTTCTCCAAACCGAAAATCTGTTGACTTGTTCCAGTCCTCCCCCCGAAAATCAAAAACAGCAGGGCAGGAAAAGGGAAGAGATGCAAAAAGCCGCCTTCTATCTCACTTGTGAAGTCGTCTGCCACATCTCAGCCATCCCTTCCGCCTCTCCCAGCTCTTTCCAAGAGCTCAGAAGGCGAGCATGAGGACAGCCCTTACATTCCTCCAAGAGGGACAAGGGAAAAAGCTGACCTTTTCAGACATACAGTACAGTCCATATTCCCCAGAATCCCATTTCGTTTTGCAGCGATTCAAGTATGCTCAGCCCAGCTGTTTTCCCTCAAGTATCCAACATTACAGAGAGAAAAAAAAAAATTCTCTCCGCAGCAGTGACCCAGGCAAAAAACAATCCTTTCCTTGTGAACGAAATGAGTTTTGCTTCCAAGTCAGCTCCAACATTCACTATGCAGCTTCCTCTGTTTTATCTGTTCAAAACGTAAAAAAAGCAAAAAAGAAAAAAAAAAAGTCTCCAAGGAAATGGGCTGCCGCACGCACCCGGGGCGCGGGCATTCGCGGGAGCGCAGAGCGCGGCGGAAGCGCACGGCCGCCGCACACCCTGGGCAGCTGGTGAGCAGCTCCAGCTAAGCCTGCTCATCCTGGCAACGGCCTTCTCTCCATTTCCTTTCCTCAAACCCAGTTCACTGCAAGAGTCGGGAGAGAAATGCCTCAGCCGAAAACACGAAATAAAAACAAACCACATCTCTGAACCTGAGTCCAATATGGAGACGCCCCCCACCCCAGGAAATGCACCCATTCGTTGCAACTTTATAAACAAGAAAATAGGTGAGCAAGAGTGAGCAGACAAGAATTCAAGAGGTCACAGGTAGAGATTACATGAACGGCTTAGGCATAAAAGCGGTGCGTGTTGTGAGTCCACAAATACTTCTGAAGTACTTTGGTTCTACGTAAGGGATAAATACAACCCAGTTCCTGGCTTCTTTCCTCCCACCAAGCTCCCAGCGTGGAGCCACTGTACTTTTCTCCCTGCATGACTGTAAGCAAACCATGCATCCACTGAAGAACAAGTATTATAATCCATAAATGACAAGTCATCTGACAGGGAGGGGTATTTCTCAGGCTTTCCTTCTGTGAAGTGCATCAATATCTATGTTCCATTTCTCTAAAACTGCTACATAAAATGTTGCATACACATTTCAGAACTAAAGTTAAGGACTGGTTACCTGGTAATCAAGAATAGAAATTGGAGGAATGGGGGTAGTGGGGAAGGAGGGGGGCTACTTGGCATGCTACTAGCAAGAGGCTTAATGCATCTGGTCTAAAATTCAAAATGTAAAAAATGAACATGAAATAATACAGCTCCTACTATATAATAATATTGTCTGGTTTGAATTTCATTTTTACTTGACTGAATTGTTGATGTGCGATGAAATGGAGCGGTCAACCAGAGGAATGAGAACTTGGTTAACCCTCTTTCTGGGTAATCGGCACCTGAACAAAACCACAGTGCATGGAACTCCACATGAGTATTTAAAAACATTCCGCCTTCTTGATGCATCTCAAAAGCCAGGCAAGTCTAACAGAAGAATCAACATGAGATTATAGAGTCTCTGGACATATCAATGGGACAAACCTAGAATATATATCTGTACCATTCGCATGAAAAAATTCTGAAGTCAAGTGAAAATAAAATAAGCACAAGCTGTTTATAATCAAGATACAGGAAGCTATGTTAGAGGATGAACATCACGTGTGTGTGTGTGTGTGTGTGTGTGTGTGTGTGTGTGTGTGTGTGTGTGTTAGTGAGAGAGAGAGATGGGGGAAGTAAAAAGAGAAATAGGATATAGAAAGAAGTAATACAAAAATCGAGCCCGCAAAGACACAAATCACATGTAGGAAATGAGCTATCAGAGGGAAATTTTCAGGGAGAAATCAAAATAGTTAAACCAGAACAACAGATTTAAAGGCAATGACTGCCCCCACCACCCGTCCTAATTTCCTCTGCCCAGATTCACTGTGGTGAAAAGTAACATATTCCAGGTACTCATTTGATTGCTTTCACATGTTCCATCTAGTTCTGAGAAACAGGAGCTCTTTAGAACTTTAACGTTATTTTTATTTTTCTTAAAAAACGAAGATTTTGGAGATGTCTGCCTCTGACAAATCATGGCAACCAATAACTTTCTTTGCATTATCATGTTTCGAACACTAGACAAGACAGATTCATCACCATTATTATGAAGAAAAATATGAAATAAAACCAGTCATTCTATATATACATAGTACGTATACATATATATGGACATATGTAAACACATATTTTCTTTAAAATAGAAAATGTCTTAAGTAGCCTATAAGTCTAGAAGTTAATGGAGTTGAACGGTGCTTTGTATTGATGGAGAGGTGTTGACTTCTCACTTCCTCCTGAGTCCAGAGGAAAAAGAGATATCAAATATTTCCCTTTAAAAATTCTCTCCAGCTGTTTTAACATAAAAACTCTATAAAAGGCATGTATTTCTTTTCAACTTAAATCTCTTTTAAGCTTAAATTCCTCATATCATGTCTCTCCTTTTAAAGAAGCATGTGCCACTTCCTGAATGCTAGAAATAACATTATCTTTTCATTTCAAAAATATACCCCCAGAGATGGATGGGTGAGAATTAGGGGGAAAAAAAATTAAGAAATCTTCCCACTTGGAGGAACTTTGTAGAACATGAAGGAAATCTGCACTGTATATAAAATGAATGATTGATTCCAAGAAATAAATTCAGAACTATTACAAAACAGGTTTTTAAATAAACTACCATGAAAAAAAAAATAACAGTACATATTTATACACATTTAAATAGTAGATGGTCTCTCCTCCCCTCTCTGTCCTGCCCCAGGTCAGAATACTAAAATAAACTTTAACTTGTTCATCTTTTAAACGAGGTAAAAACTCAATTATCTGCATAAACCCCCCTACCTCTAAACCTTTACTTAAAAAAAGCAATTTATCCCACCAAAGGTTATGGAAAAGTAGATTTACAATGTTGTAAACAGAAACATTTGATTTCAAGCCTCTCTACTGAATATTTTTCCACCAGAAAGCCCATATGGCTCAACTTTTAATTACTTTGGCTAATGCTATATGTAGTAATTCTGTGGTGAATGCTTAAGTGTTTCATTTCTGGTTTCCATGGCAACATTACATCAGATTGCAGACAGCTGGCTCCACAGTTTTTAACCATAACAAAGTGACCAAGCCAAGGCACAAAGCTATAGCTGCTTTAAAGAGATAGCACACCACTGCCTTCCAGGGTGCTGAATGGGGAACCTATGGGGCCCGTTTGGCTTGGGCAGGAGGGTGGAGCCTCCTTCCTTCTCAGTTTCTTTTGGAACATGTGCATCCCTGACACATCTGCAATGTTCTAATAGGAAAGACACGGAGCCAGCGTGGAGGACTTCTTATAACACAGCTACATTAAGGATGAGCGGAAAAAAGGAACACAATTAATAGCATCTGTAGATACAAACATTTGTGCGCTGGAGCAAAGTAAAAGCATCCCCTCACTGTTCAACTTAAGCCTGTCACTGCAGGTCGGTAACAGATACTTCACCGGACACTGTAACAAACAGTTCTTGTGACTCTGACACAACAGAACAAATACTTTTCAAAAGGTGCATGGCACAGTGGTGCAGGCGCAGGAGTAATGGGCTATAATAAAGGTTAGATCGAATTTGCAAGAAGCAACTAGAATCCTTTTGGAGACCGCTTGAGACCACGCTTAGCACAGGGTTACAACTGAGCCTTCTGCAGAAACACATTCAGCCTGCTTCTCCAGCTCCAACACCCCACATGCTGTCTCAATTAATAGCCGCTAAGTCAACTTATCTCTCAAGAGCCAGCACATAACACTAAGATATTCAAGCATTTCTGAAAAGTATTGGAAATGTATTCTCTTGTGAAATTCGCACACCCGTTTAACCCCAGCACCTAAGCAGACATATACGCTTCAACTTCCTAGGTCCGCTTTGTCAGTGGCATTAAATGAAAAGTTAAGAGAAGGAAGCCGATCGGTTGTAGGTTTACGAAAATCAATATGCAATGCTGTCTGAAGTCAAGTCCTCCACACTGAAAGCCTCCACAATTGACAACTGAGCTCCAACCCCCGGACACTCAATCGCTTGCATTCCCACTTTATTCTCAAAATAATATTCACTTTTGTCCTCCAAAAGCGATGCCTTAGTATTGAGTGAGCGTGCCAAGAAAGAATGCTAGAGTTACAAGGTCGAGAAGCAAGCAGGGAAGGAGGGCACGTCTAGAGGAATTTGAAAAGAGTGAAGCATCATAGCCAGGAGCAATCAAGAGCTTTTCTTTGAAGTGACAGAAAGCACATTTTTTCTTTCGCATTAAACATACCCTGGGAACTTACCGGCTTCGGCATTGAGCAGGCCTAAGGGGCAACTTTGAGCTCGCTGCAGGTATCCCCACCCCCTCCCCACTTTGAGAATGTCTTCTCTCTGGTTCGTCAACTCTGTAATCTCAAAGCGAGGATTAGGCACTTCTGAACGTGTTCCTTTGGAGTTACATGATCAGACAGGCTCCACCGGCACAGCTTACGATCCGGAGGAAAAAAAAAGTGAGGACACTGGATTCAATTAGCTGCTTTCTGCTTGCCGACTGCGTCCCCAGTTACTTGCTAACTGCATAACTTGTAAGAAAGGCATAAGTCATCAGCTCTAAGCAAATCTCCTATTCACCACAAGGAAAAAAGGGAGTGTTGTACGTGGCAAACAATCCCTGTTTTCACTGACGAAGGCTCCCTGACCTCCCGCTGGCCTCCAGTTCCTTAATTACTGTCTATGGAATTCCAGAGAAAGAAAAAAAAAAGAATGGGAGAATCTGAGCAAATCCCGACCAGGACTAACCTTTACAAGCGACTGGTCTTAAAAAAGATCGCGTTTATAGATATTCTTCTAAACATCCCCTGAAGGGAGCAGTCACGATTGAAAATAGACACCTTTCAATGGCTATTTTTGAAATTACTGAATTAAAACTTATGATTTTGGTTTTCTCCGAAAGTTGTCGCTTTCTCTCTGTCTCTCTCCCAACTCCTTTTTCTATTTTAACCATGAGAGTCAAACGTAGGATGTTTCCCCTTCACGGACGCTTCTAAAACTGTCTTATCAAATGGTTTCCACGATCATTTCGGAGCAGCTGAGTTCTCCTGTGTTCTAGAAATATAAGCATGGGCAGTGTTTCACGAGATGATCATTTAATTTTCTCAGGGGTGTCTGAGGAGCAACAGACACATACTGTTACTTAAAAAGAACATTATCTAAGCTAGACAGGACTGAAAACCTCTATGAAGTTTCCGTGTCCTGAGTTGTAAGTCATGTATATATTTTCAGGTCTAAATTCCCTCAGTTGAGAAAGTCATGATTTCCCACTGTACAGTTCAGCTGCCACTCCTAGGTGTCTCTCTCATTGTGTGGGTCTTCATTTATGCAAAGGCCCCTCTCTTGGTAGGACGTTACACAACATGATACTACTCATTTTTACCATGACAAGGTCCCAGGCTGTGCCACAGACTGCCAGGGCGAGCTCCTCTGTCCCCTCTTACTCTTCAGCAAAAATCTCCCTTTCCCACCATTTTCTAACCCAGAAATGTCTCCTCCCAGCCCTTGTAGAATTTCCTATTATTTCTCCCCACAAGGGTTCACCACATCTTCCCTATACTGCCTAGTCCCCCATTTCACAGATCTGTTCTCTGACACTCTCTCTGGTTACTCTCTCTGTAACCCTGTGCTAATAAGCGTGGTCACATTCCCCGCTTCCCACTGCTACCTGAGTGCCCACATGTGTTGCAAACTGTGGCAGGTGCCTCTCTGACGTTGTGCATCCAACACCCGTGTATATCGAATGCTCACAATTCCCAGGCGCTGTGCTGACGTTCACGCATGATCCCATTCCACAGACAGTAAACGGCGGAGTTGGAGACGCCACGGTTTTGCTCCCTGCCCTACCTCTACGTGGGCTTTCTTCGCTCGAGACTGAGAACCACACTGTAACGCAACATGACGCTTAAAATTCCTTAGAATGGTCATTAGAAGCCCTTGGTTGAACTTGTCACCTGAAGAAAACTAAGAAAATGCGGATGCCTCCGTGAGAGTGGCGGGTAAAGGAGAGAGGGAATCTCAAAGCCTTTGGAGCCAGAATAATCTGGGCTTAATTTCCAAGCCCTCCAGCAAATCATTTCACTTCCGTGGCTCTCAGTACTCCTCCATGTAAATTTGGTCTAATAACATTTATCTTAAAGTCTGTTGTTTTAAAAACTGCATACGTGAGTGCCTATTACATCTGTGGTCTATAACTCACTAGAATTCAAACAAGAGCTATTTTACTGCTTCGAAACTGCTGTTTTGGGTGTTGTGCAAATGGCAAAGGTGAAGAGAACACGTGAAAGCTAGTGATATGGCCAACACTTGAACCTGGGTCTGAACAGGTTGTTTAGATGCCGAGAAAATTCTGAGCAGAATTAGGAACCAAAACACCGGAGTCAGGGAGGCATAGGCTCAGGTCCCCCTTTATGCCACCTGTGAACAGCGTGTGTGGCCTTGGGCATGTTTCTTAACTTCTCTCATTTATCAAAAAGGCAGAGATAAGCCGCCTATGGTTCTGGAAGAGATGAACGGAGACCCTGAATGTGAGGCCCAGAGGCCCAGGGCCTGGTCAGGAGCGCGGCCCCTATCGGTGTGGGATTCATGGGAAGCTGGGCATTTACAGAGCCAGGGTCCTTGAGGAGGGTGGCGCGGAGGACGCATCTACACCTGCATACCCCTTAACCATCGCTGCCCCCACTTGGGACGATTCAGGTATTTATGGAGATACTCAATGTTGGGTACCACACGGGCAACCAACCTGGCTTGTCTTTCAGATGACAAGAATGTCCACAGTATTGGACAGGGACAGTATCTGTCCCCTACCCCTTGTATTCGCAATGCCCAGTGAAGGGCCCCCCACCCACAGTAGGCCCTCGCTACTTAGGTGTGTAATCACACGTGGAATAAAGAGGTTTAAACTCTCCAGCCCCATAGCTCCCGGCCTTTGCTGTGCATCACAATCAACTATGGGATATTTGAAAGACTAGGCTGAACCAGGCCACCTGGGAAGCTTCTTGGTGGAGCGAAGGTAGAAATAGTGGGGACACGGAAAGGACATCACTGGTCTTACTCACTGAATAATAGACTCAAACTTATCCAGCACGCAGTAGGTGTGTAAATTTTCTGAGGACACATTTCAGCATTCAATTCCCACTCTCAGGATTTGTCCGTTACCTCCTCAGGACAAAGGCTGAAGGCCTTCTCGTGGAACATATGCCCTTGCATGGTCAGAGCTCGATCCTTATTTCTAGCTTCAGTGTATGATGGGCTCTGCTCTGCAGATACTACATGGAAAGGGGCTCTCATTCAGGCCAACTGGTTCTCATCCTCTTGAGTTGCTCTGAGCATCTCAAATACCCTCGCTCTCATGTGCCTGCACGACTTTGTACTTGTACTTTGACTCCTTTCTTGGAACTATCTCTGCCCACCCCACCTACTTCCCTAGCTCCAACTTGTCCTTCACAATTCAGTCCCATGGGCCGCCTCCTCTGGAAAGCCTTCCTGGCCTCCCTCCACATTGTCCATAGGCTGTGTGGTTGCACGGCGACCTAAGCAGATCTCATCACAGGACTTAGCATGATGTACTGTAATCACTGTACTCCTTAGCTCCTCACTAAACTTCATGAGGACAGTGAGCAGTGTCGTATTCACTTCTGTATCTGTATTTTAACAATAGTTATTGTTTATGGTTGATTACATATGATACACGTTTAACAATTTGGAAAATGCAGAGACACAAAACAGAATGAGAAATCACCTATGTTCCCTTACTCTACAGAAAAATTAGTAATATTTTGGTTTATGTCCACCCACTTCACACACACACACACACACACACACACACACACACACACACACACACGCACACTATACACTCTTGTGTTTTTATGTTTTGTTTTTACAAACAAGAATGACCTCGTGTTCTCTAGCTGCTCCACCTCCCAAGGTCACTATCAGGGTCCCCAAAGCCTCCCTCATATGAACATAACGGTCTAAGCAGAAACAAAGTCCTCGCTTATAATTGTGACCCTCTTTGAGCCACACTACTGTCTCTAAAGGTTTTATTTAGAGAAACCCTGGAGCCCTCAGTGAATACTGTTCAAACAAAAATACCGTTTTATAACCTCCTTTTAACAATTTTGAATATGTTCCCATGTCAACAAAAATTCAACAAAGGAAACATAATATATTAACAATTCAACAGTGTTCAGTCATAGAAGCATACCATAATTGAAGTAACACCCTCATCATTCATATTCGCATGTTTCCAATTTTTTAGTATTATAAACAATACTCTGATGAATACTTTATCGTAAAATGTATAACACATCTAACATTCTTCCCTTAGATAAGATGGTTAGATTATAGAATTGAGGGGTAAGAGAAGGGGTGTATCTTTACTTCTTTTGAACATATTAACAATTTGCTCCACACGATTGCCTATTTCTCCACACAATTGCCAACACTGAACATTGCAATAGTCTTTTCAACTTAGATAAGTAAAAGTAGTATCTATGTTTGTGCTTAATAAAAATTTCCTGAATGAAATGAATGAATGAATAAATGAATGCAGTGAATCAAGGCATTAGGAAGAGCGAGGTATATATAGAAAAACGAGTAAACTGGCTTTACGTGGACTTAGAAAGGTTATATAGTCTAGAAGTCTGGGGGGTAGAATGAGAGCCCAAGAGAAATTCAGAAATATGATTCACATAAGTCAACTGTGATAAATGCATAAGAGGAACAGAGTTATAGGGATTGGGACACGGAAGAACTCACCTTCGGCTGGGAAATGGAAACATGCTTCAGTGAGGGGACCGGCCCTTGCCAAGGGTTGGGGGCATTTCCATGTTCCTATGTGAGCCTAGAAGTCCGGTGCTTATGTGGCCTTGTGGCCTCACTCCTTCCGCCTGACCTTAGATGCCTGCCTATCCGGTTAGAGAAGCCTTCAGAAGAGAAGCTGGTGCTGTTGCCTTTATAAACAGCATGTGACACCAATCAACAGCAGCTTTAGGCCCTCCTCTTCTCCAAGCTGGATTTCATAATCTCTCCAACATGCCTGATCTCCCTGCACAGGGCCAAGAAGTGATGCATTCAAGGTCACTCCCTACCTTGGGGGCAGCAAATTGACTCCGGGTGGGTATGTTCAAGATCAGCACGGTATGGCTGCGGCAGGGGACTTCCGGTCATGACCATCAGATTAATGTTATTTTCTGTGTTTATAAAAAAATTTGTCTCGCTCTTTAAAGAAGCCAGAATTACTTTAAAAAGTGTTTATGAGTTGTCAGGGTAATAAAATATGAAACACATTGTAAGTTTTTTTTTTTTTTTTAATTTCACAAAGGAGTCAGGGAAGGATTCATCTGTTTAGTAAAAAATATTTTGCTCATTAGCTGGTGATATCATTGCTCTCTAAAATGAGAAGATTTTTGTCAGCATATGGAAATAAAAAAAATAAGATTCCATTCTTCTCCCAGAAGTACGGTGTAACACTGAAATAATCTCTCTGGCAGTTTCAAGATTAACTAGTTGTTGCCAGATTTAGAGGAGGAGGAGGAGG
>NW_011888805.1:1109679-1116132 GCF_000151845.1 Pteropus vampyrus
TATATAAAAGTGAAAATATTCTACCAAGTGCAACCACCAAAGAAAGGCACAAACTTAATATATTAAACTTTAAAACTCCATGATCAAGGTAAGAAACAAATTTCTGAAGACCAGTGAAAACGGACCTCACTTTTCCGAAAGTCAGACTGGTGGAAACTTCGAGAATTATTTCATATAACCTCAAATTTGGAAGGAAGCAAACTGTGTAGTCTTTTTATTTTTTTCTGACCTAGGGGTAGTGAAAATTACTTCAGGAGAGTAAAGAGTGAAAAGAAGAAAAGTCATTAGTAAGGCTGATCCTGATTGAAATAAAGCCTCTAGAAATTCACCAGGAACTGGAGAAATGAATTAAGCTATGCCCCACCCAGCCCCCTACCCATAAACTAAGTACCTTGAATCATGATGCAGTACATTTAGCAAAATCTTAGGTGAGAGAAGGCAGAGCCCAGGTATCCCAATGAAGACCACTTTCTACCTCAGCTGAGTTTCCCCTTCTCTGGCCATTACATCAGACTATAGCAAGAGCAAACATGAATGGACCACAAAATAAAGCCCTGGAGTGTAGCTGAGGAGAAGAGAAAACCATCTATTGTCAGCTAGCATGGCAAAAGGTTGAAAAGTAATCTTCATTTTATTAGCACATATAGAACGTTTGACCCGAGCTACCCAGACATGATCAAAGTGAAAAGAAAATGTATGATAATTATTCAAACAAACTACAGCAATGAGGAAAGAAAAAAAAAAGAAGTTTGGAAAAACACTAAGATCCTATATCTTTTGATCTCATCTTCCTATCAGAAGAAAATACAATGTAAGAACAGGAAGAAATTCCTAACAGTTGCTTCGTTTTCTAAAATAATTTAATAAGAACACGAATTCAATGAAATGAGACCTCAAAGACAAGGTGAAAAACGCAAATGATAATGAATTTAAAATTGCAGTCATAAGGAAACCGAAGACCAAAACAACCGATGACAGTCAATTTCAATTAAATTTGTAAATAAGAATGAGCAAATAGAATCTATATCCTAGAAGCCAAAATATTGATATAGAGAAAAGCTATATTATTTAAATCCATTTTCTCATATGACCCACATTCTAAGATTTACCCAGCTCTTCACCTTGGCCTTTGACCTTGCTGCTCCCTCTACCTGACACATGTTTCTCTTCCTTCTGTTGGTGAACTTTTACTGTGTTCCAGCCAACTTCTCTGGAAAGGCTTCCCGTACTCCTCTCACTGGGGCTTAATGGGCTTTCTGTGTGTACTTATCACACTAGGTGAAATATCCCAATTAAGTCCCCAACAGTGCTATCCACCTGTCCATCCCTTCTTCTCAAACACAAGCATCCTGTGTATAGGGAGTGGCATGTAGTAGGTACCCAATAAATGTCTGAATAATGACTGAATAAAAGAATGTTCAAGATGTCACTGTTTCACCTACACTCTGGGTAAAAAGTACAGGGCAGGAAGTGTCTTTTGGGGAACTAATGATGCAGGGCTGTTAGTGTTATGCTAGTGATATAGGACAATCAACTCTGGAGCGTGGTGTGGTACGAAGAAGGAAAGGAAAGGGGAAAGAGAAGAGAACAAAGGGAGACTTCTACAGAAATCATTCTGTGAATAACTGGAATTTGAATTCCAATTTGGTTGGGTTAAAACATCGCTTTTCAAATGAGTGTTACTGTCTCATGACTGACTATATATAGTTCTAAGAGTTTTGCTATAATGGGCAACTATGGTGACTTAACATTCACATGGACCCTAAATAGGGGATAGGAAGCCTGTGGCTTCAATAAGCTGGCTTAGGTTAGACATGGCCTGTGGTCTGGATCCTACTCATGAAACGTACTAGGCTGAGTACCTCTCCAACCCATCTATAATATAAGATCTGGCACTAGGGCAAATGATTTAAGGAGGAATTAACATGTGATAGATCAATAGCATTAAACAAGTGATGGAAACCCTTTTACCTCCAACCTCCCCTGAGGTTACTCCCATGAGCAAAATAAGAAACTGGCATGCAAATCTAAATGCCAATTCCTAACCCAGATTATGTTACAAATATCTGTATTTAGACAGAATCAGCTAGCAGGGAAAATGTGGTAGGTATATCTTGTCTGCTATCCATGTATTAGGTCGGACAAAGGAAATTGCCATTTTTATAGTTCAAAAGCTATTATCTCCAGTTTCACATGGCTCAACCTAATACAAGAAACAACAGACTAGAATGCATCAAAAGCAGTGCTAAGTTTAAATTATTATGTTTTTTAATAGGTACCCTCAGGTTATGTAGTGCCTGAGTATTTCTGTCATTACTTAGGTTTGTTCATGAGGTCCTTTGTATGTCGAGGGGAGTCTAAAGGCAGTACACGCAGTTCCCTGTAATTGTACAAATCAGTGGTGATAGAGATGTACCTAGTTAGTTTGCCAGGTGCAAAGAGCCCAATTTCCAGTTATTTTGGGGCCTTTATGAGAGTGCCCTCTAACCTGACACACCCACACACTCAAAGAGACCATCTTATTAGTACTGCATGACTCTTGACAATTTCAGTACAATCTACTGCTGCTTCTTCTCAAACACTATTCCTAAGGCCAAACACACTCACTGAAATCATACCAGACCCACTTACTAAATAAAGCCACTTACACAGTAATACCTTCTGAAACAAAAAATAAACTGCTGATGTGATTGGCTAAAGCATAGTCCAGGAAACATGCACTATTTATGTTAAGCTTTTCTGACAACTCTAGCCTATCTGCTGTGATATGTAAGTATAAGCAGCCACCAGGTTGACGATAGGTACAAAAATAGCACTTTTTACAGGAACTCAAGTACTCTGAGAATCACAGTTAACAGAAACTAGAAGATCTTCACATAAAGTAATAGAAGCTGGCGTTCTTTGGGTGTTCACTTTGCGCCACTTCATCCTTGCAACCCCACGTGAGATAGGTATGCTTGCCCCTATCTTCCGGATGGCGAAACTGAGGGACAAAGAGATGAAACAACCAGCCCTCAGATGCAGAGCTAACAGACAGCAGAGCAGGGATCTGACTCACGTCTGTGAGCTTCACCAGTCCCCGCGCCTGCCCACACTGGGCAAACGCCTGGCTTTCCTGAGGCCAGAGCCTCTTTCTTGCCTAACTTTGTTTAAATACCATGATGTTAAGGACTCGGCAAACACACGCCTCAAACTTTGGCCCTTATCCCGGGGAGACGGCTGGGTGGGAGGGCGGTGTGGAACAAATGACAAGAAGTCATCTAAGCAGTGGTTCTCAGTTAGCTTATATCCAGTTAGAACAAAACCCATCTTTCTCAAAAGACTTCGCTATGTGTATTGTTCCAACGGGCTGACTGTGCCTCTTAGTCTCACCATAAACAGGTCTAAAGAATCATGACATTCACTCTTCTGAAGAGAATTTTAATATCTCATTTTACTATTATTTTAGCTTCAGAATCACTTTCATTAAAATTAAGAGCAATATTTCTTCACATTTCTTCCTGTACATTCCCATCCAGCCAAATAAAAAAGAATTTATAGAAAGTCTCCATAAAAGACTGCGTAAACACCTGAAGGCTTCAAATACACATGAAAAGACCAGAATCACTAAATGTTCTTTTTAACATAGTTACATTTAGAAAGATTTAGAAAAGTGTTAAGTATTTGAGCACAATTGAGAAATGGGGACAAAAGAATTATTGGTATCTGTTCCAAGAACACAGGACAGAAATGCCCTCGGGCAAATGATTTCTAAGTCATATCTTTCTTTCTTTCTCCTGGTCATATTACAAGTCAAATGAGTAAAACTCTTCTATTTAAGAAATAAAGAGCCGAAGCATACATGCAACCATCCTGTGTTTAAGCTGTTAATACAACCACTAAGGCTTCAACAAGCAGAACCATTTTCTAGCCACGAATCAAAACTTACCTTGCCAATTAGAATCCTTTAAAGCTGAAACTCACATATTAAGCGTTATGGGAAAAGATTCTCTAGGGAAAGAGATATTAAAAAAATAAACACCATGAAAAGCAAACAATTTACTCAGAAATGTTGTTATTTTTATGCTTGGAATCTATCCTCTCTTAAATTTTCTTATAAAACACAAAAATTTGTAAGCGAATAAAGGTAGAAAGAAGGTCAACTATTTTTGTGAGGTTACCTTGACTATACCCATAATGCAACTCTCATACTGTGGTATCTGTGAATCTTCACATAATTTTTGCATCCAATAAAAATTCACTTGATCAAAGTCAGCAAAAATACAAAAATCATGTAGTTTTTTCACCTGCTGGGAATATCTAAAGGTGAAAGAAAATCTTGCATATTCATTATGGGTTATTTTTAAAAAATCTTTTGGGATCATATTTCCCCAAATGAGAAAGCTAATGATATTGGTTTATATTTTCTTTTAACCCCTTTGAAATATAAAAATAAATCTTCTGATAAATTTTAATTTATAGATATGGTCTAGAAGTTTGCCCTAGTAAAAGAAACATATTCAAAATAAACACATTTAAGAATAGCCAATCTTTTAAAAATCTAAATATCTAAATATCTAAAAAGAGCACCATGGCTATATGATGATCTTCAGACAATGCCCCTCAGGCAAGCAAAAGGCCACGCCCCTCTCCTCCCAAAGGGACACCCCGTGAGCATGCCACCACATTCTGGATTAAGTGATTAAACCATTAGCCGTTTCTTTGGCCGCAACAGAAATTAAGCCATTCACTATAAGAACCACCAAAAAAGTAACTTTACAGAAGATTCGCCAGGCTTTCAACACATTATCTTCCAGGAAGTTCAAGGTCTAGTCTATGACAACATTTTTTTCCAAAACATCAAGTCTGAATCCTCTGGTTTAATGACAATGGCTGATATTGAAGCAGGTGAAATGACTGAAAAGTCTAAGGAAAACCCGTCTGCTGGCAAGAGACAATGTTATGGTTTATAATTTTAGAAAGCCTCAAAAAGATTTGAAATCTTGCATTATGCCACCCAAAACATCTTATAATATGGCTATATTTTAGGTGAGACCTTGAAAGTCTTCAATCAAGGAAACACTTAAAATAGCATTTTGTAAAAAAGTGGAAGAAGTCACCACGCTTGGTGTTCTGTTACCCAAAATGCTGGACATAGTTCAACCACATGGCTCACCTGTAAATCGAGCCAGGTTAGTGGCAAAGATATATTTGGAGATGGAATGAAGAGCTATAAAGAGATGTACACACAGATGTAAGGTATTATTATAACCCTGCAGTTAGGACATTATAGCATTCTTTGCACAAATATTTCCCAACTCTAAATTTCCCCCAATGTAAAAGTGATCGGTTATGAAACGATGACTTGCTTTTCAAAATAACTCAGTCATAAAATATTTCACTATGGTGAAATATTGGTTTATCCTAACAGGGAACTCCAGATACAGAAACACAATTCCGACTTTTTCTGGAACATATTGTGTATGAAGTGAAACAACTGAACGGGACCAAAATAGATGTCTGCAATAAACTCTAAGAACTCTGGTGCTTTATTGGCCTTGTGGCTTTAATTTTTCTTTATATGTTATATACTTAAATGGCATCATAATCCAATAATTTTCAATTTGACATGTTTTTGGAAAGATGTTTCTCCACTGCAAGCTATTTCATTAATATTTAAGCGCCAGGTACAGATCACCAACTCTTAACTACCCATTTTGTAAGACCCATAAAAACTATGATTTACCTAAACTTATACCTTGAGAAACGAGTATAAACCCCAGTAAGATGAAGAGCATAATTCCTTTAAGCATTTTCTTAACCAGAAGGTAAACTGAAGGCACAGAGTTGAAAGCTTAAATGAGAACTCAGACCCTTCCCCCTCCAGGAAACAAATGAAAACAAAACTTACCAAAATAAATTTAAAAAATTAAGATAAATATTCAGATATTTAACAAGGAATCAAGTTAAGTACTCAAGCAGAAACTCTTTTAACTACTCAAACACTCACAATGGAAGTTTATTATTAATGAAAAGCAGCGGATTCTCTTCTGGCAAAGAGAAAGCTATTTTTCACTTCCCCTGTTAACTATCTTTAGTACTTCACACTCTTGAAAACCAGGAACGTGAATATGGATTTACTGTGAAGCAACACGCATTTATCTAATGCCAGTTATGGGGGAGGAGAAGCCTACGAAATCAATGCAAATGAAATCCGAAAGCATGACAGACATCAATATAGGCATTGAGGTCTGGTGACAAAGGTCTTACATTTCCTGAAACTTTCATGGCCTGGGCATTCCTGACTATGGCCAGAGGGCTATTTACATCTCAGTATAGGAAAGAATCGACAGAAAACTGAAAAGCCCTGGTTCTAGCACAAAAGATAATCAAAGAGCCTAATGCATGGAGGCTGCAGCAGGACATGGGGAATTATCTGAAACTAATCACTCTACCAGGCAAATCTAAAATAAC
>NW_011888805.1:1117572-1143102 GCF_000151845.1 Pteropus vampyrus
TCTGGTTTAATGACAATGGCTGATATTGAAGCAGGTGAAATGACTGAAAAGTCTAAGGAAAACCCGTCTGCTGGCAAGAGACAATGTTATGGTTTATAATTTTAGAAAGCCTCAAAAAGATTTGAAATCTTGCATTGTGCCACCCAAAACATCTTATAATATGGCTATATTTTAGGTGAGACCTTGAAAGTCTTCAATCAAGGAAACACTTAAAATAGCATTTTGTAAAAAAGTGGAAGAAGTCACCACGCTTGGTGTTCTGTTACCCAAAATGCTGGACATAGTTCAACCACATGGCTCACCTGTAAATCGAGCCAGGTTAGTGGCAAAGATATATTTGGAGATGGAATGAAGAGCTATAAAGAGATGTACACACAGATGTAAGGTATTATTATAACCCTGCAGTTAGGACATTATAGCATTCTTTGCACAAATATTTCCCAACTCTAAATTTCCCCCAATGTAAAAGTGATCGGTTATGAAACGATGACTTGCTTTTCAAAATAACTCAGTCATAAAATATTTCACTATGGTGAAATATTGGTTTATCCTAACAGGGAACTCCAGATACAGAAACACAATTCCGACTTTTTCTGGAACATATTGTGTATGAAGTGAAACAACTGAACGGGACCAAAATAGATGTCTGCAATAAACTCTAAGAACTCTGGTGCTTTATTGGCCTTGTGGCTTTAATTTTTCTTTATATGTTATATACTTAAATGGCATCATAATCCAATAATTTTCAATTTGACATGTTTTTGGAAAGATGTTTCTCCACTGCAAGCTATTTCATTAATATTTAAGCGCCAGGTACAGATCACCAACTCTTAACTACCCATTTTGTAAGACCCATAAAAACTATGATTTACCTAAACTTATACCTTGAGAAACGAGTATAAACCCCAGTAAGATGAAGAGCATAATTCCTTTAAGCATTTTCTTAACCAGAAGGTAAACTGAAGGCACAGAGTTGAAAGCTTAAATGAGAACTCAGACCCTTCCCCCTCCAGGAAACAAATGAAAACAAAACTTACCAAAATAAATTTAAAAAATTAAGATAAATATTCAGATATTTAACAAGGAATCAAGTTAAGTACTCAAGCAGAAACTCTTTTAACTACTCAAACACTCACAATGGAAGTTTATTATTAATGAAAAGCAGCGGATTCTCTTCTGGCAAAGAGAAAGCTATTTTTCACTTCCCCTGTTAACTATCTTTAGTACTTCACACTCTTGAAAACCAGGAACGTGAATATGGATTTACTGTGAAGCAACACGCATTTATCTAATGCCAGTTATGGGGGAGGAGAAGCCTACGAAATCAATGCAAATGAAATCCGAAAGCATGACAGACATCAATATAGGCATTGAGGTCTGGTGACAAAGGTCTTACATTTCCTGAAACTTTCATGGCCTGGGCATTCCTGACTATGGCCAGAGGGCTATTTACATCTCAGTATAGGAAAGAATCGACAGAAAACTGAAAAGCCCTGGTTCTAGCACAAAAGATAATCAAAGAGCCTAATGCATGGAGGCTGCAGCAGGACATGGGGAATTATCTGAAACTAATCACTCTACCAGGCAAATCTAAAATAACTGAGAGGGAGTATTTTGGATGAAGTTTCTTGCAAGTCTCCATAAAAACTCCGGACAGACTAATGTCAGGGTGAGAGAGGCGAGTATCACGTACATCAAGATCGCAATCAAGTTCAAGCAAACTTCAGTGCCAGCGGTGGTTGGCTGCAGTAATGAACAGTGACTGGAAGTGGCCTTGGATGTTTGTGAAAAGTCAGCTAGCAAAATACACAGGGTAAATATTACTGCTTCAGAAAACTGTCTCCATTGCTGAGTAGCCTGCCTTTACCTACACCCCTTAACAAAAAGAGGAGTTGTTCTTTAGAGCTTCTGGAAGATTGTGCTGGAAGTGGAGGGGCATATAGTATTCCTGGGCCTTTCTCCAGTAGGATGGGCTGAATTTATTTTTGAGCCATCTATGAAGAAGAAACAGTTGCAAAGAAGCTAATAATTTAAGTGTGTGCCTGGCATCTTGCGTGCGTGTGCACACATGGGGGTGACTTTAACCTCTGCACTGCAGTGTACATACCTGTCTCCCTTTCTCCTTCACGTCACCTTTGGAGCTGAATGTCTACACTATGCCTGGTACATAGCAATTGCTCCAGAGATGTTTCCTAAACGAACAAAGAAATGCTCGAGAGAATGAAATGTCCGAACTTTAAGAAGTACCTATTTCATTCTGACAATTCATACTGAGGTGATGGTTCTGAGTCATCCTCTGAAAGGGGTCCAACGAACCAATACTTGATGATGCTTTCTTAGCAGCATGTTCAAAATGCCTAGAGTACTCAATTTACGTTATTTTTTTCCTAAATGAGACAAGCCTCTCTCCTCGCTATCTAAGTATGTGGGGTTTTACTACAGTCCTAGTTCTCAGAACGAATAGTCTTATCATTCCTCCCTTGACTCAGAGGCTATTATTATTCAGGACAGTACACAGTGAGTTGATACTAAGACCCACTGTGGACAACTGGGTCTTTGTGTTCTCCCCCAAGCTGGGTCTGACTCACATCAGTCCTGAGTTACTGTATTGACTCTGGATGATTCCTTAGGTTCATGATTTATATTTATACTATGTTAGTCGTTAAGAGCTGGGGATAAAAGAACCAAAAACCATGGACACTGTTCTTTTGATTACCTCATAGTCCCAGGACACACTGCTGGTTAGCATAGAACACATTTATTATTATAAATGGTAACATCTCGGTCTCCTTCATACAAGAGCAAACCAGGCAGAGCTTCTATATTAATAATCTTTTGGGTTTTTTTTTTTTTTTAGCTGCAATGGAAATCTGGTGCTTGCTTCAGGAAATCAGGGAAAAGAAAGTAGTCGGCAGGTTATATTTAGCTCCGATAAGCCATTACTTGTTGCTTAAATGCAAAGAAAGGCAAAGACTAGTCTGTAGTTGCAAAACATAAAATATGCTCTAAAGCAGCCAGGAAGGATAAACATTCAAATACAACTTTGTTTATTAAATATTTTCAAACACACTATATGAGCTGGACACTGAGCTAGGCACTCTCTGGAGACACACAGTAACACAGCATGCCATTCCTGCTTCTGGAGCTCACGACTTCCAAAGAGGTTGACATATGTATGATAAATTCGGGTACTCTAGGGTAACCGTCAGGCTTCATGTATAAAGCGAGTTTAACAAAAGCACAGAAGAGGAAGCAATCAGCTATACATGATGAGGTTACAGAAAGTTTCACAGAGCAGGTGGCAGTGGGCTTCACCATGCAGGATGCATAGATTTTTACCTGGAAAATTCTGAAGGAAGACGTTTTAGGTGGAGGAAATTGCTGAATGAAAGCAGAGAGTGTGAAAATACAAGGTGTATTCAGTAACTCATGCAGGGCCCAGTGTGGCTGCAGTGAAGACAATTTGGGGAGAAGGTGACAAATGAGAATGGAGAAACTGATTAAGGCAAGATCACATAGGGTCTTGAGTGTGCCAAAAAGTTTGGAATGTATCTGATAGATACATTACTGGAAAACAATCAGGCTTTTCTGAAATATAGGATTGCAAGGAAAGAGGTATACGTTTAAGAAATAAGATTGGCTGTGTGTATATAAAATATAAAATAGAAATAGAAATCCCAGCAATAGAAATCCCAGAAATAAACCCTCACATATATGGCCCATTAATTTTCAAAAAGGGGGATAAGACCATTTAATGGGGGAAAGAACAGTCTTTTCAACAAATAGGTCAGGAAAACTAGATATCTACCTGCAAAAGAATGAAGTTGGACTCATATGTTACACCAAAGACCTAAACTTAAGAGCTAAAACTATAAAATTCTTAAAAGAAAATATAGGAGAAACTCTTGATGACATTAGATTTGGCAATGATTTCTTGGACTTTTTACCAAAAGTACAGGCAACAAAAGAAAACATAAATTGGATTATCAAGAAGAGGCTGCTAAAGCAACCCAAGGTGGAAGAAAATATTTAAAAATCACGTATCTGATAAGAGATTAACAACCAGAATATATAAAGAACTTCTACAATTTACAATGAAGAACAAAACAAATAACCCAATTCTAGAATAGGCAAAGAACTTGAATAGACATTTCTCCAAAGATATGCAAATGGCTGATAAGCACATAAAACTTCTTAGTCACCAGGGAAATGCAAATCAAAACCACACTGAGATATCAGCTTACACCGATTAGGATGACTATTATCGAAAAAAGGTGGGATTTTGGGGTGGGGGGGATGTTCACAAGTGTTAGTGAGGAAGGAGAGAAACTGGAACCTTCATGCACTGCTGTCAGGAACATAAAATGGTACAGCCCCTGTGGAAAACAGTATGGCGGTGTCTCAAAAAGTTAAACATAGAATTACCTTATGACCCAGAAATTCTGCTGCTAGGTATATGCCCAAAAGAATGGACAGCAGGGACTCAAACAGATACCTGTATACCAATGATTGTAGCAGCAGCATTATTCATAACAGCCCCAAAGTAGAAATACTCAAGTGTCTATAAATGGATAAACAAAATGTGGTCTATACATACAGTGGAATAAGCATTCCACTTACTCATCCATAAAAAAGAAATGAAGTTCTACTATATGCCGCAACATATACCAGAAAACCCTGCGCTAAGAGAAATAAACCACACCCAAAAGGACAAATATTTTATGATTTAAGTTATACGAGGTACCTAGAATAGTCAATTTCCTAGAGATAGAAAGTAGAATGGTGGTTGCCACGGACTACGGGGAGGGGAGAATAGGGAGCTACTGGTTAACAGTGATAAAATTTCTGTCGTAGACGATGAAAAAGTTGTGGCAGTAGATTGTGGTGATGGGTGCACAGCACTGTCGATGTGCTTAATGCTACTGAACTGAACACTTAAACATGCTTATAATGGTAACTTTTAAGTGATGTATACTTTGCTACAATTAGAAAGAAAAAACAAACCAGTACTATTCTGTCGATGAATTTCTATCGGGTAAAGACAACTGAGTTAACATGTGAAAAGAGACGCTCCTTTTCAGATCCAGGTGGCAGTTGGGAACCGCAAGACAAAATCGCAAGGCTAAAATTATGCAGGCGAAGTGGCCAAGGTGCTCAAAGAGAAAGCGAACTTACATTGCAGTTTGATGAGCCATCGAATGTGGGGTAAGAACCGTCTGGCCAGTCGGCAGGGTCCAAGGCCGCTGACTGCCGGTGCTGGGCCTCATACTCCTTGAGCTGTCACAAGAGGAAAGGGAAGATTGAAATGGAAATAATGGCCAACACTGTCTACTACGCAGCAAAGGGAATGCTTTGGGCACCTTCTTCATGCCACTGTCGGTGACAAAGGGCCACCAAAGACAAAGTTCTCAAAACCAAAGGAAGATCCATGCCCTGCCCTGCTGATTTTCGTCTAAATCAAACCAACAGACACAGCAGACTCTTTATTCTATATTCCAAAAAGAACCTTGATCTCCCCACAACATCAAAACTCATCTTGCACAGTTGGCTTGTAAGTTCTAAAACGGAAATTGTCTGTAGTTTGGCTCCTGAATTACCTCTCTTTGTAGGAGACACGATGTGGTAGACTATGAACATTTTAGTAAAATAGAGGTGGAAGCCTGAAACTGACTTATAAAAATCACTTGCTTTTCTTGTTCTAGACTGCTTCAAGTTACCAGTTCAGTGTTATCACCCAATAAACGTTATGGGATGTATTAGGGACCATGTGGGTAAAAGGAAAATATCAAGGTATCTAGAATATGTTCAGAGACATTTAAAGTGGGGATTTAAAGACTAGGTTTCCACTTTTTGGAAAACACAAAGACGAGTGGAATATTACAGAATATTAGCAAATTTAATGTAGCAGAATTAGATGGAAGATCTTTCCCAATGGCAGATATGAGAAGTTCCAGGTGTGTTTTCACAAAACATGTGGAAATTTAACTCTGCTACATAATACAATGAAGCTGCCGCTGCATCAGAATTCTACTATACAGCAATTTTTAAATATAAATTTAAGATCTGATCAAATCATGCTTCACGAATGAAGCCACCAAAAAACAGAAATGATCAGACAGACCTGGCAGCCCAGGAGGTGGTGTTGGAACTGTCCTTAACCACTGGAGCTATGCAGATGTGGCAAAGCCACTACATTGACAATGTCCCTCTAGCAACTTTCCAAGGGACTACTTCTACTATGAAATACTTTTCTGTGCACACATGTGACAGGAGACGGACCAGGGGCAGGCAGACAGCATTGGTTAATGGGTAAGAGCTTAGCAGCAGAACCAAGTACCAGCTAAGAGCCCCTGGGCAAATTACTTAATCCATCTGTGCCTCAGTTCCCCCGCCTGGAAAACAGGGAGGACCATAAAGCCATCTCACAGGACGGTGACCAGAATTAAGTAAGATATGCAGCAAAGGTCTGAGCATACTACACCTCTGCAATAGACTTATTATCACAGCATTATTAGTGTCGCCCTGTGGTTTCAGATAAATGAGAACTCAAAGTTTATGCTAACTGCAGGTATTTGCGCTTTTGCAATCTGGGACACGAATATCACTTTACTCTTTCTAGTACAACATTAGGGGCATTTGTATTGTTCTAACCTTTGTAGTACATTTAAGTTACGTATGAAAAAGCTCTTTCCTTCCAGATATATTGGTTTCTCAAATGCTATAATCTCCATGTATGATTGGAATGGATGTCAGGTGAAATACGGTGTTATCAGTTATTTTCTCTAAGTCTATGCTCTACTTTTATATCCAACCTTAGTCCCACCTCCTAGGAGCCACTAAATGAGCTTCATCTTTAAAACCGAGACAAAGCAAGACAAATTTCTAACTAGTCTATTATAACAAAATTAATATTTTTCTTCTGCTATCTGTCCATTTCCATCACTTCCATTGGGACCTGAGAGCATGTGTGCTTCTTCTGACAGAGATTCAAATATGTGCTCTGTCCAAATTTGCCACCTATTTTTTAAATTATCCTAATTTCAAAATGCTATTTTTTTAAAGATTCTTTTATAAAACAGGATTGCTAAAATTTTTTTAAAGTGCATTTTACAGGGAAAAAACAGCCTGGTTATTATTTACGTAATTACATTTTTGATATTCTACTCTGCTCCTGAAGAAGTTTTGGCTTAAATACAATTTCATAAAGGATAACAATTTACAATTTCATTTAAAAATTTATATATTTTAAAGCAACTTTGTAGAGTTTTAGTTTAATTTCAGAAGTTTTAAAATAATATTTTAAAGTGTGTGTGAGTGCATGTGTGTGCATGTGTGTTTGCGTGTGTGCGTTTGCATCTGTCTGTCTGCCATGCATTTGAGGAGGAAACACTCTTTACATCTTGTTTTCCCTTGCTTTATAGTTTTCTTACAGTTGAAGTCTATGACACGATTCTTATGAGGGGATAAACATCTTTAGTAGATTAATGTTTATTCTATTTTAAAGACATTTAGGGAGAGATATTCTAAAATGCTCCCACCTCTATGAGTGCCTATTGCAAAGAACATTTACATTATATCTACCCTAAATCCCCTCTAGCTGCAATTTTAATTCATTTCCTTTTGTTCTGTCCTCAGTCGATATTAAAACAAAATAAAACACTCATCTGTACTTCATATTGTTGAGGACAGTGGTTAAATTATTTTATACTTCTTTTCTGAGATTAATCCTTTCCAATTTCACCCCATTGGACCTTCTAAAAAAGAAAAAAAATCCTCCATCGCTTTGTTGCTCCCATATGGACTCTCTGATCCTCTCCACGAGTCTCTCAAATCCCTGTGATTAATGCACACTAGCTGCTGCGAGGAAATAAATAATATATATAGGGTTCCAGTTCATAATTTGGTACCGTGGTATACCAGATGTCCAGAATGCCTTTCTAAAACTGTTTATCTCCCCCTCAGTTCTTGTAGGTATGGGCTCACACCTATATTCTACTCTGGAGAACTATCCATGGTTGATAAGAGCTGTCTCTCCAGAGGTGCTTAGAAGACGACTCCTTCCCCTCCCTATCAGTTTTCAGCTTCTTATTCTCTGGTATGATAAACTCTACAATGCAATTCACCTTCCAGAGCTCCCCACTCCCTAAGGAATTGGCTGAGGCTAGACTTCTCTTGAGATCTCACCTCAGTCCAGCTTCTTCCTCTGCCTCTCCTGCTTCTTCTCCTCACTCAGAGATTTCTCCTGAAAACTATCCTTTAATAAATCAAGTGCACAAGAATCCCCATCTCAGGCTCTGATTGTAGGGAACTTGACGTAAGATAGTTGGTGTTAAAAAAAAGTTCACAAAGCCAAACATCAGTCAAATTAGTGACGTGCATTAAGTACTTTTTAAAAAAATTTTTAAGGACTTTATTTTGGACTTTCACACAGATGTGCCCTTGTGGAATCAGATGCATAATTAGCAAATGGATAAATATGTAATACTTAATAATTATATCAAGTTACAAAAGCAGTCTTAAGTATTAATAATTATATTTTTTAGAAAATATGATTATTAAATCATAGTCACAGATCTATTTCTACAGACAGTGCTTCTAGTTAAAAAGGTGAGCTAATTCTTGACTCTCTCATCATCACTCACACGTCATCAAAATCACCCAGAAAAATGAAGAACCTGTGGCTTCCAAGTAGTTCATGAGTTTTCTAAACTTTGCAGAACTAGCCCAAGATGTGACTACCCTAAATTTACTTGCCAAGAGCTTTTTATGCCCTTAAAATTAGCACCTGGAAATTGTGTTATTTAGAATACATGAATTACCTAGATCTCCCTAAACAAAATTTTTTTTTTTACTAATAAGTTTGACTTCCTTAAAGCACACATAGTAAGTATCCATCATAAAACTACTAGAAAATGTTTGAAATGCCATTAGACTTGATGGAAATATTCAGTTAATAAAATAAAAAAATCATGTTAAGCCCCTATCTTTTTAAATGACACACTCAAAAAAAATACACTGAGTTGTTTCATAAACTTGATGCTCTTCAAATGCTTCTGCAAATTGCAGTAGTATTTTATATATTAATTCTTCGTAGCCTTTTTCCTTTGAATCTTTATATCAATTACTGGGTTTTCTGGGTATGAATCATGGCTACACACTTCACAGTGGGAAAATGTCCATCGATAAGATCAAATTAATGTGAACAAAAACATAATGGATCAACTCGTCTTCTTCACTGAAACACAGGCAAAAATTTCCCCAATACATGGATGTATCTGAGGGATGCGCCCAGCTCCAAATGGCACACAGGCGAACTTCTCTCCTGATGCTGGGTTGTCCTATCAGAATTAAAGTCTAGGTACTTTATCCATGGGGCTTTAAGCCTCTGATTAACAGAGAGAGAAACGCAGCCCTGATGTCACGGAGGACCGTTCTCATCATGGTCATTACAGGAAGTCTAAATCTTAATGTTTCTTTTAGACAACAATCAAGTAAATTTAGATCCTTGAGCTGGTCATAAGTTCAAGACTATTTTTCTGCTCTAAATAACATTTTTTTTTTGAAGTGCTTTGTCTCTTCCAAAAAGAAGCCCATCCTGGCACTAGCGGCTCAGGATGCATGCTGCCCTGCCAAGAACAGGCCAACACGCTTCCCCCTTCTTCATCACAGCTTTACGTACAGAATCCAGTAAAGTTCAAAGAAGATTGTCAATTTTTTCTTCAACCTGTGTTTCTAGATTGCTATATAGAAAAAATTCTTAATCTCTTGATGAGCTCTGTCCTGAAACTAAGCAAAGGCAGCCAACCTGGTAACAGACAGGCTGCATGGCTAAAACCTCCACCCAAATCTGCATACACATGTGCCACCTTCTTCTGGCCACGTAAACAATGGCTGGCTGTAAAAATTGTGAGCTCAGAAAGAGCTTCAAACTTTTTCTCTCCCCAACTCTAAAAGTATTCCTTTGTTTCTTTTTCAATTATAGAAACATGCTACTTAAAGTGGACCATGTTAAGGCCACTTTTCAAATTTCCTTCTACTCCAGGAAAACTGGATTAGGCACATCATAGGCCACTCTCTTCCCAAGCACAGGTGCTGTCAGACAACTGCAGACATCTCTGCATTCAGATCTTCATTTTTACAATTAAAAAAGCACTGCAGCAGTATCATTACCCAGAAGGTAAGTAAATGTCTTGCCTATCATGGTAAAACTACTACAGGTCCATATTTCTCATATGCATTTTCTAGGAACTCAAATGGACTTTTCCCAAAAGCTATGGTATATTCAAGGAATAGAATCGAAGAGAAAAATGTACGGTGAACATTTTGCTTCAGCTGGCAGCTAGGTAGGTAGCTGAAGGTGTGGTAGGGCAGACAGACCAGGCCGAGTGAAGGTACAGGCAGAGGTGATCAGCAGCATGGACGAGAGGTTGCCACCTGTCACTTGCTCCATCATTGCCCCAGCACTACTTTGGTCCACCAGAGATGCTGGAAGGTCAAGATCACCTCTGCTCTTGTGACTTGACAGAGCAAGAGACGCTAGAAGATGGGCATCTGGAGATGGCCCTGGCTCTCAAACCCAGTCCCATCTTCTACTCTCCTTAAGTTCTTCTTTTTTTCTTCTTCTTTTTTTAACATTGTCTCTTAGCAACAAATTAAATCTTTTTTGCAAACTATTGAGGTTCAGAGTCAGGTGTACTGAACTAAATTAATTGTGTCTGTCAGTGTTAAGGTTATAGATCTTCAAAATTCTGCTTAATGATAAAGTTATAACTCATTCAATGGTTCCTATGACTTGAAAGTGTTCATTAGTTTCTAAACCTTCCTAATTTATAACTTGCCCACACAGTACTGAAACAACTGTTCAAACTGAAAATCCAAGAATCAAACAGTCAGTCTGCTGGGCAACAACAAAGCAGGAAATCTCTTAATAATTGCTACCATAAATGCTACTCAAGTGTTCAACGGTTAATTAGGCTTCTCTTAGTGACTAAGTTAACTCTGAGAAAAAAATATGACACAGTAAACTGTAATTAATATCAACTTAGAAATGAAGTAAGCGAAATTTTTCAGGTGTATCTAAAGTTTTAGAGTATTCAAAATTTAGTTTGTGGAAGTATCTTATATAACTGATGTTCATAATGATTGTAACATATTTAATTTTTATTTAGCTTTAGTTAATTTTTATCATTAATTACATTCTTATTGATCTTTTTAGAAGGCTTGTGAGCTTTGTTTTTTTCATTAAACTGGTCCGAGTTCAAATATATTTGCCATTCATTCATTCATATGTTCAGCGAATATGGGAATTTCACCTTATAACATGAAATGCTTTTATTAAGTAAACAGAATGGAATCAATATTTTTATCTGATAACATGGGTACCTGGTGACCACCAAAAGTAGCATCAAAATATCATTCCGAGTAATATATTTCTATATCCTTTGAGGCTCCTAATCTTAGTTCATCTAAGCTGCTTTCACAAATTACCATAAACCTGGTGGCTTATAAAACAACAGAAATTTCTCAGTTCTTGAGGCTGGGACACCCAAGATCAAGGTACTGGCAGATTTAGTGTCTGGTGAGGACTTACTTCCTGGTTCTTAGACAGCCGTCTTCTCGTCGTGTGTCTTTACATGGTGGAAGGGGTAAAGGGAGCACTTTGGGGCCTCTTTCATAATAATATCATTCATCCCATTCATGAGGGCTCCACTTTGGTGACCTAATCACATCCCAAAGGCCCTCCCCTCCAGATAATATCCCTTTGGGCATTAGGATTTAACATATGAATTTGGCAGGAGGGACACAAATGTTTAGGCTAGACATTTTTAAATGTAAGGAGGTCAAGTACTTACAAATGTAAACCAAATATCTTCCCTCTTACCCTAGCAAGTGCCTCTTCGATGGTGATCATCTTCTCCTTGACCATCATCATCAGCTGAATCCGTTCCTCATCACTCATTGTTATCTCGCTTGCCACATAGCCCACATCTTCTCCTAGAGATTGAAGATAAGAACAGGAATGAAAACAAGAAAGATAAAGCAGAATGCCAATCTTGAAAGTTCGTCATCTAGGACTACAGAAGGATGAGATTCGGGGCACCATCCCTGTGTGCGTCATCGACAGAGCAGCAGGAGCCGTATTGGCCGCTTTGTTGGAAGCCAGTGAGCCCAGCTCTGTTGGGAAACAGGCACCAAGCACAGCCATGGATGTTACCAGTGTAAGAGCAAATTCTCTAAAAGCTGAGCTTCTGTGATGGAGGATCTAGTGGAAGAGTTTTGGAAGAAAGCTGACAGCCAGTGAGAGGTGGGGCAGAGACCTAATTTAAAAACCCAGCTAGAGCAGACAAGCATTCCTTAGGCTCCTTGGCTGAGGGTCCCTATGTCTTTCCATTTTGAATATAAATGAGAAGAAAATACTTTTGCGAGGAGGGAGAGGAAGCCCTCTGCCATGACAGAGAAAGGTAACGTGGCAGAGTCAGCTGCATCATACAACCTGCAGCCTGGGGAAACCCTAGATTCCTACCGAGCTGTCTAACTGCTATTGTTCCTCAGAGAATAAGGGCAAAGAAGTACAATCACAGATATGAAGCACTGTGAGTTCACTGGACGGAAGGACTGAACGTGTTTACATCAGAATGTATCACCGTCGTAAATGTTCCCAGATTGTGATGGGGAAGTCAACTTCCAACACGAAACTGAGGCAACCAGAACTGCAGAGGAAAACAGAATCCCCGTTACGTTTCTCCAGAAGTGTTTTTCTACAAAGCAGGCAGACTGCCGTCACCTCTAAGAAACGTGGAGCCACATTAGCCTGTGAGCCTCTGGTCAGCGTGTGGAGACAGATACGTCGGGGAAAGTGGGATGTCATATGCACACTGGGAATAAGCCTTTGTTCCAGTCCTGTATCCTCCTCCTTCCGCTCTGTCTTTCCCATCTATACCTTACTGGCTTCGGTATCATCAGGATGCTCAGTTGTGGCTTAATTTGCCCTTGGTGTAAGGGGACAGAGTAGAAAAGCCTGGCTGCAACACGTGCAGGGACACTTTGCAGTCAGGATCTACGTTGGGATTTATGTTCCTCTGTGTTTCCCCATCTCATTTCCATTTTGCAGCCTATCAGTCCGGGATTATCCCGTCACCACGCCCCTCTTTGCACGGGAAGAATGAGAGTGTCCTAGGGGAGGGGAAAGCCTGCTCGCTTGACTCGATTTACTGTCTTTGTCAACTCTAGTGGTGGAGCGGGTAACACCGAGTGGGTTAAGTTTTAAAATCGATCCACGCGAGCTGCTCAGCTGTAGGCTTCGTCCCTGCATCCCTCCATCCCCTTCCCTCTCGCTCTCTTTCTCCTTTCCTTTCTTCCTAAAAAAAGACTCTGTTAGAATCAAAGGTGTACGTTGAATCACAAGTGAACCTGGGTGTGTACCAAAAAGTAAACCTGGAGATGTTTAAGAATAACTCCCTTCGAGCAGGACACCTGAAAAAATAACCCCACCAAACATTGTCAAAGAATCCAGGTGCGCTACGGGCGTCTGTGCTGTGCGTGTCCACTTTCCTCACGCCCACACGTATAAATAACTGGAGAAACGCTCCGAACAGGGTAGGATGCTAAGGCTTTAGAAAAAAAAATCAAGTCGTGTCATTGGTGAGCAACTAAAAATTTTCATCTGACGATCACCTCAGTGAGTGGACCAGACTCTGCAAGTGGCTTTGTTTCCGTTTCCTCTCTCGATCCTGGGGGAAGCAGAAATTACGTAACTGGGCCTCAAAAGGATGACATGTTTACTTACTATATAAACAACAACAAAGACACAGCCCAAAGGAGGGCAGGACTCCCTTCACGAAGCAGCCCAGGCAAACTCCCATGATGTCAGACCCTGAGAGTGTTTCCAGGGACAACAATCCCGTCACTGTCCCTGCCACAGACAAGTGTCAAAAGTTTATAACACTGCAAAGGCCCCAAGTGGCAGGAAAGCGGGAAGGGTCCAAAGTCAACAAATGGTAAGCCCTTTTAGGGGAAATTCTGGCAAGTAAAGGTCTTCCTGAAGACCTTGAAAAGGTCTTTATGACAAAGAAATTAAAGATTTGGTCTTTGTTGGCAGATCTATGCAAAGCCTGCCAACTCTTCCCATTTTGTTTTCTTTGATTAAAAAAACAAAAAATTCCCACTGGGATGAAGTTTTAAAGTAATGATAGGAATGTCAGAAATGCCGAACATTCTATGGGCACGAGCATGCAAGGAGTTACTCAAACTTGCAACATTCACTGACATTAGAAGCACAGGATTCTTCACATTTGAGAGCTAAAAGGACCTACTGTCCGCCAGCTGTGTTTCAGTACCTTTTGAAGTCTGCCTCATTATTCCTTTCTGGTTCTTTCGGAAGTTCTGCCAGAAATACTTATTTTTCTTCTTCCAATCTACTTTTCCTTCAAAAAACGAAAGAAAAAAAAAAAGACAAGCAAGAAATTCATTAATAACAAAAGTAGCCTCTTCCTTATAATTCAAAGCTTGTAAGAATACTTTGATTTCACAAAAAAACACAGCTTTTCTCTTTCAGTTTGTGAAAGACTTGGAAATGCCTATAAAGTCATTTAAAAGAAATGCAAATTTCCTGGTAGCCAAAAATGGTGCAGTAGGGATAAGATGAAAAAACAAGGAAACATCAAAAAGGCAGGCAAAACGTGCATTCTTAAATTCTTTTTGATATTTGTTTAGCTAGTATGTCTGATTCTGCCTTGTCTTGTGGTGTATTTCCCCCTTTTGCTCTCAGTCACAATTATTTTAACTAAACCACTAATAGGGTACTTTAAGAAGTTAACTTTGTTTTGTTGTTATTCTTACTGCCGCTCTAACCCTTGATTTATTGCTGTTACCCAAGATTTAATGAAGAGGACAGAACGGCTGGCATGTCCTGTGCACAGTGGTTCCCAGGGCTGGTTTCATGTCGGTCATGAAACCATTTCTCTAAGGTGTGGAGCTCGCAAGGGTCTGTCTAGCTGTGGCGTAGGTGAGGCATGACTCCCACCTCTCTGGCATTCAGGCTACCTGGTGATCTACCTATACCTTACCCAAGGGACAATGACAAGAAAAGCAGACTGCCATGCTGCTGTAACATCTCCCAAATGCGTCCCTCTTCTTCCCATCCTTCTCAGACTATTCTGGGTGAAAACAAATTCTCGTCATAGCTAGAGAGAGTTTTATTATCTGGCAGGGTTCTGATCATTAATCATATGTAATATCTTTTAAAAAGTAAAGGGAAAGGGGGCAAGTAAGTAAAATGAAAGGGTAGAGGAGTCCTTTAAATGAAATGAAGCAGCAGCACAGGTATCTGCTCTCACGTAGACATGGCCACTCAGAGCAGCAGCTTTGTCACTGCTTGGTGTCTGGCTGCCCCACGGCTTGTGGAAACAGAGCCCAGCAGAATGGGCACTGTTTGTGTCCACAGTCTAGACTGGTGGTGCCAGGCAATGCTGCACAAAACAGACATGTGGAAACCCATGCTAGAAAGGGCATCTTCTGTCAAAATGGGATGCCCTCGTTTAAGTTTTGACAACCCCCTGAGCTATGAGAATGGAACCAGAGACGCTAGCCTGAGACTGCCTATGTACTCAGAATTGTGAAGGCAAGTCTGATAGTGTCTGCTGCTTTTGGGTTAAACACTACAGCAAATATCAGCCATGAAAGGTTAAAGCAGAAGTAGGATTATGGCTCATTCAGCCTTTCTTTAGGGCAATCTGGGCATATAATGTATTTCTTTGACTATAAGCTACATTCTCCCTTCTCCCATTTTAATGTTTTGAAAGGGAGGTGCAGCTTAAAACACAAATGATAATAGCTAACATTTATTTAGCACTTACAACATGCAGGCACCTTGCTATCTAATGGCATATCTTATCTCATACTTACGCTGAACATATAATGTATTACTGAACATATAATGTATTACCGTTCCCATTTAGTGGATTACAAAACCAAACCTTAGGTAACTGACTTGCCCAAGGTCATAACTATTAAGTTAGCAGAGTCATGATTCAAATCCAAATCGAAGCCTGCTTTGAGCACTTATGCTCCTAAATCCCAATTACTTCGCCAGGCTCCCTCTGAACCGAACAGAAAAGGTTACTGAATCAAGAGTGGATTTCGCAATCAGGAAAATGTGAAATCTATAGCACCTTCAAGGTACACAATCGTTGAATCAAAACTTCCAAATAGAAGGATTTATGAAGAAAATGATCAGGGATAGGCTCAAGAACTTTCACTGTAGCATCATTTCTCTGTGATAGAGAAAAAACTAGAAATAAACGCTCAGAAAAAGCGACTGCTTGATTAAATTATGGCACATCCAAAAATGAGCGGAATATTATGCAGACATAAGAATTTTACTACAAAGGATACTCAATCATGTGGGAAAATGCTCAGGACATACTCAATTGAAAAAATATATAAAATAGTATATGGACTCTGAACTCTATTACTATTTTTTTAAACCCACACAAATACAGAAAAAAACAAAAAGAGAAGAAAGCTGTATATTAACATCTTAATGGCATTTATTTCGGGTACAAGGCTGCTTTGCGGTTTTTGTATTTTCATATGTTTATGCATTCTATAAAGTATTAAATTAAGTAGTTAAATCAAGGAAAGTGGTACTGACCTACAGAGCCGTCTTCCGAGTTTGACTTATGAAGAGGGTTCCTAGAAAAGAAAAACGAGCCTGATTACCAGGGAGCTCTGCCTTCATGGGAGAACTGACCACCCCCTCGCTGGGTAGACCCAGCACTGATGCGACTTAGCAGAACCAAGGAAATTTTTATAGGCCTTTTCTAGCCATCAGCTGCCTTTCTAGAAACAAACGCATGAACTGTTTGTCAACATGAAAGACTCACTCCAGGGTAAGACCTATATTAAATGAAGCGGGGATGGGCTTCACTAGGTGATCGCTGAAGCACCTGCCATGGATGTGAACTATTAACCGCAGGTTAAGTTACTGTCATTGAGAAGTCTCTTGTGTAAGTGGGAAAAAGAAATAGTAATAACGATATATAGACCTGGCACCACAAATGTCACCACAAAAGGCCAGAAGATGAGGAAAGTGGTCAGCTGTAGGAGAAATAAAGGGAGTGAGGTTCCCCAAACAACAGGGGCCGGATGCCCCAGACAGAAGGGACAGCCAGTATGCAGTTCCTCTGCCAGCTGCTGGCACTGTCTGTCTTGCTACATCTTCCAATGTTCAAAAAGAAGCCAAAACCTGCATCTTTTCAATGAGAGCTCCACATTTTTAAGTGATGGCAAATAACTCAATGATTTTTAGAATGTGTCCAAGTTAATCAAGACATGTCTGGGTATCAGATTTGGCCCAAGCTCTGCCCTACTCTGGCTGCTGGTTTGACCACTGATACAGATAAACCCGAATAACCCTACATGTGAACACAGCCCCAAATCAAGTAATTAAGCATTTCTCCAAAATAGAAATACTTAGATTTACAATTTTTCACTATTTTTATCTACTTCCTTCAAATTTTCATACATTTTGAATAATTTATGCTCAGGTTTGCACTGCGGATCTCTCCATTTTCTAAGTGCCTCTACTAGACATCACTTGCTTTTCTCTAAAACGCCACCAGATGGTACTGTAGATTCTTTATTTATCTTGCTGTGGTCAATGGGGATTTTCTTTTCAAAATTTCACAAGTTTGCCATCTAAATACTGGCCAAAGAATAGCCAGCTGATGTTTCAAAGGCATGAGAGACTCCCCGACTCATCAATTTGAAAATGACACCGTATGAAGTTTAATTTGGATGCAGTGAATTGTCCCAGCAAACAGGAGTTGGCAGAGCAGCGATGCAAAATGCCATCTCCTTTCACCTTGAGACTGATTATAAAATTCGCCCAGCGGGAGCAAAGAAAGACCAACGATGAAACCAAATTCCAAATTTGGATGGCAGCAGGTGGAAGGGGTCATTTACTGATCTCCTAGTGGAAGAAATTAATGCTCAGAAGTCAGTTCCAAAGAGGCCTTCTAGTAATACATCCTTCTTCCAGCAAGATGCCCCAGGCCTGAAGACAACAGCTCTGGAAGCAGGTTGTCAGCCCTTTTCTATCCATCACTTTCATTGTCAGAGAGTAAAAAGGATGAGAATTTTAGCGTGGATTTCAATGACTGGGAAGCAGTAACAACATTCTGTTACACTATGAAAATCTATTTAAACATTTAATAATTATCAAGTTCAGCATTTAAAGTCTCTGAACTCAATCTTAGTAAGTACATTTTCATCAATAACTCCTACAATTAGACCCCAAAACTGCTTACGTGTAAACATTTGTCTCAAGATCCCTAAACTCCTTTAGCCCTCCCCGAAGGCCAAATTCATAAGGGATTTATGAATTAGATCAAAAAACCAATTTAAGAGACAGCCGTCTCTAGAACTTAACCAAATCCCTTTGTCCTGCCTTAGTCTTCAGCAAATTCTACTTTAAGTTGCTTCCTCCCTTTGTTTCCTTTCTTTTCCTCTTTCCCTCCTTACCTCCTTCCTTGCCTTCCATTCATTCATTCGATTAATATTCATTCAGCCCCCATTATAAGTCTGGCATCCTCTGAGGCACTGAGAACAGGGGTAAACGAGATGGGTAAGATTCCTAGTTTCTTGGAGCCGGAATGGGGGAGAGAAGCAAGGTGGGGAGGGGGTGCGTGCAGATCAAGAAGTGGGGGGAAATTCGGATGGGATGGACAAAAAAAATCCTCCCCGAAGAGGTGACAGTTGAGCGGAGACCTAAACAATGAGTTGACATGACAGGTGGGCCCCACATGGGGAAGACTGGGTAGGGAAGAGCAGAGGGGGGACGCATGAGGTCAGCACTGGTCGTGTTAAGTGTGAGGTGGTGACTGAGCTCTGTGGAGACATCAGGGAGATTGCTGGCTATGTGAGTCTAGAGTTCAGGGGACTTGCTGAGGACAGGAGATAGACATTTGGAAGTCACTTGCCTAGTGAAAGCCAGGAGACCAACTGAACACAATGAGGAGAAGCCACCTACAGTCTGAGTTCAAGGGCAGTCCAATATTTAGGAGTCAGGAAAAGAAGGTGAAGTAGGCCATAGGACTAAAGGGGCGTGGTCAGTGAGGAGAAGGAAAACCATGAGAAGATTCCTTTTATCTTTTCTGGCTAGGATAATATGACAATCAATTTCACACAAATTATATTACTGTCTCAAAGCCATATACGGTGAATTCTAGGTTGCTTTATTTTCTCTTTTACTGCGTCTACTGCATCACAACGGAGAATCTCAGAAAACTACAGAGGGAGAAACTAACGAAGCTCAACATGAACTTCTTCACGTCCCTTAAGAATTCCACCTTTGACAGAAGACCTCACCTTGACCCTCTCATCACAGAACAGAATTATCACAAAGACCTGGGAGTGATGACTTGCCAAGGACACAGAGCTGGGCAAGGATTTAACTAGGTTTAGAAGCCACGTCTCTGACTCCGGAGTTCAATGCCTCGTCCACTTCATCATACTGTTTCTTATTTGTGTAACAGAAATTCACATTATATTACATATTGGCCCTGTTCTTGCGTAAATTGCCGGAACAATACCCAGAAGAATTGTGAGGATAGAGCATGTTTCCAATACTAAATTTGAACATGGCCTGTGGGTTTATTAAAACTAAGTATTTCAACAACACTTTTCATTTGATTGTGCTGCAATTACATGACCCTCTCGTCTACTCATTGAAGGAAAGGAGGCCAAATCATTTGGCTCGAACTCATTTTTCTTCTTATGTCTATTTATATACAAATAGTCTAAGGTACCTCCAGGCAAAGACAAGTCTATCTCATTGTTACATACTTAAGTCTGGGCACACCAGGAAAGCAGAAGGAAAGCCCAAGCACAAAAGAATTCCTAAAATAGACTTCATGTTTTTGTTTTGATGGACAGTCCAGAAACTTCATTATAACCAAACAGAAAAAATGAGAAAAACTGTTATAACCCAATTTCTGAGATAGGAACATGTGTTATACGTTACTGGAAAACCTATACTTAAGAGAATTTTAAGGCTCTTTATCTTGAGTCTCCGGAAATACAATTCTCCATTAGTTTCTTTCCTGCTGAATTTCGAATCAGGGCTTTTGCTATGTCTGGGTCTTTTCCTGCATCATCCCCGGCCTGCCAAGGCAGCTTCAAAGCCAGCAGTGTTTTCTTTTTTCAAGATGTAGAAAAAGGACTGAGACATCTGTGCTATTGACTTGTGCGTTTACAGGGGGAGATGGAAGGTAAAAAGGCTTGAGGGGCATTTTAGTAGTTAATATTTTCTTTTTCTCTATGACTTACCTAAATACGACTACTTGCATTCATATTCTGCATATTTAATGACAAATCATTTTGTATAAAACAGGTAATTCCTTAATTTGATACTTCTTCTGATCCTTTGGATAGCAAAGATATTTTTTCATCACAGGGGCATATTGCTTCTATTTAATAGAAATAAATATGAAACAAAATTCCATTCACACTATCTATTATCTGTAAAAATTCAAGGGTGAGCCCCTTTCCCGGCCACAGGGCCAGGACCAGGGTGAGGCAGCAGATAGAGGGTCCACAGTGTGGGAGTGCTCACTCTTACGACTAGGTGAGGGCAGGAGGGGGTGCCACCTTAAATTCTGCACCCTATTCAGCTCTTTTGCTTTCCCCTAGAGACTGGGCCTTTCTCAGCGAATAGCTGCTGGAATTCATGCATGTGACAGAATTTAGCTTTGCTAACTCACTGGCTGGGATTGAAAGTAATTCCATTGCCAAAAATCTGGCATATTGTTAGAACTCCCTGGATATTTAGTATCAATGACAACGTTGGTGACATTTTGTCACTCTGGTGAAAGCAATCCCCATAGAGGCTTTTTCTTCCATTTTACAGTCTATTCCCAGGCTGTATACTTTCTGGCTTTTTTTGTTGTTGTTGTTGTTACAAGGTCACCTTCATAAATGATCAAGGCAGGTGTCTCAAGTATCAAATCCAAGGCAAGGGCCTGACTCAGTACAGGTAAGTGCTTACACACTCAGGCATCAGGCACACCTGTGACGGAGCTGCCACAAATCTAAGCCATGCTTTCTTCTCACGTGAAATAATGATGATAAAAACAGCACCTACCTTAATGGGTTGTTAGGAGAATGACAGAGACGATGCGTGGAAAGAGCTTAGCACAGTGCCTGGCACTCGGTAAATTCCCTGGAACTGTGACCTCTCTAATAACTATTCATCAGAGCATTGCCTCTGTGCGTCTCCTATTCCAGACCTCAGCAGTTTCTGAATCGCCAAGGTTCCTCCTCTCCTGTTTATTTTTTTAAATATTAACTTCCTTCAAATAATTTGGATGGACATAATAATTCCTCTTTCACTTCTCAATGGCACTATATACAAGCAGTTCATGTTTTTTTTTTCAGAATTAAAAAAATCACAAAGGTTAAATATGTCAACAGCTTTTTATCCATTTTTCAGCATAATATTACTCCCATTTGCTTATATTCCCTAAGCAGTAAGAACTGTACCGATTTAGCTTACTGTGTATAGCACACACAGCGTATACTAAATAATTTTTTCTTGATGGTGAATAGCTTTTCAATATGGACACAAAAACACGGGAAATGGCTGGGGTCCACCAATCGTGTAATGGTAACTCTCCAAGAGAAATGGCATTTAAGTGTGGATATTGTCTCAAAACAAGAATACCATCCAATCTTTAATTCCGATTAGAGGAGGACCTCTTCCCACGCACATCAAGTTCTCGCACTTGCAAAATACTGAAAGGACGTTTAAAGAGCTCAAAATTTCCAACCAAGAGTTTTGGCGTTTTCAAGTCTTTTCTGCCCCGTCCCCCTTTTATAGTATCATTGGTTTAAAATTGCCATCAACATCACTATAGGTGGGCATGTGCCTTCTATACAAGATGTCTCAGAAGGAGTCTCTTATTCAGAAAACTACAGGGAGAAACAGCCAACTTTACTTCTAACGACAATCGTTTGTGTTAGCCTTCAATCCCCTGCTAATTATATCAGGTATTTGGAAGTTGTGGATATCTAAACATGATCTTTCTGTTGCAAATCAAGTCCATCTCCTTTTTTAAACAAAACAAAACCAAAAAAACAAAAACACATTCACTTCCTCAAATAGTTAGGATGGACACAGTGATTCCTCTCCCACTTCTCAATTGCACTTTACAAAAGCAATCCATGTTTATCTTAGAATTAAACAAACACACACACACCCCAATGACTGAATATGATGTCCACGGAGAGAGATATGGGCAGCTGGCTGGTGTCTAGACATAACATTATCTCAGATGTTTTCCTAAGGCCCACTACCCAGCTACCCAGGAAGTTGTCCAGCAAAATCGCTCCAACCTCCTAGGTTCAAAGCCTGGCTCTCCCATTTACAGATTGTAACTTTGGACGAGTTACTTAGTCCCACTGAAGTCCGGTTTACTGCGATGCAAAATGGAGACAATAATAATATCAGTCACGAACCTTTTCTAGGGGTTTCCATAAATTATGACTTGCATGGTATTTAGAACACACCTGCACATGCAACAGCAGCAAAAAGCTAGCGATTACGATGGCTGATCTTTTTCTCTCAACCAGCCCTCTCCGTGGAGTCAAGCCTTAGTTTTTCTGAAAACACACCTCAGTTCCTCAACATGGAAGGGGTTGGTTCTCTGGCAGCTCGGGGGTGGCCAACAAACTCACCAGGCCAAGAACAGACTCCACCCTGTTGAATCTGAAAATCCTTCACAAAGGTGCATTGAAAGAGATTTGTGTCCTTTCATTCACCAACTGGTAACTTGCACTGAAAATTAATGATACAGGACACGAGCAGACGGTTAAGTGTTCTGAGCCTAAAAAGCGGCCAAAAGCCATCTCTCCACCATGGAGGCCCATAGCCTGGCTGTCTGGGCCACAGTTTTGTCCAGGCCACGACTACGAAGCGCAGAAGCACAGAGCTGAACGCGCGGGTGGGTGTGGGCTCTGGGCAGGGAGGGAGAATCACAGCAGAGAAGGTGCACAGTCACCCTCCAAGGTCTCCGAAACCCTTTCCGTGAGTCTTCTCTGGGCCATAATATTCTCAATGTGTGGACTCGCGAGTCTGAAGCGCCTCAGAAGCTGAGAAACGCTCGCTGTACAGATGCCGGCTGTGAAAGTACTCGCATGCATCTCGGCACTGAGAAGTTACAAATGCCTTCCCAGCACCTTCGGATTTAGTAACTAGCCTTCCGAATAGCCTCGTGATATACGAAGGGGTATGTTATATTATTTTATAAGCAAGTTCACATGAAAAGGAATCAGTCACTGTAAGTCTCATATAAAAACCACCAACGATGGTTTCTTGTTTGGCACGTATGGTTTGGAGTAGTAGATAATGAAGACCTGAGCGGCCTGCTGAGGGCATGTACGTGTGGCCTAAACCCTCCGGACACTTACAATACCACTGAGTAGATTCTACCAACACGCTGCAAGATAGGAATGGTTGAGTGAGTGGTTATAGCAGGCAAGGCCAGTTGCCTCCCACTCCAAAAACCAATGCTCATCTCCTTTCTTACTAAAAGAACCCTGATTGTGTTTGGGCAGCAGTGGACCCTGTTAAAATACTCACCTCCCCCACACTCCTTGTAGCTAGTGGAAGCCGGGTGTCAGCATCTGCCTGAGAAGATATAACTGGAACTTTACAGAGGGGTGGTTCTGGGAAAGCTAGTGTTTTCACAATGAAAAAGACTGACTCAGTTTTCGCATGTTTTCTGCCCTTTGCCCTTCCCCTTGGTCCTGCCTGAAACACGGGCGCGATGCCCAAGTCGTCGTCATTTTCTCATAAGGAAGAGAGTCACATACTAAGGATGGTGGAGGAGAGGAAATAGTTCCTTGAGCAACTGTACCTGCCTTGGAATACCTACCTCCAGATTCCCTGCTGTATATATATATATTTTTAAATGCCCTATTTGCCTTGACACTACAGTCACGTTTCAGTTAACGTGTAACCGAATAGAAACCTAACAGATTCAGGGCTTAAGAAGTGAAAACGACCAACTTCTATAAAGCATTAGGCCTGGGTTTACCAAGCTCATTCATATAAATTTCATCATACTTCAAGCTCACAGAGACCCTGAAAAGAACCAGCCCCATTATAGAGATGAAGAGACTGAGGCCTGGATTGTTCATGTCAGTGACTTGTCCAATTCTAAGTCACAGAGGTGGGGCTTCATCTCACCTCTTTTGGCACAAAGACCAATGTTCTTCCCACAAAAATACCAGATGCATGAAGGCAAGGGCCTCGCTTCTGTCTTATTCCTTACTGCATTCACAGCGCCAGGCTCAAAGGTGTGAGGTGAAAGCCAAAAGAGTCTGCATTTTCTCTTATTACTAACACCGCAGGTACAACTGAAGTTTGTGACTTGGCCGCTGGGGTCTGCAGCCCCTGCTCAAGCTCTGTCTGGAGGTTTCCTCCACCGGTATGCAAATCGAGGTGTTAAAAAAGGAAAAGGCCTTGAACTCCTCCTGTTTATTCTGGGTTTGGTGTAACCAGTAAAAACTAAATGTCTTTCTTTTATGGCCTGTATGTGAACTTTAAATTTTATTTAGGTCTTTATATCTTACAAATCACTGAATTGTCAAAAGCAAAATAAAACAGGATTTTAGTACATTGTTTCTACCACAAAAGCTAGTTTTTATAACATGAGGGGGAAAAAAACTGTAAGCAGCTTGGTCGACATTTTTAAATGGCTGCTACTTATTCTGTAAATGGAGCAAAACTATTCCTTCCCTCTGCTTCTCCTTTAACGTTTACTGCGTCTGTGTAATAAATATGGTCTAAGAAAGGCATTTCTGCAAGGAAATGTGGCTGTGATTTGAGGCTGGCTAGATCCCTGGGAAGAGGGAACTCTTCCTGTAAAAGGCCATTTGGTTATCGGTCCCTGTGATGCAGGCCCCAGCTCAAGAATGGTGTGAAAATGGACTGCCACTCTTACTGGGACAGTCTGCTCCAGGGGCAATTTATCCCAGTGGAGGATGGCACCGTAAGGAAAGCTGGCCTTTGAGATTCTTATCAAATTTGCATGGACCTACAGAGACAGCCAGGCTGCAAAAAGCCCCTACCAGCCTCAGCCTCAGGGTGGGGAAAGGGAGAGGGGAGAGACAGGAGGAAAAGAGGCTCCATTCAATGATCTTTGCGGTCTGTTTCCATGGCGATGGCTCTGGAAGCTGGTCAGAACTTTTTCAGTGGAAACAAACAGCGGCTCCCATTCACCACGGCCCAAGCCACACTGACCACACTGCTGCGCTGTCTGGGCGCAGAGGAGCCCCGGGGAGGGACGTGGGGGCTGGGGCTGCCAGGCGCTCTGAGGAAGCAGGAAAGTCAGTGAAGCCACCTCTGAAGGCCAAAGCTGGAAGAGCAGCAGGCACGGGGGTCCCTTCCTAGCCTCGTTAATGATGTGTCAGAGGCACAGTGACCCACCACCCTACAGGACATGACTGTGGGAGCCACCTGCCTGCCCT
>NW_011888805.1:1144595-1165884 GCF_000151845.1 Pteropus vampyrus
TAGGACGTGGCTGATACACGTCATCGAATGTCCCCTGGGTCACGGGGTGGCATGGGGCAGCAGCTGGGCCCGCAGTACTCGCACGCCTCCTGAGCCCCCTCCTTGGGCTCTTTAGAGTCCTGGACCTGTGGTCTGTTCTGCTCCTGGGGAAGGAAGGACCCCGGCTCCTTCTGTAGGTTCCTTCCCCCGTTTAAGGTGGAAGCTTGCCTGCAGGTGGTGAGAGATCACATGGGTTTCAACCCATCCTTGAAGGTGGTAGTTTGTCCTCCTCCCCAGACTTCTGCGTATCTTTTTTGTTGACTTCAGGCCACACCGTCAGACATAGAAAGAACAGCCTCACCTGGGCTGTGGAACCAGCTCCCACAAAAGCATAAGGTCGAAAATGCTATGGTAACATCATTTTAATGTCTGCTTCTCCTGCAGAACCCTCACTGATACCGAATGTATGTGGCCTCCAGTCCCGTGCCTGTCCTCCAGGGGTTAACCACACTCCTCCAGGGGTTAGACTGCATTGTACTCACATAGCATTACATCACTGTGGCATGTCTTCTTCAGGCTGTAAGAGGACAGCTAGCTACCTTTCCTACCCTAGTCATCTTTCCAGGGTCTAGCATATTCATTCGTACAGCAGGAATTTAAAAAGGATTTATTCAATTAAACTTCATTAGCTGCCTAGCTCATCACCAGTCTCTCGTAAGCACTCAGTCCTCATGTGGCCCTTGTGGTAGAGTCTATGACAGAAGGCCTGGCCCTGGCGGAATAACAGGTCTAGGTTGGAATTCTACCTCTGCCTCGCCCAAGGTTGCGATAGTGGTCTTGCTAAGTCATTTAGTGTTCCTAAACTTCGCTTTTCTTAACTATATGCTACTATTTACCTTATAGTTTTCTTAGGCAGATTATACATGGAAATTGTAGTTATGGTAGATCTGGATCTTCCCTTATTCCTGCCAGGACAGGAATGTTATTTATTTAGTGACAGCCTCCCCCTCACCTCCATCCTCCTCCCTGGCCCAATGTTCTGATTCCTCCCCTGCAGGAGAGAGAATAACCAGCAGCCGCGTTCGATACTGAATACCTCCTGGCAGTTGTGTCTGCCTCTAGCAGTCGCTCAGGAAGGACGCGGCTCAGGCGTGTGGACTCGGCCGGGGCTGGGTCAGCTGGAAGCTCACTTACCAGAAGGAGTCAAGGGCAACAGGGTTTTCGGTGGGGAACAGCTGAGGTGTTGAATTCTGGCACAGCTGCGCCTGCCCCGAGCCCCGGCACTCGAGAATGCTGAGCCCCTCAAATATGCTGCATGACAGAGCACACACACGTGTGCGGACGCAGATCTGCCCGCACAAACACATACGTCGGCACGCTGCGACCACGCGGTCTCTGTGGACATGGGGGCTGTGTCCTGGCCTCCCCTCTTTGGAGCACGGAAAGGAAAGAAAAGCTCAGGTGGGAAGGGCGTATTATAAGAGGCCGTGGCCATCAGCGAGCTCTGTGTATGGCACCATCTAACGAGAATGAAATCTGCGGTCGCATGGCCGTAGCCACGGGCAGCGCCCTACGTTACGGAGCAATGGGAACAGAAGCGAAATGTGAGCACCACGCTAGGCATTTTGCACAATGGCCCTCAGAAAGAGCTTTTCTTGTGCCCGTTTTACTGATTAGAGAATTTAAGTCCCACAACTAGCAGAGCTTAAAGGGTTCTGTCCAACACCAAAGGCGACACCAGCAACAGCCCAGCGCAGATGGTCCACGCAGAACTGGCTGGTGCAGGGCATCTGCTGGATGGGGTCAGAAAATGAAAGGTGGCTCGGGATGGAAGGCACCTGGGAGACCACCTGGCTCAAACTCATCGCTGTGTAACTGAGCTGGAGCCTGAAGGAGTGACGCGTCACAGGTGATCAATTACAGATGGGGGCGTGCGGAAAGCTCCAGCCTCCCCAGGACAGGGACCTTGCCCTCGTACCCACAGCCTTGGCAGATGGCTATCGGTAAGTTGATTAAAGCAAAATAATGCATAATGCACACAGTAACGCCTGGCTCTTGGTGCGGCCCATTTACTTTTTGAAAACAAAGTTTGCTGTTCTGCTTTTATTTCCCTCCCTGGTGAGCCTGAAGGGCCAGATGACGGGGGTCCCAGGAGCCTCTGCTTCTCCTGGTGGTGCTGCTCTAACAGGCACAAACACCCACCTCCCTTTCTTGGGAGGACAGGAGACACTCAGCGAGGACACATCCACTGAACTAGGCCGAACCGACTTGTGAACTATCCTAAAGGACATGCCTCCACGTGGCTTCCTCACGCCAGTGCACACATGCACATTCCCCATGGGAAAAACCTGCTGTTCCCCTCTCCACCCGCGGCCTGGCCACAAACAGGATGTGGAAACAGGATGCATTAGTCTCAGCTCCAGGGACATGGCTTGACCTGGATTTCCTAGCAAACGCACAGACCTCATCAGCGGTTCTCACCGAATCCGGTCTGTTCCTAAGGAGGGCTCGTGATCACACCGCCTGTGGGTCTCTGGTGCTCACTTCCAAGAAAGGACGAGCACGGAGAGCCCCAGCTTGTCACACAGGAGGAGCCTACATGGCCACAAAGATGGCAGACTGTCCTCTGGGACTTCCTCAAAGGAATGATGCCTGAGCCCCTCTCAAGTCCAGTCTCCAAAAACAAGCTCGTTGAGGAAGAGCCAGGAGATCCCACTTACTAAAAGGAGAATTTCTTACACATCTCAAGGAGGCTGGATACAGAGTAACCAAAAATTAGATTCAAAGTTCCATTCTTAATGGAACTGTAACAGATTTCTTTCAAAAATGTACTCTCCCTCTATTTATATGAAGTGTCCAAAATAGGCAAATCTAGACAGAGAGAAAGTAGGTTAGTGGTTGCCTGGGGTTAGGGTGTCATCCAGAGATAAAATGATGGCTAAAGAGTAACAGGGCTTCTTTTTTCTTTTTGAGGTGATGAAAATGTTCTAAATTGATACCCGAACCAAAAAAAAAAAAAAAAAAAAAGTTATAAAATGATTGTGGTGATGGTGACACATCTGTGAATATACTAAACACCTCTGAGTTGCACAGTTTAAACGGGAGACTTGTATGGTATGTACACTATATCTCAATAAAGTGGATAGAAAATAAAAACAGGTGACCATACAAAAACTCGTATACAAATGTCCATGGTCGAATTATTCCTAACAGCCAAAAGGTTAAAACAACCCTAAATCTACATCAATCAATGGATAAACATGTGGCAAATACATACGACGAAAAGGAATGAACACGTCCAAACCCTGAAAACATGCTAAGTAAAATGAGCTATTCATTTCACACACATGACTCCATTTCTGTGAGATGTCCAGAAGAAGCAAACCTATAGAGATAGAAAGCTGACCAGCAGTTGTTCATAGAAATGGGAGAATTTTGAGGGTGATAGCCGATAATTAGAGTTCTTGAATTGACAGAAACACTCTAAATTTGATTGTGATGATAATCACAAAACTCTGTGAATATTCTAAAAAAACCACTGAATTGGATACTTTAAATAGGTTAGTTATACTGTACATGAATTATCTCAATAAATCTGTTACCAAAAAATAAAGTAAAATAAATGTACTTTCCCTACAAAATTAAAGGTCAAAAAAGTTTTAAGGATTTTTAATATAACTATGTGTATGTTTTTCAATATTGTACCTTTATCTGGAGTTATTATGTGGTCTGTTATTTCTATTTAATGGCAGAGGGAAAACTCTGAGGAGTCTTAAGGAAGACTACAGAAAACGGAATCAGATTTGGGGGACTGTGGAAGCTACTTTTCACTACATAGTTTTAAAAATCTTTTTAACAGGTGTCCTTTTAATGTTAACTTTCACAAGCAGACAGCACTGCTATCACTGGCACATGCTCTTCTGTAACGGGTAACGGGTAGCTCTTCTGTAATTCTAGTCCTGGGATGATCTAGTTTTAACCTTATTCCAAAGAACTGGGGACATTCAATGAATTCAATGCAAATACTTAATGGGCACTTGCTCTATGCAAACTACTGTTCTAAACACTGAAGAAAATCCAAAGAGAGGAACTGAGCCAGATCTCAGCCTTAAAGAGCTCTTGATAAGGCTGGGCTGGGTGGGATTAGAAACACAAAGGTGGCTAGAGCCAAGGGCAAGGACATGAACTTGGGCCAAACAACATACCTAATGATATCACACAAGATTATGGGGCACTTATTAGGTGCTAGATAGCTTACTAAGTGAGGTAGACACTCTGTTGATCACCCTCATTTCACAGTTGTAGAAACTATAGACACAAAAATTAAGTAACTTGCCAAGAGTTGCAGAGCTGATAAGAGAGAGCCTGGATTTGAACACAGAATCTCTCTGAAGACAGGGAGGGCATCTTAACCCCAAGGCTATCATTGCACTCAGACTAGATTAGATTTCTTCTTTAGCTCTGGGATTTTAGGCAAGCTAATTAGAGCTGACCCTTGGACAATGACAGGGTTAGGGGTGCCGAGCCCCATAGAGTCAAAAATCTACATACAACTTTTGACTCCCCCAAAATCTAACTATAGTTGTCCCTCAGTCTCCACAAGGGGACTGGTCCAGGACCCGCCCTAAGACCCCCGAGCCCCCGCAGATACCAAAATCCAAGGATGCTCAGGTCCCTTATATACAATGGAGTAGAACATGTATACAGCTGGCCCTCCACATCCGCGGATTCCCAACCACAGATCGAAATCCTGTATTTGATCTGCAATTGGTTGAATCTGTGGGTGTGAAATGTGGAGACATGACTGTGTATTTCTTGAAGAAAAAAATCTGACTATAAATGGACCCATGTGGTTCAAACCCATGTTGTTCAAATGTCACCTGTACTCTCAAAAACAGTACATAAAAAATAAATGAAAAAATACAGTACAAGTGATTAGCACAATGTGCGACATACAAAAATAACCTAATAAGTAATATTATGCTGTTGACAACGATGATGACAATGATGGTACCTGCTACAGGATATTAAGATACATCGATCCATGCAAAATGCTACTGGATTCCAAAAGATGAAAAGGATACAGCCGGGAAAAGGATTCAAGGAGAAAGCATTCCAGGAGAAGCGGTCCTTAAAATAGGACTTGAAAGAGGAAATACCTTTGAGGTGTGACCTCTATACAACCCAGGAGGCATTTGGAAAAAGAGAACTCAGTGGCACTAAAAGTAGTTCATATGGGAGACTTGGAGACAGGACGGTGAAGATGGGCGGGGGCTGTAGGGGTGTGGGGGGTGGGGAGTATTCGCATTGCCAAGGTGAAAACAGGTGCCACAGAGAGGATCTCGGCATCCCCTCCGTGTGGTGTGGCCTAATTGTACTTCGGAGAGAAAATCTGGGAGTAATTTCCTGAATGCTCTTTTCTAGTTCGTGAAAACAGCATTGAAGGTATCACTTGGAGTAGTGAAGATGAAAAAGATGGAACAAATGAGAATTTATAAAAGTAAAAACAACAAGATGCGGTCAATGAGATTTTGGAGTAACACACGCAAAAAAGCAAGATAATGATGTAACCTCTGGGGGAAACTCAGAGAAGTGGTCTCTAGGACAGATAGGAGGGGTATATGGGCAAAGAACAGTTAGTTTGTCAGAGACAAAAGGAATGAAGGATAAAGGGGTGATGAGTTTTGCTGGCTGACAGCAGTAGTGACAAACAGGTATCCCACAAGAGGCCGCAACGGGCAGGTCACCAGGCTGGGAAATGGAGGGCGGGAGAGAAACAGATTTGAGGTGGGTGCCTAGACACAACAGTTGAAAGCCAAGGGCATGTGTAAGTGTCTTGGGAGAGCTGGCAGGCTGGATAAAAAGCCCCAAGGGAATACCCACAGTAAGGCGTAGACAGAAAAAAGGGAACTTGGAGGAGTGGGCATAGTGTAAAGAGGAGAAACTGGAAGCCTCAATGTCACAGACACCAAAGGCAAAGAGAGAAGTGTGACTGAAGAGAAAGTAAGTAGTGCCAAATACAACAAGGATCTGCAAGCGGGGAGGGGTCTCCGGGATGGTTACTGCTGCATCACTGACCTTGGGGAAAAAAGCATTTCTGCAAGGAATAAAGAGAGGAGTCGGGCTTAGGGGAAAAGTTCAGTAACTGGGGGAGGAGAGAAATAGAATTATGATTTGGGAGAATGGCAAGATTTTTATGGGGTGGAGAAGAATGACATACGCCTGTGCATACTCACCCACGCACTCATTTATCCATCACTGAAAGTCTTTTATGTAGAAGATCCAGAGTTCAGGGTGGTAGGTGACTACACACACGCACACACGCACACACACACACGCACACACGCACACACACACACGCACCTATAACTACAGTCCACACACACACACACCTGTAACTATAGTCTACATGCACACACGCGCACCTGTGACTACAGTCTACACACACACACACACACACACGCCCCTGTAACTACAGTCTACACACACACACACACACACACACACGCACCTGTAACTACAGTCTACACACACACACACACGCACATACACACGCACACACACGCACCTGTAACTACAGTCTACTGCAACAGTGATGGGAGCACCCAGTAGCACCTTCACCTCAACTCTTCAGATTAGGGAATAAGGAAGACTCCGGAAGGAGCCAAGAGCAGAGCTGAATTTTTGAGGCTGGGTGGAAATTGCCCAGATAAGGAGGGTGGGGAGGGCGGTGAGAAAGCAGGAAACAGACACCCCACTGGAAGGAGCAGCGATTCCGAGGCACAGCGTGCCGTGGGATACCACGGTCCATGTGAGAAACTGCAGTAGCCTTGCCCTGCCTGGAAAGCAGGTCAGAGGACGAGGCAGGGACAGCGAGGCAGACAGCAGACCGTGAGGCGGGAGGACGAAGAGGAAGGAGAAGCCGGGGAGGGATGCAAGCCATCCGGAGAGCCGCAGATGAGAGAGAGGAACTGCAACACGCGAACACGTGCAGGGGCCTCTTCCCTAAAGCCTGAGAGAAAAGAGGAGGTGAAAACTGAGACTTTCGAGGGGGAGAAAAGGAAAGTCGACACCATCAAAAGAGTAATCGGCTTGCCAGAGGAAACAAATCAGAGAGCGAAGCAATGTCCCAATGGAGTGAACGCTCGCATAGAACATTCATCAACTATATTCCGTCCGTTTTATTCAACTCCAGAACACTGCTCTATCAGCTCTCCCTCTTTTTATTTATCTTCCTCTTCCAACGTGCTATATATTTTTGGACTCTTTCACCGTAAAATAGTTCAAGTGTAGTCATAGGTAATGAAAAAAGTGAAACTTAAATCAGTGACCGTTCGACTCTGGTGAAAGACTGAGTAGAAACGAGCTTATAAATACTGGCTACGGTGAACTTTGGAGATTTATTGTGGATCTTCCTGCCTCCGTAAATAAATAACTGAGACCCAGCTTAGACCTGAATGAGAGTAAAATTTGTTCTGACTTCCAAGAGAACGTCTGGAGTGTAGGTTTTAACTGCTTCTATTTATGTAATACGAACGAACTCGATTTGCCTCTAACTTTTCCATTTACATAAGCAATACAATTATAAATACTCTGGATTTATACTTTTGTGGTTGGGAGCATGGGTTCTCAACTGCAATCAAATCTGGGCCCTGTCGCTAATTAGCTGTGCAGTCTTGGGCTACTAATTAACCTCTCTGTGCTTCAGTTTCTGCTTTTGTAAATGGGAATGATATCATACCGAACCTCGCAGGGTTGGTATACTAAAAGAATCAATGGTAAATGCTTAGATCAGTTCCTGGCCCACAATAACTACTCAATAAACATTAACTACTATTTCCTGCCTTTTCTTTTCCAGTTTTCAATCCATATGAACCAAACTCATAAAGGCTACTTCCGTCTAGATACACACTTAGGAATAATCGGATGGGCTCCCCTACAGTCGGCTTCCTCCAATGTAATGAACCTAAATAATCCTGATGTAGAGCTTATTTGTTAGACTTCCAGCTAATTTTTAGACTACCCTGTTTTTACATGTATACACACACAAATAAAAGATTAAATTATTGTGGAAAATACTGTTAGTTTCCTACTCAATGTCTATTCTCCCTCCTTCCTGAAGAAGCCCACTGTGCTCAGGGCAGCGATTGTGCTCAGTTAAAAATACTCACTTCTCCACACTTCCTTGCAGGTATGGTCACCAAGTACCTAACTCTGGGTCCCCTTTCTTTCCTTTATTTTTCTCCATAGTACCATTTAAATGGTATAAGCGTTTTCTATTCCATCTCCCTACGTGTGGCTCGTTTATCACAACATCCTAGCACCCAAAACGGTGCCCAGCATGCAAAGCCACGCACAGTGACAGGTGCTGCATGAAGAAATGAGTGGAACACAGTGGAATGTGTTGAGCTGGTTTCTAGGAAAGCTTTTTAAAGAATGTGCCTGGCGTCTTTTGTCCTTTTACCTTCCCTTCATCCTATTTCTCCTTCTCACCTAGAAGATGCAGTGGCCACCTCAAAACCAAGAGGACAAAACAAAAACAAAACGAAACGGAAGACGGTCCGGGTTCCAGAAGGCTTTCTTAAGCCTCAGTGCCAACCATGTAACACGAGTGTATTTACTGACCCTCGGATGTGTTCATGCCACTATTTGTCACGTATTCCGTTATTCATAGCTAACCTCGTTCCTAATAGATACAGATATAAAGATATTTCCGAGTAAAACAAGCCCTGCTTTCTAGATATTCTTGAGACTGTGAGTAACAAGAAATTTAACTAAAGTTCACCTTTCAGCCAGTTGAGACAAATCCAAGATTGGTGTCATAAAGCAGACAGTCTCATCAAAAGCCAACGTAAATAGATATAAATAGAAGGGGTTCGGAGGAAAGTTTCCTTGGTCTTCTTTATTATGTTATCAGTGAAAGCAAATGGAGAGACCAGACAGATTGTAAGAAAACAAAGATGAATGGGGCTTTTGTTAAACTGGTGAGGGTCAGGGCTGTTCTCTATCTATCTATCTATCTATCTATCTATCTATCTATCTATCTATCAATCTATCATCTATCTATCTGTCATGCAGGTCAGGCAATGCTACAGGCCAAATAGAGCCCCAGCAGCCCCATTTGGCAGGGTATCCAGGAGCAGTAACATCAGGAATATTAAGACTTCTCACTGCTTGTGCCCTCTACGAAAGACCCACTTCCTCCTTCACTTTTGGTCAGAGCTATATTCCTGTAATTTAAGACTTTAAACTGGTTAAATGCTAAATACCACTGGGAAAAGTGATGTATTTTTTAGAAATCAGACATCTTCATCAAATCGCCTGATACCTTCCTTTGAACAGGTTTTAACTGGGGGAGAAGAGAAGGAGGAAGCTGTGCCCAGGCCCCTGAGACAACTGGGGTGGAGCGAGGGGGACCGTGGGTGTGGACGGCAGGAGCCACTGGACCGCCACTGTAGCACTGCCCACTGCCATCGACACCTCTGCTTCAAAGGGCAGTTGGCTGTAGGAATTTGAATTGTTCACTTTTGTTTACTGAATTTTCTTGCCTTTTGAATAAAAAAGCAGAAGAGAACGTCTGCTCATAAAACAACACTGCTGACTCAGAAAGATATTTTGCTTGGCAGACGCTAACTAACCAGACACAACCAACTGGTTTGCTGGGTTATCCTCCAGGGCTTGCAAAGTTACTAGTAAGCATTTGATCTGAAGAATAGCAGAACTTTGCATTTCAAAGTATTTGCATTTTCAACTACATAAATACAAAGAATTCAATATAAATATGGTCTCAAACCTACTCAGATTACAATGTGACCTAGTATGTCCAGAGTGATGTCTCAATTTTTTTAGAAAAACCTTTCTGGAAGATTTAAGCCAACATAATGATCAATTTAAAAACAAGTATCACCATTTTGTAAGCCACAGTAAAAGCTGATTCAGCTAATTTTCAAAAACTGCTGATGGGAAAATGAAGAAGAAAATGTATTGGAACTTATGAATTACTTAGGAACACCTAAGTTTAAGAAAACCCCATAAGAGAAAAGAAACAAAATGGCAGTATTACAAATGAAGAGGTTGGGGTTCTTAACAGCTTCTGTGTATGTGTGTTTCGAATTTTTTTTTTTTTTTTTAACCTCAGAGGAGGCTCTCAGTCTCTCTCTTGGTCACAAGATTCATGCCATATTTTACTAAGTGAAGGATATAAACATGGAAAGAATGACTACCCACAACCAAAGGGAAGAAATGCCCAGCCTAAGATTAGTACAAATTTAGTGAGTCACTTCCTCTTAGGAAAGCAAACGTTTGTTGTTTCCTGAAGGATTCAGAGAGGACACCTGAGTTCTCAGCTTGAATCATTCCATACAGGTAGCAAACTTGGTCAGGTGAACCTAAAGCCCATTCATTCAATACTTCTGCCCACGCTCAGTTCAACATCACCGTGGTACCTCCAGTTTCAAAATCAATGTCAAGTCAAATCTCCCGGCTATTTCAGCCTCCACATTACTAAGTTGCCGGGAGGGCAGATGTAACTAAAACAAAGAAAATTCACGTTAATTGCACATTTATCCTCTAACGTTGAATGGACAGCAGCCTTGGTTTTCTTTTGCTCATCACCCCCAACATTCCTCAGTCCTGAACCAAATCTGCTTCACCTCTTAAATGGAGAACTGAAGCTTTGGCAAAGCCGCCTGCCCTCCCTGAAGACGCTTCTGTGCCAGCAACACACACACGTGGATGGATTAGGCAGAGCTGTGCTGTGAAGCATACGCACGCTCTCCCAATGTGTGCTTTTCATTCCAGAAATACTTTATTCCTAAACCACTTCTATGCCTCTCTTGGCATGAAACAGTACAAATGGCTCTGTGCCAAAGGAAGTGTCTGTTTAAATAGGTGGACTTTCTTAAAATTTCTTTACCTCAGAAGATCATAAATAGAACATTCTGGCATAATTATAATGGAATAAAGTAGAAAAAAAGAAAGGTTATAGGAAAAAAAAACATTTTTGTCTTTGTTTTGTTTTAAAAGTTGTCTACAAGAAATACTGGAAATACAAGATATAACATAGAATTATCTCCCATGAGAGTAAAAATTAAAAGATCCAAGTTAGGACAAGGAAGCAAAACTCTTACTTGTAGCAAGAAAGGTTAGTGAGCATTTGCTGCCTTCTGTCACAAGCATTTATTCCTGTTTTAAGGTCACCCACCAAAGCAAAATGTAAAGGATGGGTTTCTTAATCACTGTTTTATTCTGGAATATATTTTATTTTTGTTCCCTCCTTCTTTATGACTTTCATCTTGTATTAAAAACTAAGGTAGAAGAAAACCGACTTTGGTTGACTTAACTACCCTTTCCTTTTCTCCATGCTCACTTCCAGGTATTTATTTAGGGTTCACTCACAATAAGCAGTAAGGCATCGATAACATTTCGTAGAATCATGAAGCATCACCCATTGAATTACGGTTGGAAAAAAAAAACCCTCTTATCCATCTACAAATATGTACATAAACAACACGTACGGTAAATGACATCGAGTCCCATAGTAAATACACAACACGATCGCCTATCTGACTTCCATCAGGAGGGACCTAAAGATACCGTCTTAAAAATTCAGATCCTGGACAAAGGGAGGGAAACTTACTTTCTTTCCACTTCTGGTGTTGAGACGGCACTACAGAAACCCAGCGACTCCTAGGAGAGAAAATTCATAGCGTCATTATAGGCAGAGCAGCAGGCTTCATCTGATTTGTACAGAATATCACTTAAAAAAAGGAAAAAAGGCAGAAGCAAAAATAGATGATTAAAGTCATTGTGCTTACTTCGATCTGGGACCGCAGCTGAAGTGACGTGGGGCTGGCATCGGGTTTCTCCTAAAACAGAACAGATGCTGGTTTAATGAGACTTCCAAACGTGGCATACACCAGAAAGACAAATAGATATGTAAGAAGAGATGGGGGAATCTGGGAAATGCTAGGGTACAGTGGGAGGAGATGGTGGAGATAAATAGATTTTCTGGAAAAACTGAAGTATTTTTAAAAGGAGAGGTCTAGCGTCCTAAAATTATTCTAGCCTCTTAAAACTGAACCATCTTCCAAACTTCACCACTTGAGACTACTGACAATTTTACTGCAGAAGGAAAAAGCACAATCTAATTGAAGGATATTGACTGTTAATGGTGAAATAAATCTCTAGATGCAATTAGATGGTCACTAGGACACAGAATTTACAATGACTCATTTGTGTTCAGGTCCAATCTGATTTTAAAGTTCTAAATATAGTCAGGGTATTTAGTAATGTAGGGCTAGTTGTAAGTGCCTATAGGAAAGTGGAAAGTTAACTTGATATTATCTTGCACCCCTAAGAATCACCATGCCCTTACAATACAAATGAATTAGCCTAGATGGAAATTAAAAATAAAAAATCTTAGCACCCAGTTAAAAGATGAAATAAATGTAAGACAAGAATACACTGAAAAGTCATTAAGTCACAAAGAAGATGCAAGGGAATCAAACAACTTTAGAGATGAAGCCATGTAGTATAAAACTCGTTTTACAGTTTAAAAAACTAACCGTTTGAAAGAAAAAAAGGGAAATATATTGAAATAAGCTTTGACAGCAAAATAGGAACTTGCACTATCAGAAGTTTTAAAATGTACTGTGGGAAAATAAGGGTTATACTAGTAGATAGAGCAGCAAGTACCACACTTATATTTTTTATAAACAGAAAAATTCTAACTCTAATGGGTGCTAATGTGGAGCATGGTCCACAGTCCAGGGGTGCCCCCCACCTGATCGCCAAGTCATAGGCAGGACAATGGGCGGTCTTAGAGGATGGAGTAATATCACTAACATCATACAAGTCTGCAATATCTGATTGATTATGAGTTTTCCAATTATCCTGTAGTGCTGTTACACCCCTCGGGACTGCACATGTACTATTTGAAGATCGTTTTGTGAGTCTCAGATAACCTTGAGGAAATGGGAGCAGACCAAATTACTAATTCTAACTTGCTAGACGTCTAATTGTTCAGCTTATTAAAGTTGCCTATTTCATCATTCGTGATCATAAAACTAGACCAATATTTTAAAAACTTAGCAATGAAATAGTAAAACAACTGTCACAGTAAATTCATAAATGTAAATAGATAACAGGAATCCAGCATAGACTATAAAACGAACGTGCTGGGGTGAGTCAACCTGAGAACTGGATGCTTTTGGACAAAAAAGACTGAAAAAGTATTGTAATGGACTAGCAACTTCTCACCCCTAGTCCCCAGGGCCTTATTTGTTATGAAAAAATACAGCGGCCTGAAGCCCCATGGAACTTCTGTCTGGTTAAACAGCCTGGTTTTTACTGACACCTTAGTTCAGTTCATTACAGGACCAACTTATATTTCTGTCCCAAACTTGATACACCATGTTTACAAAACAATATAACCAAATGTTCAAGTTACATTCCGATTCCAATTGGTATGACGTTGGACTCAGGTGCACTCAACAAAAGGAGGTCCCTGGTACGTAGACCAATTGTGATGCCCCAGTAGCTGACCACTTAGCACTGCACAGAGAAATTTACCAACTTAAACAGCAGAAGGTAAGCAAAGGTATAGTCTGCCCTTTTTTCATATTAAGTCTTCCTGTTCAGGAGTCAACATGGGAGTCTCAGAATGATAACAGTATTCTATTAGTTCCTCTGACATTTTCTCTGAAATTGACCCTTCAACACCCAACTCCAGTCCATCCAATTTCCATAACCATCCCTCCCCCCCCAAAAAAAGCCCGATTCATCTCTCTCCCTCTCCTCAATTCTTAACTTTTCTTCAAACTCTAAGTGTCTACCTCACTAAGTAATAGTTCATGACAGGAAATTTTCTGCTAGTATTGTATATTTTTAACTGCATTTTTTCCAATAAAATTTTTTCATTGAGTGCATCATTTGTCACTCAATACCATATACATGACATTTATGGTATAACAGGCAAAATGCACCAGTTCCTGCACACAAAGCATGTGCTTGTTACCGACTGTATTAAATGTTTGATGATCAGGAAGAAACACTCTAAACAATTCATTTTCACATGTTAGTTTAATATACATTTGACTTTGGTTTAGCTACATTTTAGGAACTAGGTGGGGGGTTTTGAGGCATACTGTATTAAAACTCATCCCTTTAAAATAACGGACCCGGTTGATGTTTCCATGTAGAACATCTGTTTTTATCAGGAACAAGACATGTTAAACAGGGGATTTTTTATAGTCATGTTTCCAGTGTGGTTTTTTTCCCCTCAGAATATGTCATCAAGTAATGTTTTACCAAATATCAACTTCATCTCTTAAGGAAAGACTACCTTCATTGTTAAGGGAAAACATATCCTGAAGTAAAAACATTACACAAATGAGAAGAAGCTTCTAAAATTATCCACTAAGTAAAGGATCTATGTGATGCCTGGAGGGAAAACAGAATGGACCTTTGGGGCAAAATTCCATTATTATGACACTGAGGAATGTCACATGATATCAATGACAAACGTGCAGAGTAAGGACTAATTACTATCACGTATGTATGAATATTATGAAATATTTAAGACATATCAAATGTACAATAAAAAAAAATACAGCAAAACCCTGTATTTTTCAGGACATACCACCGAGCTTGCGAAATGGAACATTACAAATAGCGCTAGCAGGTGTCTGACATACACTTGGACGAAACACCTGTGTGCAGAGTATGAAACGAATCTTGGTAGAATTGTCATGCATATATGTGGAGGAAGTGCTGAACAACTTTTTATTCTGTTTATCACGAAAAAGCAAATTCGACTTTTTTTTTTTTTATGGCACAATGTGGAGTGGAAAACCACGATGGAGTCAGAAGGAACACCAACTACGTGAAGCAATAAAGGGTGTTGATTACATAATAAAGAAGCAGAAATTCAGGTCAGAATAGAGAAAGACTCCTTAACATCTCCTTCCCTGTCCGGACTAGTAGGCCACACCCTTTTCTGCTCCCAATTCAACCAGTGGGCAGGAAGCCATGGTTCTGAAGTTCTAGCCTGGAGAAGGAAGTCCTGGTGAAGGGGAGGCGGAATAAGAAGTAATGGGAGTCACGTGACTGTCCAGCTACAAACTACTTTATTCATGCAATAACTGATGGTCCACAATACAACTCCTGATTCAGAAGTCATCATGTTAATGAAAACACAAGTCACTGAGTATATATGTATCTTTTGAGCGTGTTATGAAAAGAGATGATCGCTGAGAAATAAGAGTCTTCTCTCCCTTATGAACATATTCTGACCGTTCCTACTGCTGTGTACAAATCATCCCAAATAGTCACAAAACCGACAAGCATTTTATGATTGTTCACAGATTGTGTGGATGAGAATTCAGAAAGGGGATAACAAGAAAGGCTTGTCTCTGCTCCACAGTGTCTGGGGCCTCAGCTGGGAAGATTCGAAGAATGGGGGTGACTTGATTACGGTAGGGGCCACAATAATTGGAAAGCTTGCTCACTCACATGTCTGCAGGCTGAGGCTGGCCAACAGCTGGGACCGAAGTTGGTCCTCTCAGCTGGAACGCCCATGTTGCCGCTTGGATCTCCTCACTGAGGAGGTTGAGTTTCAAGAGCGAGCATAACAAGAGAGCCAGGCAAAAGCTGTATTACCCTTTTTAACATAGCCTCATATGGTGTCACTTCTGCTGAAGTCACAAGCCCTCCCAGATGCAAGAGGGTACACAGGTCCCATCTCTCAGTGGGAAGAGTGTCAAAGTCCCACAGTATGAACAGCACTGGGATGTCAGATATACTGAGGTCTCACTTTGGAAATCAGTCTGCCATACTGGCTGACAAGGAGATGGGGAGCTCACCTAAGTTTTCAAAACGAAGAATGAGATGAGACCATTTATTCATGACAATGTCCATAAGGATTTTTTTGTGATTTTTACAGTTTACTCAAGTAGCATATCTTGGCAATATATTTCAACTTTAACCTGTCACTTAAAGGTTGAGGCAATATATTTCAACCTTAATCTTGGCAATGTATTTCTTGAAATATATTTCAACCTTAATCTAGGCAATATGTTTCAACCTTAACCTAGCACAATGTTTTAAGCTAAAATTATTATCTCTCTCTTATTTCAAATGTATTATTATAGAAAATCTCAAATATACAAAAGTAAAGAGAACCATATAATAAAGTCCCAAATTCATATTATCCAGCTTCAAAAATTATCTACTCGTGGTTAATTTTGTTTTATGGATAACTTCACCCATGCTTCAGCTTCATCCCATTTTAAAGAAAATCCAAGATACCATATCATGAATTATCAAAATTTTATATTAAGGTTTCACTATTGGAGTTTCTTATGTCCTAACTGTGGTTCAATCTTCAGCAAATGGCTCAGTCATCAAGAATTTGACTCTTTCCTAGCACTGGAGGACTTTCTCTGGTCATTGCAGGAAAAAAAATCATATTCAACAAATTTAAAAATTCCATCTAAATGCTGCAAAAGAACATGAAAAATGCATTCAAAATTGAACATGACCAATGACTTCACTATTTCTCAAGTATAAAGATATCATCCTAATACTTTTTTGAGTATGATACCCTCATTGACTTAGCACCTTTGTGGAGTGTGATAAGCACTATTTAGAGAGAAATAACTCTAAAATTTGGTCCATGTTCAAAATTTGGCCCATGTTCATTCAATATGCAAAGAGCCACAAAACACTAGTGGCTGAGTTTATAATTGTAAGTTAGAGTATTACAACTTAAATTTTGTAAAATAAATTTAAAAATGAACCTGGATGCATAAAGTTTTATCTATAGATTAAACTCTTCATCATTAAGCCACATCTGCATACCTTAGTTAAGAATGACAAACATCATTAACATTACAAACTCTTAGTGAGTTTGTAAGTTACAAACACTTAAGGAATGTTCCTAACTTAATGAAGTATATCAGTGAAAACCAAACCAAAATATAAACGTAGGCCAGCTTGCGTGCACGTGTGTATGTGTGCACGCAGAGGAAAGGGTCTGAAAATACTCACCAGATGCTAACAGTTACCTAGGCTTCTATTCTCAGCATACTTTTTTTACAATCACGTAGTCTCGCATTACCTTCACAATTTTTTTTCTAACAATGAGAGATCAGCTTAAAAAACATAATCTTCCAATCCTACGTATGGTTTTAAATGATCTACATGCATATGTTTATAAATGTACGAGAAAAATATCTGAAAGCATTCTTATACACCTATGCTTACTTCTGCAAAGGTCACTAGATTTCTAAATTTTTAACATATTTTTCAAGCATGTATTACTTTCATCTAAAATTAAATTTCATAATAATTTTAGTTGTACCCAATGATTACTCTAAAAAACTTAAGAAGTATTAAAAACAGTTTCTCAAATTAGGTCTTGCCTTGTACTAAAATACTTCAAGATGTTAAAGTGTTTAACAACTAGTATCACAGAAAACTATGTATAAATTTTATGATTAATAGTGAAGGTCCATGATGATTTTAGAAATCATCTCATATTCCTATTTTGACTAAAGAGTCTATAGTATCATAAAGTTTTTTTAAAAAGGTATTGGATGACAAAAAAATTACTGGTATAGAGAGAAGCACAAATCCATTTCATGTCGACTTGTACAATCTCTGGAAACAATAATTCCTTAAATGTTTATTATGTCTAACAGAGAAGCAAAGAACAAATGTTTCAAGATTAAATCAGTAGTTTGCCAAAACCAAAGCATATGAACACGTGTGTGCTTCCACCTTCTTGTGTATGTGCACACACGCATACCTACAGTCACACTAACAGGGCATGGTCAAATATAAAATTAAGGCTCTGACCCTAAATGACTACATTTCCATTCCAAAGTGTTACAATCCATGGTGTAATACTCCAGAGTCAAAAATCCACTCGGGGCAGAATAAGGTCCTGGAAAATAAATATTGTGCCCTCATCTCCACTCCAACTTTGTTTCCACCTTCTTGTGGAAATCCACACCTCTCCCTCCGTGAATGCTGCCAGTAGTCGAAGCCAAATGAACCTGACAGCTGGAAAAGCAAGAGAGATAAACCTCTCTCCCGTTCCAAAAGCAGAGAAGAACATTAGGCGCCCACCAGCTCGGCTCAGCCAAGTTCTCCTCCGCGTCCCTGAGTACAGGAAGGAGGAGGTGGAAAATGCGAGGGCTGCAGGCTTAGCAACCTTCAGCCTGCACGTAAAACACCACATGCTATTACTGAAGCGTTCAATTAACGGAGGGAACCAAGCTCTAAACTGCTGGGCAAAATTGCTGCCGGTGGTAGATTTAAAAACTCATGTGACATTTACCACTTTACAAAGACTCTAAAGTTGAGGTATCTCCCAGTTGGCAAAGTATGCTCCCCTCTTGTCCGATTTCTCCATTCTGGCCAATCAATAGGGCATGTGTTTATTGTAACAGGATTTAAATTTCAACATTTTCTTGGGAATCTTCTCACTCTCCACCAAATCAGCTACCAGCAGCTGTAGCTTCTCCCTTCACAAGGTCTCCTGCGTCCATCCAACCTGTTCCATTTCCACAGACATGAGCTTCTTAGCAGCCCTTCGCCGCACAGGTACCCGGCCACCACTGTAGAGCAGAGTGGGAGGTACTGATTGCCAGGCAGGGGCACTGAGTTCCTGTAAGAGTGAGATGTCAGACCCCACTTTTGTTGGGTTTGGTTTTTCCAAAGGCAACAAAAGAGAAATGGACCATAGGATTATCTTTAGGTTCCTTTTTGACTATAAAATCCTGTGATGAAGCAGTTTCCTGTCCATCCAATCACTATTATCAAATAAAACTTCTTGAAATAGTACTCTGCTTTTCTGCTATTTAAAGCATGGTTCATGCATCATGCATATTAGAATCACTTAGGGTTCGTTAGAAAGGCAGCCTTGCGCCCCACCCTAGATCTGCTAAATGAAAATCTGCATTTTACAAAGATCCCCAGGTGATCTGTATGTTCATTTCAGTCTGAGAAGCACACAGCTCTGTGTCATTTCTCTGTTCTAGAACGCTTCCAAAATTGTGCAAATACATACGGACAGGATAAAGTCCACGTTTCTGAAGGAGAAGCCCTACCTTCAACTGGCTCGATCATAAACCTCTTCTTAGAGAATGAATCATGGGCCCACTGCCCCCTAGTGCATGCTGTCTTGGTTTTGCCTTTTCGCTCCTGCTGCCTGTAATGTCCTTCTTCTCCCATCCATCCAAACCCTACTCATCCTTTTTGGTCCAACTCCAAACCCACCTCTTGTTTAGCCTCTCCCATCCACCTGTGCTGTAACGATATGCTTGAGTTTGTAATAACAGTAACTAGCTACATTGTTTACCTGTTAAGTGCTCCTATGGAGGGCTCTTCTATTCATTTGTCATATTCCTTCAAGTAAACTGTAAATGCCCTCTTAACAAGAGTTCACTGTACTCACAGACACACACACACAATCCAACAAAAACTATTCAGCACTCAGTATGTACCAGGAACCATTTGAAGTTCTAAAGAGGCATTTCTCCTCTCAAGAACATTACTTTCTAAAGACTTTCACAGGCTCTCTGTACAAGAGCAATGCTTGATGGGTATCTATTGGTTTGATTTGTTTCAATTGGATCGTTTTGCCAGTAATGCTGACTCTTCTATAATTTTTGTTTGCAGTTTCACTGATCAGGACATGTACTTTCGTATTTACTTTTGGGTTGCACAGTTACACTGTTAAGTAAAAGTAATTCAGCAAATATGTTCAAAAAGAAAGATCTACAACTTAGATTTTTAAGAATTTAAAAGAAAACTTGGTGGTGTTTAATCACCTTTACGGTAAAATCTACAGTGGCTTGTGTGTTATTACTCCAACACTACTCCTTTTCACGTTTTCCTGTCTCGTTTAACCCAAATCCTTCAAAGATTAAACAGGAAATCCTGGTCATTTTTCTGGCTCCATAAGCTCATGGTCTGGCATACAAATTTTTTTCTAATGAGTGAAAGTGAATGGAAAAGTACACTTATTTCTCACTACATTAAAGAAGAAAAGTTCCAAGGGAAAAAAATTTTTCACAGTTGAATACTATGCCAGTAATTGCAACATTAACAACCTCTCCGATGGAGATGGTGTCAGCATCCATCAAGTCCATCCGACCTCATTGCTGTGAGAGTGTGCAGTGGTCCACACTCACCAAGTGATCTTCTGAGTATATCCGTTTGCTGACTAGGACTAATTAATAGGAGAAAAAAGTGACAGGAAGCAACTAAATGGCCCCGCTCACCCTTGCTTCTTTTTCTGTTTCTCCCATCTCCTCCTCTTTCATCTACTCACTCCTTAATTTTAAAATATTTATTAAGTCTATGGCCATGCTACCCTGAACAAGCCCGATCCCATCTGATCTCGGAAGCTAAGCAGGGTCAGGTCTGGTTAGTACTTGGATGGGAGACCGCCTAGGAAGACCAGGTGCTGTAGGTGTAAAAAATAAAAAATAAAAATAAAATATTTATTAAGCACATATCATATGCTAAGCTCTGTTCTTAGTCATCAAGGTCAAACAGTGAAAACCATTCACTGCCTTCGTGGGGCTTATATTCTAGTGATTTCTAAAGTCACTCACGGGACTCATTTGCACTTAATGTCGAAGTCACAGGCCCTTCTGTGCTAGCACCAGGCAGATGACATCTGGATGGCTGCACTTAGCTCTGGATGCCGCATTTTCTGGAGGATAATGGAAATCAGAAGAACCTTCACTAGTTTGGTGTCTGGAAATGGGATCATATAAACAGGATCAATGGGAGGAACTGGGCTGTTTACTCAGAGAATAAAAGGAAAAAGCAAACATGTGAAAGCCTTCCAGGGAGCAGAGGCCAGACAGCTGCCTGGAGCAGCTTCCCATGAAGCCACCCAGACCCTGGCAGCACCCCACACACTGTACCCCGAGGACACGGGGGGAATTCGAGGTGGAAAAACATTTATTACAGTTTAAAATAATATATAATGAAAATAAAATCATAGTATTAGTGATAACATTACATATTGAATTGGTATAAAACTTCCAAACAAAAATTTTTTAATTTTTTTAAGAAAGAATTTTGAGCTTACTTGAAAATAATCTTGAAAAATATTAGGTTATAGACCTGAAATGACTATCAGCCATTCTAGATCAAGACTTTTAGTGATGAGCTCAACGCTCTTGTTGGCCATGACTGACAAGGAATTTTAGTCACAAAACTAACTTCTAAAGACTGTGTTAGCCATTTTTATAACCACTGAAATACTTATGGCAATTTACATTTCAAC
>NW_011888805.1:1166429-1172724 GCF_000151845.1 Pteropus vampyrus
TTCCTAGGTGATGCTGATGCTGCTGGCTGGGGAACTGCACTTTGAGAACTGCTGCCCCAGGCTGCTCGGAGCTGCCTCTAGTCTAGGACTCAGTGGTCTGGAGGTTGAAAGAATTAATCTGTCCTGAGCTACACCTGAACGCTAGCCTGGTCTTCAGTGCTCTAGAAGGAGATGGGTCAACACTAACGATTTTAAAGTAAACGAGAGAGAGAGACAGAGACAGAGACAGATAGAGAGAGAGACACACAGAGAGAGACTGGCTTGGTATTACTTTTTTAAAAGCAAGTAAAACCAGGTGTCCAAAACAGGATGTTATTTAAAATATGTGAAATCCATATTACTGGAGGATTCGAGCAGGACCACAGGACCATCTGCTGCCTGGGAGGGGGGTTCTTTCAGCAACTGGTTCAGACCTCTCTCTGACCACTGTGATTCTATTGTTGGAAATCAAATAAGCTTTTGTGGGATAATTTATCTTTTACATTATATTTTAATGGCAAAATGAACTGTAAGTCCTAACTCAATGACGTAAAGATTTTAGGATGGATAACCTTCAGAAGTTGGTGACACCCTGTAATTGAACAAATATTCATGTATTCATTTGTTTAACCAGTGTTTCCTAAGTGTCTTCTCTATACTTAACTGACATGCTGGGTTCTGGGAGTATAAGGGCTAGTCACTGACCTTCAGGAGCTCATGGTCAAGTAATAGAAACAGATAACTGAGAACAGAAAAAAAAAACCAAAGCTCCCATATTATCATATAAATAGCATCTGAACTTATCAGTAAGCAAATTGGGTGTCAGAATATGGGTTTAACAAAATATGCAATGTGGCCAAACTGGAAATGCAAAATTTTAATGAATCCTCTAATAGACTGGTTCACACGTTGTCACCATTTAGTGCATTATTATTGTTGTCTCTGTAGCTGTAAATTCAAATGGTGCTATTGTGACAATGAACTTACCCTTCTTTCTCAGTCTTTGAATCATTTTTCAAACCATCTTTAAAAGCTTCAGAATCAAGGACAGTCCCGTGCATAATGAAATCATCAACCACAAACTTTTACTTCAAAAATAAATGAATTTTTGAATTAATAGTGTTACTTAATGATGTAAAATATTTAAAAATGCATGGATAGATGACATAGTATTTGAAAAAGAAAAGAAAGAATACAATAAAAATTGGAATCTAAGAAAGTTGAGCAAATGCCAAAATTTCGCCCAGGGCAAACTTTTTACTGCTGTATTATAAATGCTGGAAAAATCAGGTTTATAATGGAAACAACAGGCAGACTAAGCCCCAATGTAATATACATAAATAATATGTTTCTGTGCTTGTATAGTGATTTTCCTTACTCCTAAACATTAATCTTTGAATGACTACTCTATAAATTATTGAATTTAGTTCAAAAGCAAATGAAATTTAAAATACCCATTTATTGAATGGCTAAAGTGCCATGTTGAAATTACTGTGATTTATCTGTTTCTTTAACAGTTACTGTAGCAAACGTTACTTCATTGCTCAAAATTATTACCTGGTTGCATAGTTTACTCTGGTTTCAGTGTAAATCTGCCACCCTGTTAGAACAGCAGCTGTTTATCAGGCTCTCGTTCATCACTTATTCACCCACCAACCACGAGGCCCAACTTTTTCTCTCTACAACTTAAAGGTGTTATCTATCTTAACCCTGAGGTACATACAGATAACACTCATTTTTTTGGAAATCGATTAAATTCATATGCATCATGATCACTGCAGAGGTGGAAGGGACAAGGTGGAGTACCATTTAACCAGTACTGAGTACACTCCCCATGCTCAAATGCCTGCTTGTACCCTACGTAGCTCCAGCAGCTTAGGCACTACAGGCACCAAAGGCAGCCATGTCTGCAGAACCGATGTATTTCTTGGGCATTATTGCCTGGAGGCACTACGACCGCAGCAACTGAGCCACTGATGCTGTGCTTGGGGAGAAAGATTCTGGTTTAAAATCCAATTTTTTATCTACACAAAACGAGGGCCTCGTCATTTCCTTTCTCAGGCTCTGGTGGTGGAGAAATTGAGAAAAGTACACGTTACGTTCTCCACCAAGGGAAAAATTGACCACATACACGATGATGGACTAAATGGCTAGCATCGCCGCCTCAGCTCCACCTCAGATCATCAGGCATTGGATTCTCATAGGAGCACCGGTCCCTGGTACCAAAAAGGTTGAGAACTGCTGACTTAGAGTATCAATGCAATAAAGAGTCTTGCATGGTACAGGCCGATCAGTTAAAAAAAAAAAAAGAAAGGAAAAGATGTAATCCCTAGAGGGATAGGATCTCACCTCTAAGTCCCACATTTTCCCTAACCAAGACCTAAAACGGTGTATGCGAATTCAGAGCACTAACACTTGAATTTTTCATTCATTCCATAAAATTTAACATAAAGAGAACCCAAGGATCAAAGTGCTCACCTTTGTTAAAAAAAAAAAAAAAGTGTTGACCGTCGCTATGAAGAGTCTCCTTGAATATTCCAAATTTTAATCACCAGACACATGATCTTAACAACTCATGAAAATGCATAATTATGCTAATGAGAAAATGACCTTTGGAAATGAGAGGATTCTTCAGTTCTTTGTCATAAAGTATTCACAGATCAATGCGTAAAACCCCCACATCTCATCAAAAATGTTTTAATGCTGGAATGAGCGATGCAGCGCATGAGAATGACTGAACAGGCAAGAGATGAGAAGAAGCAAATTGCCAAGCAAGATCGGTCGATGTTGAAAAAAAACAGCTGGTTGCACCCAAACCGAGGAGGGCTTTAAAAGCCATGATTTGGAGTCTGGAAGGTTTAAAAGCCTTGCACATAGTAGGAAATCGAGAGACGTTTATCAATTAAATTAAAGTTTCTATTATATTGTTAATCCCTAGTATTGACATTGCCCGATTTGATCCATAAAGCATGAGATCAACAGTGTGTTAAGCAGCAAAGCAAAACGATGACAGAAACATGTTCAAGGAAGGGCAGAAACCTTGTTAAGCTCCCTACTATCTTCTGCCACATGTGTCAAGGACTTTGTTAAGGATCGATCACACGGACTGCCCTTTGTCCTGTTTTTTCCTGAGTAGGTGGCACCCAGGGAAAAACGGAACAGAGTGGTTTAGGCATACATAAAAGCGAATCATTATTTTCTTTAAAATCCTCTCAAATAATTACATGCAAATGGTATACATTTTAAAAGCTGAACTGATGGACTGATTCCGTTACCCACACCACGGTGTTATCAAATAACTACAGAAAGATCAGCAACGAACTCCACGGGGTTACCTGGTCGATACACTCCATAAACCCCAAGGCTAGTTCTCATTCTGCACCCCACTTCCCTATCTGCTGGCAATCACTAGACTCCACCTATAAATGGAGTTCATGTGCCAGGACTAATTCTGTTGTGAGGAGCGGGAACTTTTGCAGTATGTTCTGACACATTATCGTCATTAATATCATCATCATCATCATCATCATCATCATCATCATCATCATCTTGATGCCATCACTGCCAACGTTTATCAAGTGGTACTTGACACCACATAACTTTCTAAGCACTTGACATATATTACTTCATTAAATCTTCTCAAAAACCTTATGAGGTAGGAACTTTTACTATTTCCATTTTACCAACAAGAAGACTAAGACACCGAGAAATTCAGTGTCTTGCCCAAGACCACATGCTAAAAGGTGTGGAGTCTATTTAATCGATTCCGGGGTGCATACTCTTAATTATTACGCTATTCCGGGGTGCATACTCTTAATTATTACGCTATTGATCCTTCTGGTCAGTGACCCTGGGTTAATAACTAGGCTACCTTTAGCTTCCTTAGTCCCTGTTCTCCTTCCCTACTCCTTAGCCTATATCCAAGTGTTTTGGCTTGTTTTTTCTTCATTCTAAGGCTTTGTTCTGATAACTACACAATAACCTTGATCTTCTCCCAGGTCCGGGGTTCTGCCCCATCCACAGTCAGCCTAGAGACTGAGCTCTCATTGCTCTGCCTTGAGGACCCCCAATAACCGTTGCTTGTCCAGATTTGAACTTCCTAGTAAAAAGCTGAGCCTCTCCAGTCAATCCCTGCCATTTGGCCACCCCAGTAGGTGGGTGGATTTATAGTCAAGTACTGGTCTCTCCTGCACATTTCTGATGCTGCTATCGATCACTGTTCTTATCTGGCAAAAATGTGAAGTTGCTAAGGGTGGTAATGAACCTCATTTAACAATTACCTCTGTCCCAGAGAAGATCTTGGCTTATCATAACTATTTCGACTACAATCAAAGAAGACTCATTCTCTCTTGAGGCAGCACAAATCCAAAACACAAAGACACTGTTCTGAGCTGGCGGTGAATGCACAGTAGCTCCCTCTTCCTGTAAGTCGCCAAGGAGCCTGCCACCTGTCAGATACCGTGCGGCTTAATTAGGTAACACTTGTGAAGGGTTTTGCAACGTGTGGCACACATGTTGTCCCAGGAGCTCACACATGGCATTCCACTTGCAAAATTCAAGAGCTATTTTTAAAATCTATCTACCATTTGAACAAAACCTAGAGTGCTGCTTCTTGCAGACTGTTGTAAACCATTACTATTTCATTAAGAATACCTCAAAAAGAGCATACACAACTGGTGGCGATTATTGAATAGGATATAAAGGACACTTAAAAAAAAAACAAAACTAGTTGCAATCAGTGCCGAGTTTTCCAGGAAACCTCAGAGCTTGCTTTGTTTCATGGATTCTTTTGAAAACAAGTAGTTCAAGGGTGAAAGGAGGGAATGTATTGCATCTTGTTATTTGGGTGACATTTACAGGTAGGACAGTGAGTCATGTGCTGGTGGGCGAGCCGAGGGCACACACTAAAGAGGCTTCTGGAATGCTCTGGAACCTGTAAACACCAAGGCCAGTGTCCCTGAAGCTCTGGCTAGACCAAGTGCCTTAATAGGTGTAGGTTTAAGTGTGGGATCACCTTTAACTCTCCAGTCTATAATTACATAAAGTTTTCTGGCATCAAGAAAAAAATATTATGAATGAATGAGTGCAGGCCCCTCATTCTCTCTTCTAAGAATGCCTCTTTTTGCCAAAGGGAACCCTGTGATTGAGTGAGCAGGTTTAATGGATTGTCTTTGGCTAAGAGGTTTCCGGGTAGTTTCCCCAAAACAGCTGTATTCCTCCAGTGACAGAGCCACCAGAGTTTGCCCCCTTTCCTCCCTGACTTGCCCTTCTGTAATTAATATACCATCATGACGGCTCTGTGGTGACTTGTGTTCTAGTGGCTCTCGGGCAACTGCCATTAATTTTTAAATTCTTGAAGTTTGCAGGGGCAGGTGCTGGCATGTTCTCAAACTCACTCGTATTATCGTTCTAGTATCTAAGCCACACTGAGACAACGTTGACCATACCAGATGACTGAGTCAGACCTGAACAGCGATCCTCCTTTGATTTTAATCATTCTCATTTTTGAAAGAAAACTGCCTGGTATTAGATTCTGTACGAAACTAACACTTCTCTTCAAGTACAGCTTTATCAATCTTGTATCCTCCCTCAGACATGTGACATAACAAGGGGCCCTTCAGAAAAAAATGCTGGGTCAAAGCTATCAAATGTCAGAAAAATAATATTTTTCCCTCATGCTAACTATTTAATAGGCAGGAAAAACACAATATATGAAAATGGGTACCCAGGGCCCTTTAGAGCTGCGGTCTCAAATCTAATTATTTGGTTTTCTATTTGGTATTCTACTTGGTATTATTTGGTATTCTATTTCTCACATAATTACGTCTTTTTAGCAACCATTATACTGACGAAAGTAGAAGAGCAAACCTTATGGGATGACTTTGACCTGCTATAAATATTAATGATGTGCCTCTAGCAAAAGCAGGATCGGAAAAGCCACCCAAGCTTTGCCTACTTTTCATTCTCCAAAGAGGGAAGGTCACACCTCTGCAATTATTTTTACATAGAACTTCATAAAGAGGAGAAGTCATCCCCACATATTTATTCTTCATCGTCATTCTTTCCTTCTCTTCCTCTCGGCATATAAATATGTTCAATTCTTCCCATAGAAAGAAAAAAGGAGGAAAGAGGAAGAGAGGGAAGGACATAGCAGGGGAGGGGAGAGGAAGAGGAAGAAAGGAAGGAAGGGGAAAGGAAAGGAAAGAAAAGGAAATGAGGGAGGAATGAGGAAGGAAGGGTGGTTAATTCTCTACTCGTTCATTGCATCCACTCCTTCAGAGCTAAAGATCAAACTTCTTGAATGAATTGTCTGTGC
>NW_011888805.1:1173277-1175826 GCF_000151845.1 Pteropus vampyrus
GTTAATCATTTCTTAAATGAACTGTGATTTTTCTCAATCCCTAAAGTGAAATCGAGCTTAAATGATCTCTTACTCAGAAACATATAACCCTCTTAAATGTCTTGAAATATGGTGAGTCAGACATATACATGCTTATTTAACACCTAAACTACAAGTCTTAACGAGTCGTAAGTATCAATGTTTAGTCTAGCTGCAGGCCCTAAAGGGGTTATGTAACAACATGAATTATACCAAAATGGAGATTAAGAATTTGAAACACTAATAAGAAATCCACCGACAGTGCAGCTTGCATAAAAGCTTTGACAAAATATTCCCATTCTGGTCTTTGAGAACAAATTTTCAAGCAACAGGGGATTTTAAGGAGATTTCATACTTCATATTAATTTTATCGTTTTTTACATAGAAAATTACTAAAAACCCAAATGACATTTTTAATTATTCTATACAGTTTTAGATACAGCCTTATACGTGGTAAGGACCCAAATAAATGTTGACCGAATATAACTCTTTAGTGCTGAATTACACAAACTCTTGTCCCCTAGTATTTTACAGTGTTTATTTTCTGGGGTAAAAAAATTATTATTACATATCTCTTGGACCCCAGGATACCTAGGAAAGAGCTCAATCAGTACTTACTGACTGACTGAATTACAAGATTATACATTTAACTAAAATTCATGCAATTGCTTAAATAAAAATACAGACTTGGGAGGCAAGTTTTATGTCTGTGTCACAGATATGTGGGCAAAGCTTTATATTACACCACTGGGTAGCTTGTGACACTACAGTGTGTTACTTTAGTTTATAATGAGGTCCTCCATATAGCTAGGCCATTTTAAACAGAACACTTATTATCTCAATGCAGCCTGGTTGTTTCCATTTACCATGGAATGTGACTTTAAGTGTGGCTTATAATTAACACTGCCCTAAAGAGAAAATGTAATACTGGTAATATGGTTTACCTGTTTATGGAAGGCCATGGCCCTTGTCTCAAGAAACTTGCGATCTGGATGTGCGGCCATTAAAATTATAACCATGAGCGATGCTTTCTACAACACTGTCTTTTGAACAAAAACACATCCACCTCACTGTTTTCGCAGTTTCTCATGGTGAGTACTCAACAGGATCACTGTACGAAAACGCTCTCCAAACTCACTGTAGGCTACAGTAGGCGCATTCACAACCTCCGGCTGACACACACTGGGACACTTCTCTAGACAGCTTCTCGGTGGAAAAGTGTGAGTACTCGCGTCAAGCTGAGAGTGTGTCCTGTTATGATCTGCGGTGAAAGTGACTCTCCAAGTGACCAGACTTGGTCATCTGATACGTTTTTTGCGACTGCCTCCAACACTTCTTGATTAAAACGACGAATCTCCTGTTGTTTGGCTTTAAATACTGACTGCAGTTTTTAAGGACTTTGAAGTCACTTACGTATTAAATTTCTTATATAATCCCAAGGTGATGTTGGTATAAAAATGCTTCCCTTATTCTCTTGGTCTTCTCTAATTCTTTTATTATAATGTTGATAGTTTTTGCAGCATTTCAGATACTTTAAAGAAAACAAAACCGAACTTAGGAATTCATGTGAGCAAAAATTGAAACATGAGGATGTTTAAATTCATTATTGCTATTTTCATAATACTACAACTCTCTACTTACAACTCTTTACAACTGGATATTCAGTTAATAGCCACTCTACATTTAAAGATGGTTAAGATGGTAAATTTAACATAATGTGTATTTTACTATAATCTTCAAAACAGTAAATTTAAAAAAATTAAAGCTGAACTAAACTAAAAAAGTTCAACCCTCTTCGGTACCACACCTGTTCTAAACAGTGTCTCCCCACATCTGAGAAAGCCTGTGCCCTGGCTCCCTAGTCCTCCCTGCCTTCACCGACAACCCTGAACACAGCATCCTGCCTGGCCAGTCCCCGAGGGGGTCTGTTTTGCCTTGACTACCTGAATTCCTAGGCCCATTCTCTTAGCCCCCAAGTTGCACCTCACCCATAAGTCGTTCTAGAAGGTGATACGTATATGATGGCTGCCTCTCTACAGGACACTGATGGACAGGACTATTTCCTCTAAGCTTGAGCACTAAATTTAGAAATCTGTGTACAAACAGAACGTCATTTAACATAACACAACAAATTAAAATAACGTATACCTGCTGTGTTTATTTATAATTTCTTCTTTATCTCGCATTTTGAAACAAGATTTCGCTCTTATGGGTAAAATCCACACTGCGCCTCCTAATGAAATTCTTTTGAGGTATTCTTTGAGGTTGGTATGGTGACAATTCCAGTCAGGAGAAAGAAGCAAACCAAGAGGATCACTGAAATAAATTCACATCTAACTAAACTGCCAGCTTACGTTCAACATTTGCATCTCCTCAGGTCAGGCCAGGTGACCGGCATCCGCCAATGAGAAGCATGCCCATCTGGCTTGATCGACAGCCCTGCCCTTCCCTGTGTCCTGTCAAGTCAGTGGGACAAGGGCACAAACACATCTCCATCCAGAGAAAATATCTCCGAGTTCTCATTACCATGG
>NW_011888805.1:1175876-1180472 GCF_000151845.1 Pteropus vampyrus
GTGATGTTGGTATAAAAATGCTTCCCTTATTCTCTTGGTCTTCTCTAATTCTTTTATTATAATGTTGATAGTTTTTGCAGCATTTCAGATACTTTAAAGAAAACAAAACCGAACTTAGGAATTCATGTGAGCAAAAATTGAAACATGAGGATGTTTAAATTCATTATTGCTATTTTCATAATACTACAACTCTCTACTTACAACTCTTTACAACTGGATATTCAGTTAATAGCCACTCTACATTTAAAGATGGTTAAGATGGTAAATTTAATGTAATGTATATTTTACTATAATCTTCAAAACAGTAAATTTAAAAAAATTAAAGCTGAACTAAACTAAAAAAGTTCAACCCTCTTCGGTACCACACCTGTTCTAAACAGTGTCTCCCCACATCTGAGAAAGCCTGTGCCCTGGCTCCCTAGTCCTCCCTGCCTTCACCGACAACCCTGAACACAGCATCCTGCCTGGCCAGTCCCCGAGGGGGTCTGTTTTGCCTTGACTACCTGAATTCCTAGGCCCATTCTCTTAGCCCCCAAGTTGCACCTCACCCATAAGTCGTTCTAGAAGGTGATACGTATATGATGGCTGCCTCTCTACAGGACACTGATGGACAGGACTATTTCCTCTAAGCTTGAGCACTAAATTTAGAAATCTGTGTACAAACAGAACGTCATTTAACATAACACAACAAATTAAAATAACGTATACCTGCTGTGTTTATTTATAATTTCTTCTTTATCTCGCATTTTGAAACAAGATTTCGCTCTTATGGGTAAAATCCACACTGCGCCTCCTAATGAAATTCTTTTGAGGTATTCTTTGAGGTTGGTATGGTGACAATTCCAGTCAGGAGAAAGAAGCAAACCAAGAGGATCACTGAAATAAATTCACATCTAACTAAACTGCCAGCTTACGTTCAACATTTGCATCTCCTCAGGTCAGGCCAGGTGACCGGCATCCGCCAATGAGAAGCATGCCCATCTGGCCTGATCGACAGCCCTGCCCTTCCCTGTGTCCTGTCAAGTCAGTGGGACAAGGGCACAAACACATCTCCATCCAGAGAAAATATCTCCGAGTTCTCATTACCATGGAGGCCACTGTCCTGCACAAACAAGGGCGGCTTTCAAAGAGTACGTTGTCAATTTCTGATTTTTTGTTTTTTGGTTTTTTTTTTTTGAGCTTTAAGGTTGGTAAAAGTGGAGACATCCCCAGGTCAAGTTACACAATCTCGTTTTTCTCACCATGTGCTGAGATACAGAATGCAGAGCCGACCGGCCACACACAAGTTTCTGTGGGAAAACGGGAGTCAGAGGTCCAGTTTGCGATTCCAAGACAAAATCACCCCCAGGGGAGTGAGGGACAGTGCAGTGCTTTGAGTAGTTACTGCTGGCCACTTTCACCTGGGCAGTGGAATGGGCTCCAGGTGGTGACAGGAAGGGATGAAAGCTGAAAGAGGGAGGAGGTGAGAGGGAAGGGGTGAGGATGCTGGGGAACAGAGGGCAAAAGGTAGCAGGAGACAGGGAGATCCTTAACATCTGCACTGCCAGCCCCACTGCACCCCAGCCCTGGAGGAGAACCTGGCAGACCTGGGACAGATGCTCCTGTTCCCTGTGCCTCTGAACCAAATACCGCCAGGTTGGGGTGGGGTTATGAAGAGGCATGGGCAGGAGGTGCATTTTTTCTGGTCTCTTTCTTTTCTGTTCCTTCCTCTTTATATTTTCTACAACCCTGGCCATTATTTGCATGCACTCGTGTGCTTGCTTGCTCTCATGCTGTCTGTCTGTCTGTCTGTCTGTCTGTCTGTCTCTCTCTCTCTCTCTCTCACACACACACACACACACACACACGCTCACACACACATGTACATAGGCAGGAGGTAAGAACCAGGACACCAAGGCTGGAGGGATGGGCAGGCCAGCAAGAGGAGCAGGGAGTAACCCCTTGCCCGAGGCTGCAGTACAAAGAGGAAAACACCGCAGAAAAGAGAAGCAAGAGGCGGGAGGAGTGTCCTCTCGCTTGACCATCTGCAGGAAGGTTTGTAAACTAGGGACTTTTAGTCCAACCACGCGCCGGGTGGGCAGAATCGACCATCTCTTCCTAGTCTACGAAGAGTGAGTGTTGATTTTCTCCTGGGTCCCTCCAGCTTCCACCACCTGCATTATTACTTTCCCCGCTCTCTGCTATTCGGCAAGTCCATGCACATGTGTGATTGGCTCACTTATGTTAAATGAAGAAAGAAAGAAAATTGCTGCCTTGGAGTTGACTATCAGATGGAACAGAAAATCCAACATGGGAGGCAACATGCGGGGTGGGGGTGGGGGGCAGGGGGGGTGACAGTTTGGAAGGACTAGAGTACCAGATGCATCAATCTATTGTGACCCATTTTTACGAAGATTATTCTCACTGGAATTTTACATATGGATTTACATATGAGTTTTACATACGGAATTTTACATATGGATACCCGTTTTTACATATGGAGACAGTAGCTTGTTCCTTGGAATAATATTAAAAACGAATTTATATAAGCAAACTTTAAGGCATGAAAGCAATTTTTTATTATCACATACACTTTCATTGGGAGACTTTTCTCCACTAATTAGAAGTCTAAACCTCCTAAAATAGTTTGTATTTTTATTAGCCAGAAGATTCATTCTATAATATACTTTTTTTTTCAGAATTACTTTTCAAACTTTCTTGCTTAAAAAGTTTTTTACTCATGCTCATTTTAAGAACTTAGAGGGTAATAAGAAAACCTCATTTTTAGAGGATAGGAGTCTAAAGATCTCCAAAATACCCAGTTACTGTCATTCATTCATTCCACAACTAGTAGTTATAGATCATCTACTACATGCTGGGAACTGTTTTAGCCACAGAAGTCCAGTGGTGAACAATGTATTTATTATATACTCACTACAAAAAGGTGAAAAACAGAATACAAAGTACTACAGGATTCTGAAATAAGGTTGTGGTGAAGACTGCACAACCTTGTGAATTTGCTAAAACCAGGGAATTATGCACTTAGGAGTGAATTTTATGGTATGTGATTTCTATCTCGATTAAAAACTCATTTTAGAAAAGCCCCATGGAGGGTTCTCAAGGGAGACAATATGTACTATGCACTTTCACACAGTAGGTATTCAATAAATGATTTATAAAGAATATAATCAGTTGTGATATTTAATTAAAAGACAATATCTGCTTGTAAAAATATAAATACTGGCTATTATGCTATAGTTGGCATTATCATTATAATTATAAGTGCCCTTAGAAGTCTCGCCCTGTTAAATTCATCTAAACTTTAGCTGTTTACTTCTGTTAGTCCAGCTTATGGCACAGGATAAAATGAGCAACTGTACAAATTCTTGTCCCAATTACTCAGAAACCAGTCTTGCATTTGATTTTATGTTGTAGTCTTGACCCTAACCCAAGGGAACTGCTCTCCCACACCAGTTTGGCTAGGCTTTCCGAACAAAAAGCATCACTACCTTTACCTTTTCTATCGTCCTAATGCTCAGCGTATGTCCACATGAACGGAGGAGGGCAAGCTAGAAACTGTTGAAGGCAGATCTGTATCACCCACTTAGGAATATGACTAATATAATCTTATCCTTGGCTGTCTTGTTCTATTGCAACATAAGCTTCCTGAAAGGAGGCTTATATTTTCTGTTACTAATAAATTCCCCATGATATCAAATAAATTGCTGAGAAACACCAGAAAACCAGTAAATGCTGTTTTCACTTCACCAATTTTACCAGTTCCCCGAATTCATTTTCAGGAAGAATCAGACATGCCACCACTTAGCTATTTCTAAAACAGTTTTACGTAATACGCACACTAAAATTATAATATTATAGAATCCTCTAATATTGGGTTATTCTGTTAAAGAAACTGAGTTTTCAAGAAAAGGTTACTGGGAAAACACTAAAATATTTCATTTTATTTACAATAAGTATATTTTATTATTTTACTTTATTTACTTTTCATTTTATTTTGCTTTCTTGAGTGGAATTCTTTTAAAGTCTATTATCTCCTGTGTTGCACAACATAGGGACTTATAATTTAATAGAAACTTTTAAATTCAGGATTGCCCCCAGAATCCATAAGGTTGCTTGACCCTATTCGAAATAGTGAGGCTGTCGAGCTTTTTGAGTTCCTTTATTTTCATTTTACATTTTCTGCTTCTTCATTTGCTAACCTTTCTTACCACTAACAAATGACTAACTCCAGCTACCAGTCAACAACCCTCTGTTAATTTATTGCTTCTAATCTGCCAGAGAATTGAGACACCACGTATGCTTTAAGAGAAAGAAGACAGAGGTGAAGTCATTAAGGGAGAATGACCAGAAAATGTGAAATTCCCCCCCCCAAAAAAAAAGAAAAGAAAAAGGAAATGTGAAATTCTAGAAAGCTATTTAAAAAAACCCAATTTAGAACTGTTATGTTTAATTGGTGGACAATTGGAGACTTTAAACATCTACTTTAACGAATTTTGTGGGGTTTCCCCCCCCAATTTTTTTTATAATGAGTGTATTATTGCAATTTGTATAATAAAAATTATTTTATATTGTACTATGCTTTATAATATTACACTT
>NW_011888805.1:1180522-1191584 GCF_000151845.1 Pteropus vampyrus
AATCTGCCAGAGAATTGAGACACCACGTATGCTTTAAGAGAAAGAAGACAGAGGTGAAGTCATTAAGGGAGAATGACCAGAAAATGTGAAATTCCAAAAAAAAAAAAGAAAAGAAAAGAAAAAAAAAAGGAAATGTGAAATTCTAGAAAGCTATTTAAAAAAACCCAATTTAAAACTGTTATGTTTAATTGGTGGACAATTGGAGACTTTAAACATCTACTTTAATGAATTTTGTGGGGTTTTCCCCCCCCAATTTTTTTTATAATGAGTGTATTATTGCAATTTGTATAATAAAAATTATTTTATATTGTACTATGCTTTATAATATTACACTTTTATATTAAATTACCCAAATATATGAACTAATTTGTGAATGAAGATTTTTTGGGGGGTGGGGGGGTGGTGTTGAGGAACCTCCTGAGAGTAAAATGCAAGGTCGGTGGCTAGTCTGGGGGGATTTGGAGATCTGCCATTGACCTCCTTGTTTCAAATGCCCTCTCTGACACAAGCTATTTGACTTTCAACAATTTCTATTTTTACGATTATTACCATTATCAATATTTAGTATTCCTATTATAAATAACAATAATATTTATTATAAATATTCACTGAGCTCCGGCATGTACCCAGGAACTCTGCAGAGTGCTTTACAAACATGATCTTATTTAACCTTTACAACTGGAAGAGGCCATTGTCATTCCCATCCGGCGGGTGAACATCCAGGCTGGTGGGCGACGCAGCCAGATCTTTCCCACCTAGTTATAAGACCTCCCTTTGGGAGCATTCGTTTCTGCCTCTGCCCAACCGAAATCATAAGATTACTCATATCCATTTGATAGGGTTATTAAAAAAAACTAAATAAGGTAGATGTAGATGCCTCATAAACTCCAACATACTTTTAAAATGTCATTATTGTGATCATTATCAGCGCTGTTATTTTTACAACCTCCTCATACTTTACTCTTCCTTTTAGTTATTGGCAGTACTCGAGGTAGTGAGGCGGATAAAATACCCTGCGTTTTACACATGTTAAGTTATACTGGTGATCAATGATGCAGAAGAGCTTAATTGATAATTATCATGATATCATCGGTATTTAAAAGATTCATCAAAAATATTAAACAGTAAATTTTTCCTTAACATTCTCTTTTAGAAAGAAAGTTTTAATCTTCACGAGTCAAATGACACTCTGATGAAGAATTCGGAGAGAATACCAAAACAAGTTTCGAAAGATGAAAGCATCAAAAGACTAGAAGCGAAACCCTCATCCCAAGGAGGAAGGGCATGCACATCACACGCGAAATTACTCTTTGAAATCACAGCTGGAAATCTGTCTTCCTCTTGGCATCTTTGTTAGGAAGCCACGTCTCTGCTGTCGCACACGCTTAAAAAATAACATACACTCTCGACAAACACATCCAGATGTTCACGAATATTCATGACGTGCTTCCAATCTGGTTTGGACTTGCCCTTGATTTATTTTTGATTAAGTTCCATCAGCTTCTGCTGGGGCCCCATGAGATGGATGGCACTGATGTGGCACAAATTTCAATAACTGGAGAAAGTCTCTCCAACTATCCCTTATAAACAAATGATTTATACACAAGCCTGGGAATAACCAGAAACAGAGAAACTGGTTTACGCCTGAACCTGAACTCTAACACAACTGATACAGTTGATAAATTACGCCTCCATTTCTAACACACAGGTTGACATGTTGGGGAAGGGGGGGAGCTAGAATCTGATGTTCTACAGTGAGTAATACAGTGAAACGTTAAAGGAAAGGTAATGGCTATGTCAAGGGGTCTGAGATATATTTTCCAATCACCAAGTTATGCCAAATGGTGGAAAAGCCAGAAGAAGTATAAGTGAACTAATACATTAAACAAATTAGCTCAACATTTTGCCATTTTGCTTTCTTCTATTTAAAATAAAGTCCTGGAAACTTCCAAACTGAACAAAAAGGCAGCTCCAAATCTAAAAGTATTGCTGAAACGGGGGTAATGATCTTCTAATGACAGGTGGCCAGAGAAAGCTCCGATCAATAGACTTGGTGTTCTGGGCCCAATTCTTTCTGTCCTTAGTTGTTTCAGTGCACAGGGACTGTGGTGAGAGACTCGTCTAAAACATGGAGCTATATGGGTCAGGAGGCCAATGTCAGGTATGTGTGTGCATACACCAGCAAAGGCTTACAGCCCTGCCTCCAGGTGACTTCCCATCAGGACCCTGCATGTATCTGCCTAATCCCATTCCAGATGTCTAACCCTCACATCCCCCAAGCCGGGACTTAGAGGCAGGTGAACCGCTTTGGCCTGGGCCACCCTGTCTTCACCAAGGGTCTTAAGTTTGGACCTTTGACATTATCATCAAATGACATTATAGAGATGGCCGCAGAAACCCACTCTTAGGGCCTGAAAACAAGCAAATATTCATCACACTCTTTACATTTTGTCTCATGTCAAGACCATAATGGCTTCTAGCGTGCTATGAATTAACTTTAATTAGCTTGTTATTAGTACAAATGAATTGCACTGTAAAGTAAGTTTGTAATTGGGTTTAGTAATGGTTAAATGTAAATATTTAGGTGGCACTATAGTTTGGTAATGGTATTTTAACATGCCAGGACTCCAAAAAGGTGCCTGTCCTGAGCCTTGCTCAACTGTGAGGTCCCAATAACAGAGACAGATGTTCCAGTCCCCTCCAAAGCCCTGGCCACACCCAGACTCTGACACCAAAGAGGCCTCTTTTACTTTGATTCCTTGGCTTTTCTCCCTATTTACCATCCATTTGATTAACACTTAGGAATTCTCTCTGTGGTATGTAAATGAAAACTACTACAAAGCTCAGACTTTTTTCCCTTTCTGGCAAGCATTTGTATTCCAAGCAAGATGCTATTTCGGTTTTTAATCCCCAGGCACATCGTGTTTTAAAACTCTTTTATTTGCAAACAAATAAAAAACAGTCATTTCTAAATGCTTAGGAGCAACAACAGAAAAAGAAGCTGATCCATATTTGAAAAATATGCTGCAGACCTCTCAACTTGGAGGCTATTATATCACACATAAAACGTCTAATCTCTCTGTTTCCATCATTATACAAACAGTCTACAAAGGTCTCTAAGGTTAAGAGGATGGAAGCACACCTAAATTGTGAGTATAATAAAAACCTTCATAATTATGAGAGGTATGAAATGCCAAGATAAAATCTGGCAGCCAAGAGATCTATTTATGTCCATGTTAACGTAATGCAATGTACAAAAAATGCTGACTAAATTGGGACTAGGCATCTGACTACAAACGGGACTTTGTCTGAAAGGAACCAGAGCAGAGAACTGTATTACCATCTGGCTGAGACATAATGCCTCACTGTATTTTGACATCAAGTGTGTGAATCCCACAGCAGAATGTAGTTCAGACTCACCATCTAATGCCCACTGTTTCTGATTGCAATCTGCAAATCAACAGAAGCCCGAAGCTAGCAAATAATGTCAGTTCAGAAAAAATGAAACAAAATGAAAATAAATGCCCTTCAGAGCAACAACTGGGCTTTGGCAATTGAATGTTTAAATGAAGGACACTTTGCAACATGGATCACATTCTTATCCTGTGGATAATAAGAATTCAAGGAGTACATTTGCCTCCTGAGTGGCTATGCTTCGGAGCACCTGTAACCTATGGACTGAGGTCCCACTTTCCTTATTTTCTTGAATATTTAGGGAGCTCAAAGGTACAAGCAACGTTTCCCACATGCTTTACTGTCTCTAGCAAATAACAAAACAGCATTCAATAAAACCAAACCAAACAAAAAAACCCCAGCGACAGGACTATGTCTGCATGCATGTCTGTGAAGCCACAAGTTGACCTAGCAGGTCAACTATGGTGAAATGGCAATTATGTTTGTTCTGTGTTGTGAATAGTAATGAATAAGAACAACATCTTTTTTTTTTTTTTAATCATTAATAATCCAAGGACTTGTGAAAACAGCATGTAACTTTTTTCGGCACTTTGTTTATATCTTACCTCTTAATGGGCCATAAAGGCCATGTTTTCTCTCTTAATTTTTTACCTTTTCACAAACCGTGCCCTCTGCCTTAAATTATTCTGCACTGTCCACACTCCGCCCCACCCCAGGTTAATATTCCATGTTTTTTACAATTGGGCCTGGGTATTTATTACCTCCTTCAGGAAGCCTTCTTTGATTTTCCTAAACTGGGTCAGGGGCTCTCTTCTGCATTCCTGCACAGCATTTTAATATTATTTATCTGTCTAATGCCCCTACTAAAATATGACCTCTTTGTGGATGGGGAATACATCTCTATCTGTATTTTTGGAAGGGCAAAGTCTCGGACACAAGCTCGATGCTCATTAAATATTTTAAAATAATTATACACGTACATGAATTCAACAAATACTTATTGAATACCTATTATGTGCCATGCATGCATTTGCTCTCTATGCTGGAAAACAGACCTGACAAAAATCCCTACCGTCAAACCAGGATTTACTGAAAAGAGATGTGAAGCGACTTTGAGGGGTGATGGTTATGTTCTCTATGACGCTGGGAGTGTAAATGATGTGGATATGGCCACTGGACACGACTGTGTAGCTAAGATTTGTGCAATTTCATACGTAATTTAACTTCACAAAAGAATAAGTTTCTAAAAGTAATAATACTAAAGAGGGTATGAGGAGTAAAGGGGAAATGAGAATGGCAGAATGCTGGTAACTGTTGAAGTTGGGTAAGAAGCACAGGAAGTTCACTATATGATGCTGTTGATATACGTTTGAAATTTCCCAAAATAAAAACTAAAAGAAAATCGCCGCACTCATGTGAAAAATAATAATGATGTACAAAAAACAGATACTCTTCTGTGTTACCACAGGAGTTTCTGAACTAGGAATAGAAGGGGAGGAAAAGAAATGGACAGGTATAGGTGAATTACGATGACATACCGGGTACTTTATAGTAGTTTCATTTAATCCTCATAATAACTTCATGAGATATTTTTACTTTCATTTATAGGTGGGGAAACTGAGGCTTCGAGAGGTTATACAATTTGCCAGCTATATAAAAGAGCAAGGATTTGAACTCAAGCCTGTCTCTTTCCGCCTGTGCTTCCCCACTGCAGCAAGCCCAGAGGCTGGCATCCCAGCTTGGGTCTGGGGCCTGAGTGGTAAAGTCTGAAGAAGTCCCCCAGATCACCACTAGTCACTACTGACACCACTCCTACTGCTTCTTAGTTCAGGATTATATCTGGAAAGATTAAATTATGAAAACTACAAGGAACAATAATTATACCCCAGAATTGTTCCTACGCCATCGGCAATGACTCTGGTCTCACATTTCTCTGTGATGATATTCAATATTTTCATTTACTTTTCCGGTCCTTAAAGATCTGGGTGGGTCTCCACCTGGGCTCCTGTTTCCCGTGCCCACACAGATGAGAACGATTTGGCATGGAGTCCAAGCCGGGCTTTGACTGACGAGGTTGACAGGGTTCTGTCGTTAAGTAGGGATTCTCTATCCGGGCTTCTCCGCACCAACAACCGCACAAACTTGTTTCTGTCGGCACCCAAGTGGACTCAACCTCAAGTGTGCTGAGGAAGCTGATATGACCAGTAATAAGAGGCCACCTTGCATGTGTCCTTTTCCTGGCCATGATGTCACTTTGACAGATGTCAGACTTAGCATCAGCAGAGATGGGCCCATTATGGACTTGAAAAGCTGCTGTCATTTCCAAATGAGGCTTCTCCCAGCCAAAAACACACACGGTGCTCAGGTGTGTGCCAAATGCGTGGAGACAGTGACTTCCCCGCTGTCCACAAGCACTAACGATCTAACCCCCAGCAGAGGTCAAGGCCACAGTCCAAACATACTGTTCCTTTAGGGCCTATTTGGTGCTAAATAAAGACTCTCACCATAGTTATCAATTTAAATCATAATCCCTGTTCACATTGATGACTTTTCATCCATCTGTCCTCTCTGGTGCCTTCATCTCAACTAACTGGCCGCCAAAACACTTTATCAAGTAAGTGCTTTATTCCAGTTAGGAGCCGGGTGATTAGGTGCTGGAAAACTCACTTGACATCCGGTCCAGGAAGTTAATTACTAGCATAATTATCAAAACCTTTTATTTTTCAGGGTTAAGTCAAGCATCTCTGTGGGCAGGGTGTCTTTTTGGTTTGTTTATTCTCCCGTTGACATATAATTAGCTCGTAAGGGCAATGCATTTCTGGACTTTTTAAAGGCAAAACACAAATATCTAAATAGCTGTTCTGTCTATAGAATGTTCCCTCAATCCCCAAAATCCACCCATTGGATTTAAAAATGAAACAAATTCTTAAAATCAATTTAACCCATCACCCCAAACCCTCCGTACTCAAGGCTGTCTCTAAATGACTTTTTCTACAGCAGATACAAACTTGATGCTATTTTTTTCCCTATAAAATGTTTTAGGCTCCTAAAACATTACTATCTTCTTTCAGTGCTTTGATGTATTATTCCTCCTCTAAGACATCTCGCATTCAGCTTTGACTTGGCTGCTTACTAGCAGGGAAGAAGTTTGTCCAAAGACAGAACTCAAAGTCTAGAAATACAGGTAAAATCTGATGCAGTAAAAGGGAATATTATGGTCTGAAGGTTACAGCTTTTCAAGAAAATGAGTTCCTGTCAGGACTCAATCTATGATGAGTTCATGACTTTGAGAGGGAACTTCCTGTAGGTCGCCGGTGATGCATGCATGGCCTGAATGATGACCTTAAAACGTGTCTAACACAGACATCCAGAGTCCTGGGCCATGTGAATGACATATGAAACACATGCCACCTACCCTATTTTTTACCAGTTAGAGACCTCCCCTTTACTGGGGCAACTAGAATCTCATAGAAAGAGAACTTAAATATGTCGATTGGGGATCTTATTTTTCTTGCTAACTACAGTTTAAAGAATGAACAGAGTTTCCAGCCTGGCTCGAATGAGCTCCCATCAATTTTACCCATCACCACATTCTAGCACCTTTGATGAGAACTAATTAAGCTCATGTGGTGTTTGTTCTCCCCAGACTGCCTTTTGCGGCTCTGGAACAGAGCACACCAAATTAGGCCCATCTGTCTCAATGGGAAGAAGTTACTTATCCCTCTGCCAGGCAAGCTTCCTTTCCTACCTAGAAGCTGCTTTCTGAGGTTCCCAAACACCGTGGGATGATTATGGTAACTCCAAATTTTAACCGGCTTGAGTTTTGGGACGAGCAGTCAAGTGTTGCTATCTATCAAAGACCATCTACTAGTTCACAGCAGTCATTTCCTTCCACGGTGAAATGTCCAAGGAAGGCACAAAGTATGCTACCAGACTATCATTCAAGGTCAAAATTGCAGCAGTCAAGAATTCAGTGCAATATTTAAGTTGTTCTGCTGCAATCTTGCCAAAAGGAAAGCTTTTCATTAACTAGGGCCCAACAGGGAGCCTCGTTAATTTTAAAGGGGCAGAGGAGTCTCCTGCTACATAAGGTTAAGAGAATGAAATAACCCCACCACTCACTCACACAAGCCAGGAGACAATGTTACAGGAAAGAAGCCTTGAAATGAAGCCTGGGCCATGGTGTCAGGCTCCCACCTATCCCCAACTGATGCTTCTCAGCTTCAACTGACTCTATTACACTAATTCTTACCCCTGCCAACTGCTAAATCAGTGAGCAAAACAGAAAAAAAAAATCAATAATTATTTCACAGTCATGAATTAAAGTGCCTAAGAAGGCCAGCGTCTAGCTTAGGTGAAAGTGAGTCACGTCCACTTACAGAATATATCGCAGTGGTGTCTAAACCACTTGTTGGGTACCTTACGTAATAGGTCCTTTATAACACAAAAGAAACTACTAATAAAAGAATTATCTGTTCCTAGTCTTTTTTTTTTTTTTTCATTTCTACCCTAGGTAGAATTATGGAAATTTTTTTTGGAAAAAATTATTTAATTTCATCAGCAGTTGTTAAACGTTTTTGCCCCAAAGATCCACATTTCAAAGATCTATTTTAAAATAGACCCACATAGTCCCCCAACACATAAAAGATAGTCAAAAAAAAAGGTGGTCAGATGAGGAGGCATGGAAGTTTAGCCTTTTCCTCTGTCTCCTGCTCCCTAAGTGGTCTTGAGGTCACCACAGTGAAACAAAACAATCTGAAACGCACTGAGCCACAATGAATTCAAGTATAATATAAGTAGTAAATTTCAATTAATAAATGCAGACGTTTCAGTAAGATACTTTATAATAAATGTACGATATGAGAATACTGCCAGCACACATACAGCAGAACCTAAGCTGTTTATTTACTATTTATCACACGCAAGTTCAAACGCTCCTCTAAACACTCACATAAAGATCTTTACCAAACAGCCAAATGGATTTCAATACACCTGAGTGAGAGAAGAGAATATAGCCATGAAAAACGGTGATTACTAAGAGGTCTTAATGATATGGAAAGACTATAATAAATTCTTAAGTAAAAAAAAAAAAAAAAGCAAGAATTATATTGCTGATGTAAAAATGCCCAGAAAACACTGAACAGAGCTACTAAAACACTGACGTGGTTATTTCTAAGTGGGAGATTAGGGCTGTTTCTTGCTTCTTTAAATCTTATTTTATTTCTCAAAAAAAAAAAAAAAATGAAGAAAAGAAAGAAGGAAGAGAGGGAAGGAGAGAAGAACTAGCCTAGCTATCCTTTGGGCTTAAAATAAAAATGTAGTATTGTATACACTGGCCAACAGTAAAAACATCATTTTCTCTTAAAAAAAAAAAAAAAAAAAAAACCCAGACTTTTAATGAATACAAAAATCTGATCATACTGCCCAAGCCTATACTAATTCAAATGTCTGATAGCTGCAAAACTGGGTTATTCCTTTAGGGATGTGAATTTTTTTACCCCAAACTCGTGCAGCGGTCTGCTGACGGATACTCTGCGCACAACCAGGTCCATCAGAAGGCGCGAGCCGGGGCGCTGGACCCGGAGCCCGGACAGGGACAGGCGGCTGAGCAGCAGCGAACCCCAGGGCCCCCACTCACCACGTCCAGGTCCTGGGAAACCCGCCGCTTCCGCAGCTCCTCCATCCTCTCGCACACGTCGGAGAAGCAGGTGTTGTAATAGTCCGCATACTGCTGCGCCAGGTCATCGATGTTGCCCAGCGAACCGTCCTGGGGTGAGGAGGGTGGAAAGGAACAAAGGTGGTCAGTTCACCTGCGAAAGCCCCGTGTCCCTTGGTCTCCGTCTCCACAGCACTCATTGCAATAACAGCCGATTTTTATTAAGTGGCGAACATGTGCCGGGCTGAGCTTCCCGTGCGACATCTCCTACTCCTCCGGACGGTGCTTGGACCCAGGACCCGTTGCCTCAGAGTATAGACAGACAAAGAGTAGCTCCAAGAAGTTGAGCAACGGCCCCAGGAAGGTAAGGCCACCAAGCAAGCGGAGAGGCCTCTGGCCAGTTTTAACTTACACCTCTGCCTGCTTAGCGGGGCTCAGAAGCCCAAGGAAGTGCCTCCAGCAAGGGAGCTGTGTCAGTACAAGGTTCCCTGAAGCCGAATCAGCAGGTGGCTGCATCGGACCTCCTGGGAAGCTTCTGACAAATCCAGATGGCAGGTCGCCAGTCCCAGAAATTCTGACTGGAACCCGAGAATTCAGGAACCAACGGGGAATGCTGTATCTACAACACACCTGAACCAGACCTTCCTCCCCTGAGACCCTCAGGAACATGGAGTCATTCCAAGTACAGATGCAAGAGGACGTGTTACAAATTCACCTAAATAAATCAGAAATAAAGTCTGTCTCTACCGTGGAAAGTGCCCGGAAGCTGCTCTGGAGCCCTCACACCTAAGGTCGTACTCAGCTCGATGCCACTTCTGGGCGAGTGACATTAGGCATGTTTCCTAACCTCCAACAACACTGGAATAGTGACAGTACCTATTACTCCTCACAGGGAGGAGTAATGAAGTAACATGAAACCCTTAGAACTCGGCCCCTCGTACTCCACCTGGCACACTTACTAAGTGCTCAGAATTTATTTAGTTAATAATATTCACTACAAGATAATGTTTCACACTGTAGTCTTCCTTTAAGGGAGCTGATTCTTAAATACGTATCTGATGAACACATGTATATAGGATGACGGAAATGCAGTGTACATTTGGAAGTCATTTCTTCAAGTCACTCATTCATTCATTCATTCAAAAAATCATCTCCCCTGCCTGCTCCTTTTCATTTCACTGCATGTCCTTTCTTTGGTATGAATAAATGGCCCTCTTACCAAAACAACCAAGAAAAACGCAACTTTTAGGCAATCGGAAAGGTACACACACATTTTCTATTTTACAGACCGCTGGCCATTCTCCTCACATAATTAATGTTAGCACATAACACACAGCAACAGGTGTCAAGTACTGAAAAGCACACTTCGATGCAATTGAGGTTTGGGAGGTAAAGAGTTCTCCCAAAGCCTTTCTGCTAAAGACCGCAAGGCCCTGTCCAGGAGGCTTGGGTCCGGGCAAGCATCATCTCTACCTCACTTCTGCATTCACCGATTTCACAGAAGAATTAAGAGAGCAGAGAAACAGAAATTTAAAGGAATGACTTTTTAGAAGGGATTCTTCCTTCTCCACCAGTTAAATGTCCTATGTCTGCAGTAATTGCCTCAAAGTCCTCAGAATAGATGAGGGGTGACTTCCAAGGCCAGTAAGATGTTTGAACATTTGAACAGGTCCGAGCAAAAGTCACTCCCTGTCTGTTTGAGGCCACAGGCTGGAGGGATGGTGTAGAGGGGGTAGGAACCTACTCTGCTCTTCGAAATGTTTATAGTCAAGTTCCTGGTTAGGAAATAACATCAGTCGAGATAGAAATCTGCTGCTGAGCTCTGAGGAAACGCAGAGGCAGTCAGCCCACCAGTCTTCGCTTTACTGTTTTCAGTAAAGGAAACTGCCTGAAAACAGAATTACTCTTTGGAAAGAGGGAGCCAGGCCAGAATGTCTTAAGGTGAGGTTCTTGAAATATGGATACATCGTGATAAATCAGCGATGATCCTAA
>NW_011888805.1:1193599-1207860 GCF_000151845.1 Pteropus vampyrus
TCTCCCAGCCCCAGAAAGGAACTCTTTCCATCCTACTCGAATGCAACCAAAGAACCACACGATAATTTTCTCTTTATCCATTCAGAGTCCATGCTCTTCCACGACTATCTGAAAATCTTTGCACCATCTCTGTCCAACTTGTTCTTACTTGAGAGAGTACAGATCTATGCAGTAAAAATATTTACTTCACTAAAAATATGTGCAACATTAGTCTGTAAGGAATTTAAATAATGCAGCTGTATTTCAACAGCACCACACCTAGCACACATCTTTCTTTTTGGATTGCGAAGTTCATGTCTGAGTCAACACTCAACACCCTACGATGCTAATGTCTCGAGGCACTGATGTTACAAAATAAATTTCCAACTATAGTAACTTTAAACCATGTCTACATTTATTATAATAAATACAATTATTAAAACACTGTAACAGAGTCCTTTTCAACCTTTTATTTTCTTTTACGGTGTTCCACGTTTCTGCTCTAGAGTTTATTACTTGCCTAATCTGTTTCACTTCTTATTTTTCCCCTTTGGCTCTCATGCATTAAGCTGAAGCAATCAATATTCGTTCAAGTTTAGGAACAGAGGAAATTTTGATTTCCTGAGAAGGACTTTTTAAAAGTAAATTGTGAAATTTTGTGTCGCGTCATCTTTGTACAAGAATTTTCCCATCCTTGTCTTGAGAGAGAGACATGCAAATTCAAATTCGTTTCCCTTTTCTTATTACAGAACCAGGTCACAGCATCTTTCCATATGACCATCCAGTTCTGTTGGTACTGACTTAAATTAAGTCTATAGACCCACTACTGGTGTCAGTCCAGTGGAAGACAAACGTATGCCATCTTCCGATGAAGCCACAGCATACGTTTGTACCGAACACCCATCTTTCATATACCAACATAAAAACAATTAAGGGCCTTGTATCAAACAATTCAGACTGAGTGGACTGCTGTTATAATTAAAGAGAAAAGGAACAGGGTACTGTTCTCTCGACAACTGATTTAACAGTATTTTTGATATTTATCCCAGTGTATTTCAGTCTCTGGAAAAATGTGAAAACTAAAAGTACTATGAAAAGGGGCATTTGTGTCATTATTTTTATTATTTTTGTCTCTTCTTTCCCCAAATGTCATTTATGATTTTGAATATCTTGACAGACTTAAGGGGAAAAAAAAGAAAAAGAAAAACAATTCTCGGAAAATACCAGGAGACACAATGTAATCTATACCGCTGTATGTAGATTACATTCAAATTAATGCAAATAAACTTGTGGTCCCGCAATTTTAAGTATGTATAAAGAAACAGCCCCAAGGGAAAACTCAATGTGTTGCTGCTCTAAATGCCCAAAGTTGAGATGGAAAGAGAACAGACTTTGGGCTCATTTATTCAGTGATCTCTACCTTTTCTGTCCATAATAAGTACATACATAGTATATTTGATGTAATGTAAATTGTTATATTTACAATGTTCACTGTTGCTTCAGAGACGGATAGAGATATATAAATATGTAAATCCTCTACAAGCTAAACCACTAAAAGAAATTACTGCAGGACAATGAAGCCTAACTGATTTCTTGACCGACTTCGCATGTGTTTTCATTCTTAATTAGCTTGTTTAAAGATTCCGAGGTGATAAACGCTTTCAGCAACCTTTCAGGTTAAATTGCTACCGCCATAAAAAAAAAAAAAAAAAAAGGAAGACTTTAATTCTGGTTTCTTTGTTCAGCCTCACTGAATCTGTGAGATGTCACTGTTTGCACAAGTTCTATCATTGCATCCTGCCATACCATTCTGGAGAAATTCACTGACTATATAATAATTAATCTCAAATATTTTCCTCTGAAGTTCACTCCCAGCATTTCTGCGGATGATTTGAGCTGGAATTCAGTTTGTCTTAGGAAAAAGTTTTTACACGTAACAACCAAAAACATATACTAAAGAGACATATTAGGTCATCCTGACGGTGAAGGAGGGTCCCGGGGGCACACCCACGTGGCAGGTGGTGGAGGAGGGCTGATTTCACATCTTCCACTCCCTTCTCTCCAAAAACACCCAGAACTTGCCAAAGCCTAGGGTCCAATTCTTGCTTTAGCAAATATGATCTTGGTGCCCATGGCTCCCACTATTATGCACCAGTGATCTCCAGTTAATATAAACCCCTTCCTGAAGAAGGAAGGGCCTCACAGCTGGCAGCATGGACCACTCCCTCCTTCCCAGCACTCTCTCAGCATCTGTTTCTCAGGCAATGGTCGTTCTGCAAAGGTCTGGGGGAAAAAATACCAGAAAAAAAAATATTGAGGTAGGGAACCTCTTCGATACAGCATAATTATTTGTTTATGAATATATATTTATTTACAACTAGCACAACTATTTACATTAAAAATACACACAAAAAATAGGCATTTTAAATGATAAAAAAAAAAAAAAACGAGTATAGATAAAAAAAAAGTCCTAAGTTCTTTCCTATTCCCAAATAGATAAGCAACCACAGTGGTATTCACCCTGCACATCATGACCCATTAGGGTTACATAGGTCAAGGTCAAATCAAAGAAGCACAACTGCTGTGGGTGGTGACTGGCAGCTGGTGAAACAATCCATATGGGCTGCTGTCTCTATATCTAGTTTGGAGCCTAAAGTCACTGTAAGTTAGCCAGGCTGGCAGTTATGAAGGATGCGAAAGAGTAAGGACAAAACTGAGCTCATGAGCTCACTGGAATCATGAAGACAACTGGAATCCACGTCTGTTTCTCACCAATTCCATTCTCGATGCCACGGGTGACCTACGAGAGAAGCTGGACCTGCACGTGCACTTGGCTCCAGACTCCCAGACGATCTGGCAGGACCTAGACTTGCTGTGGTTTGGGGTGGAGCCCCATGCTAACAACATAAACGAGCAGATCAGTGACACCGCGCAGGAGCAGTCACAATGCCTAGCACCCTCCAACAATCTTCGGAGTCTGAAATATATGGCTGCTGCTGATTCATTTCTGGCTTCTAGGTTGACACAGCACTAAGCCACCATAGAGTTCGAAGACAAATTTAGATATCAGAGAACGGCATTTGTTTAAATAACATGCATAGCATAGAATAGCACAGTACAGAATAGAAATTGTTGGTATATATCCCAAGAAGAAAAGGTACAGATGCTCTTCTACTTACGATGGGGCTACGTCCCGAGAAAACCCACAAGTTGAAAATGCGCTGAACACACCTAACCCATCAACATCAAAGCCTAGCCTGGCCTACCTTGAGCATGCTCAGAACACTTACATTAGCTACAGTTAGGCAAGTATCTTCAGCTTCATCTTAGGGTAACTGCCTGCCTCTTCTCACCAGCATCAGGGGACACAGATGGGTATTTGTAGACATGATGAGATGTGAAAACACAAAACACAATGTCCACAATGCTGGTAACACAGTACTCTGTAGAGCAGGGGTCGCCAACCCCCGGGCTGCGGATGGGTATTGGTTCGTGGTGGCCTGTTAAGAACCGGACCACACAGCAGGAGGTGAGGGGCAGGTAAGTGAGCAAAGCTTTGTCTGTATTTGCAGCCGCTCCCCAGCACTAGCATCATCATCTCAACTCTACCTCAGATCATCAAGCATTAGATGCTCAAAGGAGCACTGGTCCCTAGTGCCGAAAAGGGTGGGGACCAATGCTGTAGAGCATCATTTCCTAGCGTGATCGCCCGCTGACTGAGAGCTGCGACTTGCTGCCGCTGTCCAGCATCACTGGTGAGCATCGTACCGCACTTCACTAGCCTGAGAAATAATCCAAATTCAAAATTCAAAGTACAGTTTCTACTGAATGCGTATCGCTTTCATACCATCATAAAGTCGACCTGTCATAAGTCAGGGCCCACCTGTACTGTTTCCTGCAACATTTATTCCAGTTATGCGTGTGTATACGTGCACCTGACCACAATGTAAAATTTATCTTCCAGTGAATCTGTAACAAAAGCTTGAAGGTCACTGATGCGGTTTGCCCCTCAGGCTGCACCCTGGGGGTCTTCCCACCTTGAAGTCTGTTCTAGAGCCCCCTGTACATGGGTCTCCTTGGCACTCTCACTCACCCCCCTCCACAGCTCACCCCTAAACACAGATGCTCCCCGAGGCTGTCCCTGAATTTTTTCTCTTACTGTGCTCCCTGTTCTCTTAGGGAAATATCATCAGTGGTTGGATGGATTTAAAGTCATCCAAGCAGAAGTATTTTTTGACTTCTCATCTTCTTCCCTTGGGCCTAATGCAGCCTGCTTGACCCTAGGATACAAAAGGCTTGAGATTTATACCAAAAAACATTATTACCAAAATCTTATACATGAACTAGTAATTCATCATTATCTGCTGAGAAGGAATTTTAAAAACTTGGTTTAAATGTATACCAACTCAGGTTATTGGCCATGGAGAGGAGCCACTACAATAAATGGGATGAAAACAGCCTCCTCATGGAGAGTGTGTGCCGGCATCTCTGACATCGTGCTGACTGTCAGGTATGATGAAGAAAGTGGCCCAGGCTATAAAATTATGCTCTTCAATCACCAACACCGAATGGGATATTTCATCAATTCGAATAATATTTACTGAACACCTACGACATTCCAAGTACTGTGCTAGGTGCTAAGTATACAATATATAAAATCGAGAACACGAATGCTTATTATTACTGGACAGAAAAGCAAAGCATGGTCTGTAGTTTATTTTAATGCAGTCACGGAGTTAAGTCATGGAAACTTGGTGAAGGGATTTACTCAACTGTGTGCTTAATATAAGGTCTGTTTAGATTAAAGGCTCTCAAAGATCCAATTTGCTGGCCTATCAATGTCTCGTAAGAACATTTCACAGGACCCCTGAGAACTTAAAAATCCAGGGGAAAGACTAGAACACTGATGATTTGTTCTAAAAAGCTCAAGTCTAGATTCACACTCAAAATGGACATGTGGATGTAGCAGATGGCGATTTTAGACTGAATCCATTTCTCATTTCCAAACTGCCCTGAGCTAAACAGAACCACAGGTTTGGAAGGAACAGCAGAGTGAACTAGTTGAGTGGGAATGAAGTCACAGTTTCAGACCAGATTCACAGATTTCGATGAGTATGAATCACACTTTTCACTTTCTCTGGTTGCCTTTGGCACATAATCATGAGAATAAGGACATTCTCAAGCATCTGACCAATATAGATCTAATTGGGAAAAAAGTGATCTACAATATTCTTAGACATTTGGAAATTAATACATTAATCCCAGAATGACCCTGACATTTCTGGTTTGGTTGTTAAACCTTGCATAATATTTGAGTTTGTTGTGTTTTATGGAAATTATATTCTGCCACAGCTTGAGCAGAGTCAGGATATGATAATACATGGAGCCAGAAGTGGACTGACACTAGCTGTTTTCCTTGGATTTCACTGTTAAGTGAGATTTCAAAAGTCCTGATGATCTGACCAAAACTGACAACAGGCATCATGCTTATCTCCATTTACTGTTACAGAACTAGTGTTGATTAAACTCTTTCTCGGTGATGTGCCCCAAATGCTACATTATTAAGAACTGGTAGGTAATACCTAAACGGCATTATCAATAAAAATTCACATGGCTTACAAACCTGTGGCTACTGATTACACGGCCCAGGACTGAAAAACCGAGATGTCGCTAACTTACACTTGGATAACTCTCAAAACTGTTTTCCACCTCCTCAGCTGCATCCACACGCCTATGCCTGCTCTCCCCAGATATTCAGTCTGAACTCTCCACCCCCACCAAACTTTCGTTCTGTATTCCAGTATTCCAGAGATTAGCATCAAGCAATTTCACTCAGGCCAGACTCTCAGGAGTCATTCGCTTACCCACAAGGTAAAAGTTCACTAAGTCTAATGACTTCTTATAACGTGTCATAAACAAATCTGTGTTAATATAATATTCCTTCTCTCAATGTCTCAAATATCTCAAAATGTCTGTCTCTCCTAAGCCTAGCTGTACTTCAAACCGATGACAAATCTTCCCAGTTATTCGCATTTCAATCTCATTGGAAATCTCATTTCATTTACAACCCACTCTATACCCCATACCCACTGTAACTTTCAAGATACAAATCTTGAAAACCGTAAATGTCTCTGAGTGAAGATCTGACAAAGTCCGTCTGTTGCCCAGAATACAAGAGCCTTTTTATTTGGACGCTGTCCGCCCTTCTAGACTCTCTCCATGGCTCCGTCCCCCCATTCACACACCAGTTTTGGCTGGATTGAACGGCATGTAGTACCACGGGATCCCCGTTGCCCCGTGCTTTTTCTTCCACCTGGAACACCCGTCTTTCATCCCCCTGACCCGAAGACAGCAGCTCACCCTGCACAACCCACTTCGTGAGGTGCCTAATGTTCCCGCTGCATCCGTGTAAACTATATATTCCCCGTACAAATGGAATGAACCGACATCTGCGATTCGCTTCAAAGTCATGGGAGGATGGGGCAGGGGGGAGTGGTTGCAGGTATAGACGAAACAAGATTGACCATGACTGATAACTGTAGTGCTGATACAGGTTAAGTTCTTTAAAACATTCTCTCTATACTTTTGTATGTATTTGCAATTTTCTCTTAAGAAATTTTTTAAAAGTGACTTTTACTTACTTACATAGTTGTTGTCCCCAGGAGACTTTAAAGTCCTTAAAGGTTGGGGCCTGGTCATATTCATTTTTTGCAACCTCAGCACCTAACACCATCACTTAGCAATTATCTAAGAAATAGCTATCATTGCACAGATGAATGACGGAAGGAAAAAGTGGAAGTCAGTAGAGCTGATCTCGCCCCCTCCTGAGGGTGTCACAACATTCATTCAGTAACCATCAATGACATAATGTCCGCCAAACCCGCATTTTCAGAAATAATGGTGAGCTTTTACAGTCTCAGTTCCCGTCCCCAGCAACCTTACAACAGTAATTCAGACTAGTGAGTGAGACATTAAAACACAAACTATGTCATTAGAAACAACAACAAACGAAAAACTGTGGGACAGAGTGGGGAATATGTTTCTAGGCAGAAGGGACAACATATGTAACTCCTGAGTCAGGAGACAGCCAAACCTGTTCCAAGAGGAAAAGCTACCTGAGGTGACTAAAGGGTCAGTTCAGAGGTGTGGCAGGCAGGACGGGGGAGGGAGAGACAGAAGGGAACCAGGTCTGAGGCTTCTTCACATACAGGACTTACTGATTTCTAATTGCTTCTACTTACTGCTTGCGATTATTCTTAACATGTTGAGGGTCACAGATCTTGCTGGAATCCAACGGAAGTTTCCTACACCGAAAAGATTTAAGATGAAGTTCCTTGGTGCAATGGGCTTAAGATCACTACAGTCCCACATTCTTCTCACATCCTGACAGAAAAAGCAATCAAGTGTTTTGAAACAAAGACAGACTTATATAAAAAGACCCTGACTACACCAAGAACCTGTCTGGTCGAATCCTCCACATTCAACCGCCCTCAGGAAGACCAGCAGGAAAACACACCTGAAATGTAACTCGCTCAGGTGTTGTAAGAAAGGAAACGCTGGGGCCACAGAAACTCGCGTATTCCCTTTATGGGAATGAGCAACAAGGAGCTGAAGGGAAACCTGTTTGTTCCTATTTAATTGAGTCTCTTTAGGGCCTTTCATTCATGAGACACCAGTTGACTGGATTCTTTCCAAAGTCAGGGAGAAACAGGTTCACCCACCACCCTGGAAAACCTCCAAGTGGTTTAAGAACAACTCTTTATTACACACCTAACCCTCCTCAAGCACATTTCAAGACTTGGCTTCCAAAATTTGCTCTTCTAACCACCTCCTCGATCCCTAGGACACGCGTGTGAGTGTACACAATAGCAATCAGTGCACCAATGGCTTCGTTTAGGGGCTCAGAGGCCCGCCTGTGAATGTGGGGAGCACAGTGAAACTCCGTTGGCTCCATCCTGTACCACACTCTGACCTGTAACGTCACATTTAGAAAAATCAGATCTAGAGAATGTCAGCCCCGCAAAACGACTCTTCTCGTTCCAGGCACATGCGAGAGTGCTACCTGTACCTATATGACATATCCATCCACCTATGGATGTGACCATATAAAATAGTGTATATGACATGATGGCCATACATTTATTTCAATTTCTTTGGGAAGAAAAGTTCTTTCCTAACTACATCATTTCCCCTCAAGATGATCTCAATTTTCATCATAAAAGACTTTCACGTTTGCCAAAAATATAATGTGAAAGTGCTCTGAAAAAGGACCTTAAGCACATGTATCTGTTCTTACTCATAGATTAAAAACATCTTGGAAGTTGAGAGTGAAGATTATTTGCTTTGTACCACGGTCTATACAGAGTTACAATGTAAACTTGACAGTCATTTTATGCCTAAAAGAACAACAACAATCTAAGATTTCATAACATTCTTTCATGCCAACTTCGCAAGAATGAAAATATTCACCTTTCCAATTTGCTCACGAGCTGAGAATTTACACCACTATTGGGGTTTTTTTTCCACGACATCTAACGTTTCAATATCTAACGTATCCTTTTTTGAACGAGCCATTCACTTCATCAAATAATTAACATTTTTATCTACTCATCAGCCAAATCGCGTTTAACAGTTTTACAGGGCAGTGTTGGCTGGGATGCAGGCCCCTCCTTCCTGTCCATGCTCCTGGATTGACAACGAAACAATCTCATTAAAGGAAATGAACTAGTTAAAACATGTCTACCGCCTGCCCACACCTTTTTATGCTTCTCGACTGCTCCATAAAAAAAGGCCATTGCACTTTTTTCCTCTGTGATGTGGACAAATTTTTATTTTGTTTGCCACATTGTGGGGAAAGAGCCTATGAGGAAAATTAAATGTACAATCAAGCCTCTTAAAAGGGTCATGCAGTTTTTTTTTTGGTTTTGTTTTTGTTTTTTCTAATGCTGATTCTGTCGGGATGGGCTGTGTTTTTCCATCCACAAAGCACAGCAATCCGACAGCTCTGTTTCACACTGGGAAATCAAAGTCTGGGCTGCCTCCTTGCACTCCTATGCAACCTCTAAACACACATCAAATTAGATTCTGTTAGAACCAAAGTCTGGCCTTCTGCTCAAAAGCCTCCCTCAGGATCCCCTCTCACTCAGAGTCAAGGCCACAGTCCCCCCACGAACTGAAAGGCCCACCACATCTGTGCTCACACACCCCTCCCCCACCTCACACCTCTCCCTGACTCACCGCTGCTAGCCACGCTCACCATCCTGTTACTCCTCCAGAATAAAACCTTTTGACTTTGGCTATCCTGTTACTTCCAGAATAAAATCTTTTGACCTCCAACACTCCAAAGCCCCCAGCCTAGGCTGGCCTTTGAACTTGCTCTTCCCCCTGGCCTGTACTGTTCTTCCCCAGTTATCAGCCTTCATCTTCTGCGGAGGTTACTCAGATACCCTCCTGTCCTGCACACACAATCTCTAACCCCTTTGCCTGCCTTATCTCTCTCCTTACCACTTTTCCTTGTTTAAGCTAGTTTGCACACTACACGAGTGTTTTTCAGTGTCCCTCCCCCAACTAAAATATAAGGTCTGTAAAGACAGAGATTTTTCTATAAAGTTTTGTTCACTTTTCAGGGCTTAGGGGAGTGCCTAGAAGACTCTCAAAATAAATTTACTGAATGAATGAATGAATGAATGAATGAAATGATAGATCAACAAGCACTGTGCCAGGTACTATGTTCAGGCCCTTGGGGAGAGGAATATAAACTATTTATATATTGCTTTATGTTTTAATTTATTTTTCTCTAAGTAATAGACCTATTCCTCAGTCCTCAGACTTAAAAGTAACTGGCAAGTTTTAACTTCTAAAACATCCATGACTTCATCATAATTTCAAAAGCCAGTTTTAACTATGCTGGTGCCTTTTGTATGTGTATCTTCCTGCTCTCTGCATGGCTTCAAAAGAAACAAATGGATATATAGTTCAAGGTGTTAATTACATAAGCTTATTAAAAACAAACTCCTAAGAGGTGCTGGTTCTAACACCTAGCACTTTTATGTTTATGCCGTTTATTAGTTTTATAAATGTGAGAAAGTCAAATGTAGTAACCATAATATTGCAAAAGAGCCACTATCCAAAGGAAAATTATTTCACTGCATACACAAGCCTTTATAAAGAACTAGCTGGAGTCTGCAAGTTTGAAAGTGAAAGAACATGCAGTGGAAACAGGTTTTTACATGATCGTGTTTCTGAATTCATGGTACGACGATGTTGTGCTTCCTTATATAATTTGCAGTGAGGTAATTTGCAACTTAAACATTTTCACACCATCGGAAAAGAAGTATTTGCAGTATTCTATTTCGTAAAAATGAGTGCGGACTATTTCAAGCCATTCCGTATACCCAGGTCATATACGATCTAGCTTGACAACCGCAAATGATTTTTTGTATTACATTTAGAAAGTTCTGTGAACAATTACTAGTGGAGAAAATTGGTTCTGTTAATGTATATCCCAGAATAAAATCTTTTGACCTCCAATGGCAAACCAAGCCACAAATGCAGGAAATAAAGATTCTCAAAAAGTCATTATAGTTAGTGGTTCTCCAACTGCAGGTACCTCACTGCCCTGCTGGATCCCAGAAAGCAGGTACGCTGGAGAGCCCGGTGAAGAGAAGGCTCCCCACCCCCACTTCCGCCTCTCCTTACTTTGCCAGCACCTTGAACCCATCGGGCATCCTGGATCTATGCCTAGACTGAAGTCAGGACTCGTCCCCACCTCTCGAAGGACAAGTCTGACCACCGAAGCTTGACATGACTTGCAGGCAAAAATGCAGAAAAGCCAATTTGATTTTCCATAGAAATAATTCAGAAAATGTCTAAAAAGGTAGCAGTCAATTTCAATCTCATTGCATTTTATCCTAGACATTAATTAGCCCAGTGACATTAGGCTCATCCCTTCCAAGCCAATCGGTGGCAACAAAACCACTAAAAGGTATAAAAAAAAATGAAGAAAGAGAATTAGCCATTCCTGAAAAATACGGTTCCATGAGGCAGGTATTCTGACAGCAACATTCAAGGAGAGAACCAACGCAAAGACAGTGAGCATGAGGCACTTAGCAATGTAATTCTTGCCAACTATCTTTAAATCTCCTACGATAGTTAATCGCCTACTTGTTTCTTAGAACTGCACTGGATCCTGTCCACATTCCACAATTTGCTAATAAAAGATATCCAGATAAACTTGGAAAACCACAGACTACTTTGTCTAGAAGAGAGCATTCGAGCCATCCTTACACCTTCTCCCTCACTTCCACCTTCCATTTGCAAAAGAGAAACATGCTATGTGTTATCAACCATTTATTTTATCTATTTTTGTGGAGGACTTTCTGGTTTTTGTTTTGTTTTGTACTGTTTTCAGTTTCTTTCTCTCTTTTTTTTTTGTCAAGGAAAAGGAAGAATCAGTATTGTGCAATGGTGAATATCCCAAGCTCTGACCTCAAAAAAGCAAGTTATGAAAATTTCTTTGTGCCTCGGAGAGAGAGGTGTCTGCCCACAAGACAATGCTGCCGAGTAAATGAGATAACCCGAGCTCTCAGAACAGCATCTGGCACCCCAAACTCAATAAACGATGGCTCTTATCAGTAACAAGCACCATTGCTGCTGATAATGTTATAGAATATCATGACCCAAACTAGACTGCCTAGCTTCAAAACTTTTACTGCATCACAATGAAATCACTTTTGTCCAAGTAGAAACAGTTGCAGTGTGTGACGAAGAGATGACTATAGATAAAAAACAGTATGTAGAAGCAAAAGACCCATGAGCAACCCAGCTTCCAAAATGGCTTTTTCCTCTTCCGTAGCAAGAGGATATATCTGAGAGCGGGTCCCTCTGATGCTCTGTATTCTCTTAACGTTAATGCAGTCACTCTACCTGCATGTGTCTATTCCTAGTTGTCTCACATACGCACATTCAAATATTCTCCCCAACTCGGATAGGCTCCGCCAGGCACGTGTCTTCTTACAACGCGACACATCTCTCTGCAGTGTCTCCCACAAGACAGCAAAGGCAGGTGTTTAATAAAAGCTCAGCGACTGAATGAATCCTCACCTACCAGATTAGGAGAAAGCACGGCGGCCTCCTACATCATCTGGATACCTTTAAAATGACTGGCTTTTGTTCCATTTCATTAAGTTTGTAGAATAGTCTAAAAATAGCATCTGGCACACACGTGTGCATGCGTAAGTGTGCATGTGTGCATGAGCACGTGTGTGTTAGGAAGGTTGGAAGGATGAGGGTTGGGGAGAAATGGACATTTACTGAGCATCTATGTACCTGTATTACATGTCAGGTATTCTTATATGTTATTTCACTGAAAACATACAAGACTTAAGGCAGGTTTTACTAACTGTGCATACTAATGAAGGCATAGACACTCAGGGGGGTGACAGTCACGTCCGCTGTCATGTGGCTGATAACTGGCCGACCCAGGCATCCAATCCATGCCTGTCTACTCCAAAACCTAACTTTATCACCCCAGGAATGTAGATTTATATCAGCTGGGCACATAACAAACCTTGACTAACCTTACTTATTGAAATTATAAAGCCATCTGCTGAGGCCTTCCATAGAAGTTTACCCCTCCCCATTATAGTTTTAAATAAACGTGAGTATTAGGGGACAGTACCCCCGAGCTGCATCAGTGTGCAGTTGATTAACTCACTCAACCACATATGTGGAAACATATGTCCGAATGCTTGGCAGGGCCAAACAAACTGGCACATCATCTGGCCAATCCATTATTTCTTCCTGAAGCCGGGCTCACAGCTGACCCAGCGGCCCTCCAGTGACCGGCCCACAGCCCTGTCTAGGGCTCCAAAATGCCACCACAGCTGTTCTGGAGGACTCTTAGGGGTGCCCTGATCCCGAGTTCTCTACCTCAGTAACATGTGCAAAAGCATAAAATGGGGAAAAGGAGCTGGGTACAAGGGGGCGGAAACGCAGCCCACTCCGACCCACTCCCCCCAGTCTGGGGCAGGAGAACTGGCCTTGAAACTCAGGGACCGGAGAGAGTGGGCCCTGGTACACATCAGGCTTGATCTCAGTGCAGCTCCCAGAAGATGGACAGGGCTGTGTATCATCACATCCTGGTTAACCCTGGTCCACCCTCCACAGGACGGCTTCCGGAGGAAATCCTGCCAGCTACGGAGAAATGGGTGGCTTGGCCGAGGATGTAAACAGGAGCAGTGTGTTTTGCTCCATGTCCCTGGACACCTGAGCGGGGCCTCTGCTGCACAAGTTTTTAGTGGCAGCACAACTGGAAAGCTGGGTTGAGCGAGGGCTGGAATGATTAGGATTTAAGAGGCAAGAACCTGTGTGATTTGACTCAAATGAGGATTGCTTTAAGAACTGAGGTGTTCTCGTCTAAGCTTTTAGCTTAAGAAAGAATAATGACAGTAAACAAAGAGACATCTAGTACTCATTAGGCACTTCCCCTAGACAAGGTCAAAATGCTTTCCAGAGCCCAGAGCAAGTTCACCCATCTCACCTGGCTAGAGATGAACTTCCATGTTTCCTTCCTGTCTCCCTTGGACTTACCAGGATGTCTACCAAATGGCAGACACTCAAAAAATGGTTACTGTATGAAGAGTTTTTCTCTCTAAAGTGAGAAAATCCCCCGCACCCCCAGCCAGTTAGCTACATGCTCACTAGAGCACTGCTCTAAAAATTGGTGGCGGAAGGGGGGGGAAGGGGGGAGAGAAACAAGTAGCAAAAATGCTGTCCTTCCCATACCCACCCCATTTGCTCATTTCAACCCCATCCGTCATCTCTCATATGTTTGTGCTTGTCCTTAAAACTTTAAGGTCGAGGGGAGTCCCAGTTAGGCCACTGGGGCCCAGCTGCTTCTCGGGGGCTTCTCAATCTTGCCTTTCTTATAATTCAAAATGTCAAACACAGGACTTTAATATACATATTCTCATATGGACTCGTAATAAATTTACGCTCCTGGAAGCCTGATGAGACTCTTGTTCATTATTCTCCACCGTAGAAAACTCTCTCCTTTCTTCACCCTGCCTGTCGTCCTCACCAGGCAGTCACACAAAAGGATGTTGCTCGATTGCGATGATACCAGACTGGCTATCACATCTCCAGGGTAGCAATGGCTCAGAGCTCTTTTTAGGAAAGAGGAATATTAATAATGTCATAAAAATTTATGTATACAGCAGAGTGCAGTGGAAACCCATAAGGGCTCTGAAGGCAGAGTTCCTGGGTTTATTATGACTCACTGG
>NW_011888805.1:1209185-1213680 GCF_000151845.1 Pteropus vampyrus
GCTGTGAAGGGGCGAGGGACATGGGTAGCATGAGTCAAACTACCCAACTCTGTGCTTTTCTGGTCCTAATTAAATTTCCCCGGTGGACTTTCTCATAGGAAAGAGAATGTCGTGGTCATCCCGTCTGCTTGGCAGGTTTTATAAATTTTTCACTATAAATTAGTTTAATATTTCACTATATTTCACTATAAATTAGTTTAATAAATTAGCATTGGATTTATCTCGATTTACCCAACCCCACATTCACAACTCAAAACAGTCTACCTAGATGAGCAGGCCAAACACCCAAGCCGTCCTCAGTTCTTCTCCATACTGCTAACGTCCAGCCCAAATTCAGAGGCTCTACTGCCAAAATCTAGTCCACATCTGTTCACTCCTCTCCAACCCAGGGTGAGCACTGGACTCCAATCTGGTCCAATCCACTATCACCTCGTTGTAATTCATATTCTATAACACTGGCAGAGAGCTTTTACAAATATGTTAACTGAAATACTCCAACGACTTCCGATCATGCTTAATATTAAACCCTGACTATGACCAATGTCATCTGGCCTGACTGTCTCTTTGACCCATCTCAAATCTCTGATGCTCACTAAGCAGTAATCATTTTGGCTTTGTTTCTATTCCTAGAATTCACCAAGTTCATTCCCTTTGAGGCTGATGTTCTCTCTGCTTCAAAAGTGCTTTCTTTCTCCCATGATATTCATCTGTTTGGCTCATTTTCAGCTCCTTGCTTGACCAGACTTTTTAAATCTAGCCCCTCAAAAAAATGGGACATAGTATTTATTCAGTCTTCAAGGAATTGATCGTTTTGTACAAAAGAGACAGCAGAAATATAAATTATATAATATGTATTTCTAGCCTACCTTGATTTGCAGTAAACTTGAGATAGCAACTAAAAGTAATAAGTGGTGAATACTTTTTAAAGAGTAACAAGTGAAAAATGTGCCATCCTTTCTCCATTTTCCATGGCATAGTTCAAAAGCACTCAATTCCACCATGGACATCTCCCCAAAGGATTCACACACAGTTTGGTATGCCATAGGATGCATTCTCTCTTAGAAAATACACAATCAAAAATGGAAGCCACAGATAATGAATGATAAGGCAGTATAAGAAAGCCTAAGCACCCAGATTTAAGACTAAGAGCTACACACTAATCTCCAAATCCATCAGAACCATTAATAAATGACGAGAAGGGAGGATGAGTACTTGGAGAAGAGTGTTTTAAATGGAAGCCTATTTTCTTTCATTTTTAGAAATGACAAAGTTTAAGTCCAAACCTAAATGCGAGTCAAGTTTATATGCAGGGTCCAGACGTTTCAGATCAGACACTTAGAAACCTGCCATCACCTCACCAAGTCCAGACAACGCTTTCAAGTAAATGAAGTTTTTGTTCCTTCTGATGCTTCGTTCCTTCCAAGTATCCAGTACCTTCTTACGCTTATACCTTACAAGTAACTTCCTTGGCACAGCCTCTTCCATTCCTAAATTTCTCCTCCTCAAAAATTATCTCTATCTTCCTAGACCTGCTTCCCCTTCCACTGAAGCTCCCTCAGACTGAGTCACATCAGCAAGGGACATCAAGACGTAGAAGGTGCCTAAGGAAAGTGAAGATACAGCATTTGAATTCCTAACGAGAAAGGCAGGCACGGAGTGGCTCATATCCTCTATCGGGAGAATCAACAGCATCTTTGTAGGGAGTTCTGTGCCCACCAACAGCTCTCGGTAAAAAGTAAAAGGACAGTAAGAGTTTGATTCCACAACAAAAAATGGCGAACTGGCCTCTTACACTGTAAATGCGAAATGATACAACTAGTAAGTGTTAAACATATGCGGAGGAGAGAAATCCTGATTTGCAATGTCAACAGACCTACTTAAAAAAAAAAAAAGTCCAGAATTATAAATCGCATGACAGCCAGGAACTTGCCTGGTCAATGGGACATAAAATACCTGGAGAAAATGGTTTCGCTAATCACAGAGCATCCTTTATTTTATAATATTGATATCCCTGACTTATTTCATTTTTACTATTTTCTGCTGTCAGAACTCCTGGGAATGGTATTCACTCTATCCTTGTGTTCCCCCTGGCTCCTGTGTCAGCAAGCCTGTCTATCTTAGGCAGAGCCACCAGCTAGAACTCATTCTCACCTTGACCTTGCATTAACATAAATCTTCCTTTTGGTCTTGAGTTATTCCCTGCCCTATCTACAGCAATTTTTGGTTTTATGTTCTTCTTGACTACTGAATCATAAACTCTAAATGTACTCAGGACAGCCGACTGTTGCATTTTTAACATCTACTCTATACTAATCAGGTGTCTGCACCCTTTTTTACCCACTGCTGAGCTTGGTTCCAGGTCACTGGATTCCTCTGCCATTCTTTTAAGGGCCTGCACGTTGGTCCAACTTTTTCTGGCCGCTTGGTATGTCTCCACAGGAGGAGGTGGCAGCTGTGGGTCATCTCGCAAGGCTTCGAGGGCCCTTTTCCTTTGGGACCATGAATCACCTTCTTTTTCAGTCTCTACTTTAACACTTTCCTTTTCCTCTGAAAATCAGAAGTTTCTTAATAGGATGTCTGCTGGGCTGTGTTAACAGTTTCCAAAAGGAAGTGATGAAGGTTTTGGCTTGAATCGCTGGCTAGAATTCCCCTCGGCAACCCAGTATGGGGCCTTTTCTGACTCCTCAAATCTTGCACTACGACTAAGATGCCAGACTCAAAAACTGGGGGCACAAACTGGTAACAGGAGGGGTCTCAAGAAGAGGTTGACATTTCCATCCAGAAACCAGTCACTCCTTCCCTAATACAGTCCTTACTACCGTGACTCACCTGCCTCTTAGTGGATTTGAAGGATGAGGCTGAGAATTCAAAGGCTGAAGCAGGACAGCCCTGGGCTTATGGATACCGCCACCAACACTCCCCAAGGGGGGCTGCGTAGCCCCATCCCCCAAAACTTTTTGTCAGAATCCCAACGCCTTGCCCCCCTAACTTCATCTTATCTGCTTCACCTTAGAAGTGAATTCAAGAAATCCAACACCAACAGGACTGTGATCTCTGTTGAGCCAAAGCTTTTCTCTCCCACCAGCTCTGTCCTGAGTAGTGGTTGGAACTGGGGAGGAAGGGGTGTGATATCTTTTCATCCTCCCAAAATATAACAGTAACAATGGTGAGCAGGAGAAGAGGGGAAAGCCATAGTCACTGGGCTGAGGCCTTATGTGGGTGGGAAGATGAGACCTTCCCAAGTCCACTTCATTCCCGTTCACATACAACCTAATAAAAAATTCTGGGCCTTCACCATGGAAGCCTACTGCACTTCCCTCTACCTTTGTTGCTTGTTACTTGGGAGAGGAATGGAGGAAGCCATCTTCCTCCTGATGGAACCCGCCCAGAGCCAACACTCATTTGTTGATTAGGTGTCTGTGCTGCCAGTCAGAATCTTACTGAGGCTCACTGCTTAACCATTTCTCAATTTTCCTTTTGCTGCTGGTCAAGGTGTCAGCTATACAAAGTGCTAAAACCGGAAAAAGTTCCACTCTCTCTATTCTTTCCTCCCTTCCCAGAAGCTGCTGCCCTGTGGAAAGGAGACGATGAAGTGCCCACCTGTGTCAGTTTCCTAGGGTTGCCACAAGCAACTGGGTGGCTTAACACAGAAATTTGTCATCTCACAGTTCTGGAAGCTAACAGTCCGAAATCAGGGTATCACCAAGGCCATGCTCCCTCTGAAACCTGTAAGAAAAATCCTTCCTTGCTTCTTCCTAGCTCATGGTGGTTTGCCAGCAATCTTTGGTCTTCCTTGGCTTGTAGATGCATCACTCCAAACTTCTGTCTTCACGTAATTTTTCCTTTACATTGTCTTCCCTCTAAGTATGTCTGTGTCCAAATTTCCCCATATTGGATTAGTGTCCACCCTAACAACCTCATCCTAACTTGATTAAATCTACAAAGATCCTGGTTCCAAATAACACCTCATTCTGAAATATTAGGGATTAAGACTTCAACATACCTAGTCTTTCGGGGGACATGATTCAACCCGTAACACAATCTCACAGGATTATTGGGACAATGAAATGTGGCAATGCATGGAAAGAGCTTTGTACACTGTTTGGCACATAGTAAATGATCAATAAATATCAACTGGTAATGTTAATATTATTATTATTACTACTGAGTCATATCGGCTTTCTGTACCATAGCATCTTTGTTAAAAATAAAAAAGGCTTTATTTAACAAAAGGCTTTTATGGCAGTCAGGTTTCAACAAAGACTACTGCAACTACCAGGCAAAAATATAACCTCCAAACTGCTTGGAAAAAGAAGCAACTGCGATGGATGACTGGGTAGTAAATTGTAGAATGTTCTTTGTTCTATCCACTGAGCTCTGAAGCATTGAGGAAGATGGAATGTAGAGCTGTGCCGGAATCAGTCAAGGGAGTCCTCCAAAGGGTCTGCTGACAACTGAATTTCAACTGTGACCATCAGCCACCACCGAGACACCG
>NW_011888805.1:1213730-1215802 GCF_000151845.1 Pteropus vampyrus
AAGCCATCTTCCTCCTGATGGAACCCGCCCAGAGCCAACACTCATTTGTTGATTAGGTGTCTGTGCTGCCAGTCAGAATCTTACTGAGGCTCACTGCTTAACCATTTCTCAATTTTCCTTTTGCTGCTGGTCAAGGTGTCAGCTATACAAAGTGCTAAAACCGGAAAAAGTTCCACTCTCTCTATTCTTTCCTCCCTTCCCAGAAGCTGCTGCCCTGTGGAAAGGAGATGATGAAGTGCCCACCTGTGTCAGTTTCCTAGGGTTGCCACAAGCAACTGGGTGGCTTAACACAGAAATTTGTCATCTCACAGTTCTGGAAGCTAACAGTCCGAAATCAGGGTATCACCAAGGCCATGCTCCCTCTGAAACCTGTAAGAAAAATCCTTCCTTGCTTCTTCCTAGCTCATGGTGGTTTGCCAGCAATCTTTGGTCTTCCTTGGCTTGTAGATGCATCACTCCAAACTTCTGTCTTCACGTAATTTTTCCTTTACATTGTCTTCCCTCTAAGTATGTCTGTGTCCAAATTTCCCCATATTGGATTAGTGTCCACCCTAACAACCTCATCCTAACTTGATTAAATCTACAAAGATCCTGGTTCCAAATAACACCTCATTCTGAAATATTAGGGATTAAGACTTCAACATACCTAGTCTTTCGGGGGACATGATTCAACCCGTAACACAATCTCACAGGATTATTGGGACAATGAAATGTGGCAATGCATGGAAAGAGCTTTGTACACTGTTTGGCACATAGTAAATGATCAATAAATATCAACTGGTAATGTTAATATTATTATTATTACTACTGAGTCATATCGGCTTTCTGTACCATAGCATCTTTGTTAAAAATAAAAAAGGCTTTATTTAACAAAAGGCTTTTATGGCAGTCAGGTTTCAACAAAGACTACTGCAACTACCAGGCAAAAATATAACCTCCAAACTGCTTGGAAAAAGAAGCAACTGCGATGGATGACTGGGTAGTAAATTGTAGAATGTTCTTTGTTCTATCCACTGAGCTCTGAAGCATTGAGGAAGATGGAATGTAGAGCTGTGCCGGAATCAGTCAAGGGAGTCCTCCAAAGGGTCTGCTGACAACTGAATTTCAACTGTGACCATCAGCCACCACCGAGACACCGTTGTAACACCAGCATGCTTTTTCCTGCACTGATGAAGTTTGTTTTGATTTGGACCTTCATGGGACAACAGAAGGTAGTATGTCACTGCCCCAACCCTTCACTCATATTTCTAAGTCATTTTTCTACCAAAACAACATTCCAAGCCGCATCAATCCCGTCTGCCACCATGTTGCATAATTTAGCACTTACTTATCTTGATCTAACTAGCAAATTCAGGATGCATACCCATCTTGCTTTAGCTTGTTCATCTGGTCTTTGACTGATCTTCTAGAACCATCTTTCATCTACTGCCATTGAGCAATTCTTGCCCTGGATTTTCTTCTTTATATGTAAGGACTTGAAACAGAACACCCTGTTACTCATCTGCAAGTCAGTCCACGAGTATACACACAATAGATTTATGTGTCTTTTAAAAAATATTGATTTAAAAAAAAAAAGTCGAGCCTAATGTTATAAAACCAAACTGCTTTGCAGCCTAAAAAACTTTTTGATAACAGAAAGTCTGCCTTTTCCAGTGGTGTTGATATAGGGCATCACTTGTAAAATTCTTAATCTTTTAGCAGGAAATGATATGGGACATCTCTTGCAGAATTCTTAATCTTCTTAGTAAATCTAGTTAAGTTTTCTTCCCTCCTTGCTTTGGGAAAAAGGCCCTCTCCCTCAAATCCAGATAATTGCCCAAAACTAGTGACTCAGGTCCTCTGGCTAATGATAAGGGTCATCGGCCCATTGTTAGCAGAAATGGTGTTAGGCCAGACAGGGCCCTTAGAGTCTGAAAGGGGAAGGGACTTTAGGCCAAAGGTCTTTTTTTTACTCTTTAAGAAATATATTAACCAAGCCTGTTTCTCTTTACTCTCTTAATAGGCAAATCAATAATAGAAATTAATAGATATATGATTTAATAACCAGGTCGTATCTTCTTTTTCTTGTCTAG